>NC_140511.1:40476912-40864412 GCF_964339955.1 Pipistrellus hanaki | reverse complement strand
CTGAACTTCGGTTCGCTCTTTATAAAATGGGGGTCATGATCCCTGCCTCCCTCACAACCCTGCAGAGAGGTCAGGGTGAGGGTGGATATGAAAACTGTGTCTTTTACAAAGTTGTCTGTCCGTTGTGTGTCCTCAAATTCATGGCCGTCTCTGGGACCTTTTCCTCTCTGATGGCCACCAAGGTTCCTTCTGGCCCCTCCCTGGCTTCAGCACGTGAGAGCTTGGTGTGGAGGACTTCAATCTTCCCAGGGTCTCAGCCTACAGAGGCCCTGACAGGCCAGGCCTCTCCAGCTGGCCACCCAGGCAGGGATGCTCCTTCCCGGGGCTCCAGACTTTCTGGAGCCGGAAAGGGACTGGAGGTGGGTCAGACCTGGAGCCCCACCTCATGTGTGGGTTGCTGTCCTACCAACCCACACATGAGGGGCATCCCATGAAGTCAGACCAGGCTCGGCAGTCGGTCTCAAACACAAAGGCCCAGTGAAGGGGCTGAGGACTTGCCTCAGGGCCTCGCTCTGATTGCTGCTGGATGACCTTGGCTTTCTCCTCTGCAGGGTAGGGGTCTCGGAAGATCACGACAAATGTCACTCCCCCTCTCTCCCCCACTGCCCAGCTTAGGCCACACCATCTCTCCCCTGCACTAAGCCGATGGCCACCTCACTGACCTCTTGACTTTCAAATAATGCCTTTGGGTACATGTGGCTAAGTATCAATAGCTACCATTTCCTTCCACGTAAAATGGAGACAGACACGTGAGATGGGACCTTTAGGCAGCCAGAGCCTGGGGCAGGCTGGTACCACACTCCCACCATCAAGCCAGCCCCAGAAGGCTGTGCGCAAGGCACCGGCACCAACCAGGCTGCCTTGTTGCTTTCAGTCAAGCTTGCCTTCTCTCCCTCCTTCTGCTTGGGGGGGGGGGGGGGGGGGGGCAGGGGAGCGGGGCACGGGGATGGACACTGCTGCTTCAGTGACTGAGGACGTAAACAGCATCCCCAAAGGGATACATCCCTTTGTCCCCAACGATCACCATTTGACCACTGTCACACTGCCTGGATCACCTTTATTAAGTCACTTCCTTGGGTTAAAGTATTGAAAGCCTTTGGTAAAATGAACAAACGTTTTCTAAGGGTTTAGGATTAAGATGGGTGAATCTAGTTTTTTTTAAATGTTTCTAAAGCGGCAGAACCCTTTGATTAAACAATTTACTGAGTAGAGCTGTTCTGGTCAAAAAAGGAGACAGGGGTTCGCTGAAGTCCCAGGCATCAGAGGGGCTCCCAGGCCTGGTGAGTGCCTGGGATTTGCCAGGGGAGCACAGAAAGAGCACCTCAGGTGGAGGAACACACCTGCCCAAAAGTGTGGTGGGGGGAGGGCAGGTGGGCTGATGGGCGAGGCACGTCTGTGGGGAGGAGACCGAGAGAGCCTGAAGCCCCCCAATGGGTCCAACTGTTTGGCTGGCTGAAGAGGGTGGGGGCGGGGCAAGTCCTGGAGACATGGGGGTCTCCCCCAGCAAAGCATGTCCCGTCTAAGCGACCTGCACCCACAGGGGTGCTCAGGGCTCTGGGCGGCTGGGGTGAGGCACAGGGGTTGGAGGGAGCCTGGGTGGGGACCTGACTAGGGGGGGGGGCTTCCTGGAGGAGTTATGGACTGCCCATGGTGCATCTCAGAGCGGAGGGGCCAGCTCGGGCGAGGCTGCGTGCTCTCCTCTGAGGGAGGTTCACATCGCCCTCCACCCCCCTCCCCCCCATGGCTTCCTCCCTCCACTTCCTCCTACCCTCCCTGTCTCATTTCTTCCCTGACCTCTGTAAGACCCTCTTCCAGTTCCTCCCTGACCTCTCTAGGACCCCCCTTCTGAAACCCCGCTGAGCCCAGACCCTGCCTGGTGCCCCAGGGAAGGAGGAGCCAGCGTTCCCCAGGGTGGGAGACACGGATCAGCACCCACAGGATCCGGGATCCAGGCCTGCCACGCTCTCCAGCCTCTCAGAGGCAAAGAAAAGCGAGGCCGGGGGCGTGGGGGAGCGGCTGCCTCCTCCGGACGGGGCAGGCGGAACTTCCTGAGATAAGGGTGGCCAACAATGGGGGGCTGTGTGGCGGGGCCTGTCCCCCGGACGGAGGAAATGAGTGGCCTCCGCACCATTAATCCGCTGAGGCCCAGCACCCTCTCAGAGGGTGACCTGGGCGAGGGGTGGGCATTCCCAGCCCCACCCGCTGTCCCAGTGAGAGCGGCTGGGCCTGTCACCCCAGGCCTGCGCCCTTCCGGGACCATACAGGTAAGTAGGGACAGCAGGGACAGAAGGAGGGGCCACTAGGGTTGGCGGGACAGGATCTGGGTTGGCTGCCTGACTGAGCTAATCCTCTGTGGGACCCAGGAAAGGGCCTCACCCCTTCTGGTTCCCCGCTCACCCCTTCTGGTCCCCTGCCCCTCACTGATCCCAGGCTCCCTCCTTCCCGCTGCTCTGGAAGACGGAGGACACCATGTGCCTGTGATTCTTGTCTTTCTGCCCTTCTCAGCCCACGGGCCTCAGGACACACGCTTTGCCCAAATATGGGATCTGATGGTGGGATTTTAGGCTGCAAGCCAGGCTGCTAGCAGACGTGTTTGGGCTTTCTGAACCGTCACAGCCCCTGCGATGAAAGCGAATGAGGAGAAGGCGCAGCCCTGCACTGTCCTGGGCCTGCGGGTCCCGTTCTGCACCATGAAGGGGTGGGACTCGGCCATGGTGTGGAGGAGGAGATGCTCCGGTCCATGACAGGGTGTGAAGCCCGGGGCTCCTACAGGCCTCACCCCAGAGCTCCATCCCAGCCGCTAACAGTGGTGTGAGTCTGGGCAGATCCCCTCCTGCCTCGGGGTCTTGGACTTCCTGCCCATACCATGGGCCCCCTGGCCGGCCCGCTCACAGGAGTTCTGTGATAATGGAAGTAAAGGGGCCTGTATGGGACCCAGGGAGCGTGGCTGTGTCTGAAGTGGCCTGGGTGGGGACCCTGGCCAGGGCCCGATCTCCCGGCCCAGAGGAACTCCCTTCTCTGCCCCATCCCCTCCCCATTTCCCACAGCTCATTCTTGCCCCCAATTCTTAGATGGGCACCCTTAAGGCAAGAGGTCAAGATTCCCAACCCAGGAGACATGGAAAACCACGGAAGGACCATGGAAGCCCTTAGCTGACCAAGAGCAGCCTGCTCCGTTGTTCAGACAGGAAAACGGAGGAGACAGGGGCTGAGTCACCCAGCACCACACAGCCAGCCGATGTCCCAGAGGAGTGAGAATGCACACATGCTCCTCACACACTGCTCAGGTCTGGGATCCGTATCCCTGGGAGGGCCTTGGGGCTCAGGTTCAGGTTATCCAAATCCTCTCCTTGCTCATGAGGAGGAACGGAGGCTTAGAATGGAGGAGAGCCTAGCCTCAAGGTTGCCCAAGAGCAACCTAGAACCCCAACCTCCCAAATCAGGATCCCTCTGGTCCTAGTGCTCCATCTGGGTTGATGGGGCCCCTCTTATCTCCACCCCACCCCCTCCAAATGCCTGCCATGTACTATCCACAGTTGCAGGAAGAGAACAATGGTTTAGAGATCAAAACGGAAAGAACAACAAAGTACCAGTGTGAGCCCTTTCTCCATCACCAGGAAAGTCCTGCTCAGGTCAGCCTACCCCTCAGAACCCCCTTCTCCACCACCCACTGCTCTTGCTCCCTGCCAACGGTTCTGCAAAATGTTGGAATGAGGAGGAGGAAGCAGGTGGCTTTGTCCCAGGAGTAGCTTGCCCCAGCTCTGGGATCCCTGAAACACACCTGCCTGAGACTTCCTGCCTGAAGGGAAGGGGTGGGATGGGGGAGCAACGTGGATGTGTTTCCATGGAGATGGAGGGGGTGAGCACAAAGGAGGGGGTGCGGGGTGGAGAGGGGGCCAAAAGGAGGGAAGAGTAGGCAGTGGAGCCCAGTGGTGGGATGTAGGAAGTCTCTCCTAGGGGACATGCCAGGAGAAGGACAGAAGCAAGAATGGGAACAGAGGGAAGTGAGCTTGGGTGACAGGAAGCTGGAGCACATTCCCTGTGGGCCAAGGAGGGTCCTGTCCGATGAGTGGAGCACCTTGAGGGGCAAAGCCTTGCTGCTGAGAGGAGAAGGAGAGGGAGAGGGCGGGGGAGCTGACCAGGGTGTATAGACATGTAACCACTGAGGGCCCAACACAGGCGGACCCAGACCCACAGGAACTCACAGCCCTGAGGACAGCTGGCCCTTAGCTAGTGACCCAGGTAGCCTGACTCCCGAGTCAGCTCTTCATCATTACAATCTCCCCTGCGTCACAGCTCCTGCTATTTATAGAAAGCGTAAGAAGTGCCAGGCACTGCACCAAGCCTTTTATGAGTGTTAACTTGTTTAAGCTTTCTAGCATCCCTAAGAGGCACATACGAATGACTACACACACAGACACGCATGGGTACACCTGGACCCAGACATACAAATGGGACACAAACCAATACACATGGATATACACAGAGAGACACACACAAATATATATAGACACACAGCTAAGCATGGACATACAGACAGGCACAGGTTTGCATCCAACCTGTGGGAGCGTATGGAGGGGGACAGTTAGATCCAGTGCCTCCTACCCATCAAGGCATCCATCCATTCACCCATCTAGCCATCAACCCATTCCTCTATTCGCCCATCTGCCCGTTGTACTCATCTATCCATTCACTCATTTACCATCATATCCATCCATCCATCCATCCATCCAGCCATTGTATCCATTCTACCATTATCTAGTATCTATAGGAGAGTGCATTAATAGATGTCAAAGTAACTGGCACAGACATAAAAACCCTGCTATGCAGGTGCCCTCGCAGGACTGGTTAGGTTCAAATGAGCTAATGGTGACGGACATTATGTGTAAATGGTTGTGCTGTAGGACAGGCTTATCACTCATTCCTAGAGCAGGGAGCACCGAGGCAATTCCCCGGAAGGCTGGAAGCCCCTGAGTGCCTTCAGGGAATCAAAGGATCCTGTCTGTTCGGAGAGGTGAGAAAGGGGGGTCGTGGGTGAGGCTGGAGGTGAAGCAGGCCTGGGCTGTGAGGCCTGTGGGGGTGGGTAAAGGAGCGCTGACTTTGTTCCCTGGGTGATGGGGCGCAAAGAAAGGATTTGCAGGGGAAGTTACAGGGCGAGGTCTGCACAGCAGGTGTGGACAGCCTTTCTGTCTCCATCAGGAAATCAGCGATGTTCAAAGAAGGAGAGGCCATTGGAGGGCGGGGCTGCTGAGCCCGTCAGTGGGAGGAGAGGGGGCTCTGGTGCTCCTTCTGAGTTGGAGTCTGAAGCCACAAACCAGGAGTTAAGCTGGGGATGTCTAATGACGGGCAAACTCATTAGTCAACAGAGCAAAATACCAACAGTACAACAACTGAAATTTCTTTTGAGAGCCACATTTTTTTAAACTTAAACTTCTAATACCACTTCTTCAAAATAGACTTGCCCAGGCCATGGTATTTTGTGGAAGAGCCACACTCAAGAGGCCAAAGAGCCACATGTGGCTCGAGAGAGCCGTGGTTTGCCAACCACTGGTCTAGAAGATCCAGACCGTTGGGAATGGGCCCACGCCAGGGCCCACGGAGCATCCTGACACAGGACGAGCCTCTGAGCTGGTCCTTTTTTCAACTAAAAATTTCAGTGACTCTAATTTAAGGAGGTCATTTAATGACTCAGGCATGAGTGGATCCAGAACCTCAAAGGAGGCCATCCATCTCTTGCCTTCTGCTTCCCTTTGCTTTGCCTTCAAAGGTTCTCAGAAGATTCTGGCAGCTCCAAGCTCACAGCTTACCAACAACTTCACGGGAAAACCCAGCAAAGCCCTGGAGTCACTTCCTGGGCTGTCTCTGCAGCCAGAGGCCTGAGGTGGCCCGATTAGTCAGGTCTGGGTCCTGTACCCAGCACTTTAAGGCTGAAAGAGTCAGCCCGCAGACGAAGTGGCTGTTTCCAGAAGAAGGGGAAAGGAAAACCATAAATGCCGGCCGTGCCCAGGACCTTTCATTTTGTGCTGCACGTTCTTCCCAAGGCCAGCGATTCAGATTGTCTTCCCATGGGCCCTTGGTTGTCAGGCGGCCGAAAGCCGGGCACCGGCGGGCCCACTGGCCGGGCCGAGGAGACGGATGGCACCGCAGCCTGTCTGACAGAGCCTGTGGGTTGGGAGCTGAGGCTTCTTCGGAGGACCTGGAGGAGATTCAAGGGAACCAGACCGAGGGAGGAAAAGGAGTGCCCCCGCCAGCCACGCGGTGGAACCCCTGGATGGAGCGGGCCCGGCTGAGAGGAGAGAGCACAGGGGACGTGGAGGGCCCGGCTGTGCAGGGTGTTCACTGTACATGGTATCCAGCCGAGGGGACAGTGGGTGGTGAAGTCCTGGCACAGGCTGTCTCTGCCCAGACAGAGCACCTTTCTGTAACGCTCACAAAGGCACCACAGAGGCTGGCTGGGCCCCCGGGGCCAAGGGAGAGCAAAAGGGCCCTGGAATGAATTCGGGAGCTGAGAAGGCCGCAGCCCAGCAGGGCGCATGGCTGTCCTTCTCTTGCTCTCTCAAAATACAACCTGACTTTCCTCCAGGCCAGGAGAGGAGAGGAGCTTGCTGAGGATACAGCCGGAGCGGATGGGCACCCTGGCTGATTCTGGAACCCCCAATGGATTCAGGCCTGGGGTGGCCCCATGGCAGAGCTATGTGGTCTGGATGGAATGGGGTGGGGGGTCTGCCAGGGCTGACCCCCAGTTCTGCTGCTGCAGTGCTGGGCTCTGTCAGGCAGTTCTCAGACCATCTATCTGAAAGGTGAGATGTCCAATGAGAGGTGGTCACACTGCTTGCCTCCTGAGGGCCAGCTGGGGGCTGAGCTCAGCATTGGGCCTGGGCTTCAATCTGTCCCTTGGTGGCAGTGGCATCTCACTGTCCCCCTCTGTGGCTCAGTGTCCTCATCTGAACAGAGATGGTATCTCCCGGCCAGCGTGGCTCAGTGGTTGAACTTTGACCTATGAACCAGGAGGTCACGGTTTGATTCCTGGTCAGGGCATATGCCTAGGTTGCATGATCGATCCCCAGTGTGGAGTGTGCAGGAGGCAGCCAATCAACGATTCTCTCATCATTGATGTTTCTATCTCTCTCTTTCCCTTCCTCCCTGAAATCAATAAAAATCTATAGTAATAAAAGTGTAATGTGCTCATTAGACTGGAGAGCTGAACGGCCTTCCAGACGTCCTTCTAGACGACCTTCCAGAGGAAGCCAGGGATGAGGGCCAAGGCAAGCCACCGCGGCTGAGGGCCGAACCCCTTGCACAAATTTGTGCGTCAGGCCTCTAGTATATTTATAAAATAAAATAAAATAAACAGAGATGGTACCTGAGGCCTTCCCTCTGGGCCTCCCTATCTCTCAGATCCAAATCCCTTACCTATGCACCCACCTCACTTCAACCACCTCATCTGATTCGTCCCCACCTAAATTAGGCAGGTCTGACAGGGCGACAAACAGGCTCTAAGACTATGCTGTTCTGGGGCTGCCTCCCTGGCCCTGGGCACCTTGCAGCTGCTGTGTGGGACCAGATACCCTCTCAACCAGAGAGGTGTCGGGGAAGCAAGGGCAGGCCTGGAGCTGGAACAGAAAGGGGTTCAGGAGGCAACAGATCCCTCAAGGTGAATGGGAGAGCTTTCTCCCATGATTTCTGGGGAGCCCCTACTTCTCCCGCACCCCCTGACCCCCAACACACACACCAACTTGCTCCCAGCCACCCGTCTTTCCCACACCCCGGGCTCTGGAGGCCCAGTCTGGATGCTTGAGTGACAGCCACCATTTGAGAGTCCGGACCAGGCCCCCAGCTGAGCACAACACACACATCATCTCATTTAAGCCTCTCAACAGCTCCACCAGGTACAGGAGCTTTCTTCCCAGTTCAGACGTGAAAACAGAAACCTGAGGAGGTCAAGTCACTGCTTCAAGTCACAGTCAGCAAGTGCTGAGCCAGGAGCAGCACCTTTCCTAACAACTCTATCACCCCATGTTCTGGCCGGCGTGGCCCCCACCGGTCTAGCTCTCAGAGCAGATGGCAGTCCTGCCTGCAGGGCCCATAGCACAGTCTTCTGGAGCCACAGGGATCCTGGCCCTCAGACTGGGCAACTGGACAAGGCCTCCCCCAAGCTGCCCCTGGAGACCCCGGGGTCTCCCACCCCCTGTCCTGCTCCAGGGACTCCGTCTGCGGACCTCTGGGTCCTGGGGACCAGCTCTGCCTGCAGAGACGTGTGAGACTCCAATTAGGGAGCATCTAGTTTGGCCCTCCCCCAGGCCTCCCTGCTTCAGCCTGGTCTCCACCAAATCAGAGAAACAGCGCTGGAAGGGCCCTGGATGCCCCTGAGTGCACCCCCACTGCCAATAGGGGAAACAGGCTCTATAAGGGGTCCAGACTGTCCCAAAGCCACATGGCCAGGGACCCTGGTCCATTCCTTCTCCCCTCTGCCGAGCCCTCCTGCCCTCGCTCAGCCACAGTGGGGCTCAGCCTGGTCTGAATGTCCAGAAGCAACAGGGCCCCCCTTGCCCTGGAGAGATGTGAGGGGGAGAGGAGGGCCAGGGAAGTGTGTCTGCGAAGGCCTAGAGGTGTGAGCGGAGGGCTGGGTATGGTGGGCACAGTCAGAGCTCTCAGGCCAGCCCCAGAGAACTGTGCCAACTTCCAGGCTGGAGCCAAAACCAATAGAGGTGAAGCAGCCCCTCAGCAGCCTGCCTGTCACGGTTCCGCCCTAACCCCCAGCATCACCAAGGCCTGCTCTGCCCAGTCAGTAACCTAAACTCACTGGGTGACCGAGACTGCGCTCTGAAAGTACAGCACCACCTTCCACCTCTCACCCCCAAGGAAAGAAGCCGGGTGTCCCCTGGGGGGCATCTACTCACGCCTCCAATGAACTTGGATCACACTGCTCTGTGGAGAGTGGGGACCCTGGGCTACGGAGAGGGGGCGCTGGTGTGTGTGTGTGTGCGCGAGCGCGCGCGCAGCTCTGAGTTTTCTCATCAGTGAATTGGGGATTATACATTCTATCTGGCCTATAGAGTATTAGGATCATTTAAAAAAAACAAAAAACTGTGAGATTACTCTACCCAGCCAAGCTATCATTCGGAATTGAAGGGCAGATAAAGAGCTTGACAGATAAGAAAAAAGCTAAAGGAGTTCATCCACCAAACCAGTATTATATGAAATGCTGAAAGGTATTCTTTAAAAAGAGGAAAGAAGAAAAAAATAAAGATACAAATTATGAACAACAAATACATATCTATCAATAAGGGAATCTAAAAGTTAAGTGAATAAAAAATCTGAGGAACAGAATAAACTGGTGAATATAATAGAATCAGGGGCATAGAATGGGGGGTGGGGACTGAAAATTCTCAGGGGGTAAGGGGTATCTGTGTGGGGGATACAGGAAAAGAGACTGGACAAAAATCATACACCTGTGGATGAGGACAGCCGGGGGGGGGGGGGGAAGGGCAGAGGGTGGAGTGGGGACCCGATGGAGGGGAGCGATGGGGGAAAAGAAGGAGAAACAATTATAATAATCTGAACAATAAACATTTATTAAATTAAAAAAAAACAAAAAACTGTGAGGAGATTAGTGGTTGTTTGCCAGAGGCTGGGGAAGAGGAAGTGAGGAGTGACTGCTTGACATCTACAGGGTATCCTTCTGGAGTGAAAAAATATAACGTTCTGGAACTAGATACAGGCGATGATTGCACACACGGTGACTGTCATGAATGGCAGCGTTTATGTGTTGTGTATGTGAAAGCAACCAATTTTAAAATGAATGGGAAAAGCTGTGCGGGCTGTTGTGACAGAAAACGGGGGCAGTCACAATGCCATGCATTGAACCCGCTGCCAAATGCAGGGTCCAGACAGGGGAGATGGTGGTGGGCCTGGGGCAAAGGGCCACTGGACTGGCCAGCAAACCTTGAGCCTTAGGAGAAGGGGGAGGGGTCTTCCCAGATGGGGCAGGGGGACAGGGAGGCCCACCCAGGAGGGATCCTGCTCCGAGGTGCAGGCAGCTCTGCCTTTCAGGGAGCCATTCGCTGCTCGCCTGCAAACCCCTCCGAGTCTGGGGATACCCCTGCCAAGGAGGCTGGGCCCAAGTCTCTGTCTGGTCCCTCTCCCCTCAACTCGCCCCTCCCTATATCAAGGGTGTGGCAGGAGACCAGGTTCAGCCAAGGGGGCTCCTGGCTGGGGCTTTGCATCTTCTCAGAGTGACTCAGGGCTATGGAGACAATGGGAGGGAGGTGAGGGGAAAGGTGGAGGAGAAAAGAAGTGAGCAAATGTATTCATTTAAGAAAATGTTACTGAGTGCTTACTACACACCAAATACAGAGTGAATGAATGAATGAATGAATGAGAAATCGGTGGGTGTGTGTGCTGGCAGCTCCCTTGGTGAGCCTCAGGAGGCTGCCAGGTGGGCCGAGGGCTGGGCGGGGGACCCTGGGTGGGCACGCCAGTGAGTGGTCCTGGCTGATCACACGGGTATCTATTGGTTCTCTCTTTCAGGGGCCAGGCAGGGGGTCTGGGCCAGGACAGGCTGCTTGCCCCATAAAAGCCCTGATTTATGCGGCAGCTGCCTGCTGGCCGCCATGTCCCCTGTGCCTTCTATGTATCTGCGAGAGCCAGGCTGGGATCTGGCTCCTCTGTCCTCCCGGCTCCCTGTGTTCCAGCCCCACGCGGCGAGGAAGACGGATGCCTTGGAATAATTTTGCATGAAATAGCCATGGAAAACGATTTGGACCACGTTTGATTTCACCTCTTGTTCCGACAGAATTCGTTAGGCTGAAACGTGCAGCGGCTGGGGGCCTGGAGGAGCAGATGTTCCTGGGGTGGGGGGTGGGGGGTGGGGAGAAGGGCTCCCCGGGCAGGGGTGGCAGCCTCACGGGGCAGGGGCAGAGCACTGCTTCTGCCGCCCAGGCCTGGCCCTGAGCCCGCCAGAGCCCCTCAGGCCTGGGAAGCCCAGGGAGCCCTGCCTGGCCCTGGGGTCCCCCTAGCTGGGAAACGTGCATGCGGAGGCCCACCCCCTGGAGCTGCCCGGAGGACTGGATGAAGTCATTCGGAGCAAGCCCCGAGCGTAGTAAGATCTGACAGACGTTTGCTATGACTCCTGGAAGAGATGATTGTTTAAGAAAGGTTAAAGAAGAGCACAGGATGAGGAGGTGTGTTTTGTGCGACAATGTGGAGGGGAAAGCCACCGCTACCTGGGTGCGGTAGACACAGAAAGGAGGAGGCAGGCAGCAGGGAGAAGAGGAGGCCAGAGGAGTCGGTGGTCCGGGTATGCAGGGAGCCCTAGAGGACGAGCTGGGAGAGACACAGTGATTCCCCCTTCGCAGCCACTGGGGCTGCAGGGTCAGCTGGAAGGCCCCGCAGGCACCTGCGAGGGCTGCCCTCACAACGGACCACAACTGGGTGCTTAAAACCGTGGTCTGCAAACTGCGGCTCGCGAGCCACATGCGGCTCTTTGGCCCCTTGAGTGTGGCTCTTCCACAAAATACCACGGCCTGGGCAAGTCTAGTTTGAAGAAGTGGCGTTAGAAGAAGTTTAAGTTTTAAAAATGTGGCTCTCAAAAGAAATTTCAATCGTTGCGCTGTTGATATTTGGCTCCAATGAGTTTGCTGACTGCTGGCTTAAAACAACAGCAGCGTGTTCTCTCACAGCTCTGAGGCTAGGTGTTGGCCTCCACAGAGCTAAGGTGCTGGCCGGCCACTCTTTCTCGGCAGGTCGTAGAGACCACGGCCTGACCTCTTCCTAGCGCTGGTGGAGCCCGCAGCCCCACACCCCCTGCCCGGCAGCTGCCGCACTGCGATCTCCGCCTTTGTTGTCACCTGGCACGCTTCCCCGGGTGTCTGCGTCTTCTCTTCTCACAAGGACGCGGGTCACACCGGATGCAGGGCCTACCCTTCTCCAGCATGACCTCATCTTAATTCCAGCCGTGTTCACAGGCCCCTGGGGTGAGGGCTTCAGCATCTCGGGGTGGGGCACAGCTGAACCTGAAACAGACCCCAGTGTCCCCTCTTTCCTCAGCCCTTCAGTCAGGAGGGAGCCCAGGGCTCCGGGTCCAGGACCCATTCCGTGAGGAGTGCTCCTCCTGTTGGTTGGAAGCAGCATGGGTGAGCACAGCATTGGGGAATGTAGCAGCCCCAGGGAATTGGGGCGGGGGGGGGGGGGGCTCTGACCAGGAAGGGAGGAGAGGAAGACTTGAGGCCCAAGCCAGGGGAGGCCCCAGGGATAGAGGGAAGGCCCCTGGGACGAAGAGGAGGGAAGGCCCCGGGGATAGAGGGGAGGCCCCAGGGGTGGGGGGGAGGGAGGCCCCTGAGATGGAGGGGAGGGAGGCCCCTGGGAAGGAGAGGAGGGGAGGCCCCGGGGATGGGGGGGAGGGAGGCCCCTGAGATGGAGGGGAGGGAGGCCCCTGGGAAGGAGAGGAGGGGAGGCCCCGGGGATGGGGGGGAGGGAGGCTCCTGAGATGGAGGGGAGGGAGGCCCCTGGAAGGAGAGGAGGGGAGGCCCCGGGGATGGGGGGGAGGCGGCTTTGAAGCTCTCGGAGAGGGAAGATCTCATGGTCAGTCCCTCTGGTGCAGCGAACCGGAGAGCTGGCGAAGGGTGTCTGCCAGGAGAGCTTAGGCAAGAAGCAGAAGCCAAGAGAGCAAAGAGAGCAGGGCGGGCTGCCCCAGCCTGGGGTCCCGCGGGCAGCTTTGAGCGGCCAGCCTGGCTGCCGGGGGTTACAGGAATGGAGGGGTGTCTTTGGAAGGCCCTCGGCCTCCTCTCTGGACAGAGAGAATCCTCTGAGGCTGCCCACCTGGGATACAGGACAGGGACGTGGCCCATTCACGGGGAGGAAGGATGGGAGAAGCGCCCAGGGAGGGAACCTCTAGCCCGAGAGGTGAGGACATCATAATGCCTGTGGGGTTAAAGGGAATGCTCATTCTTCCAGCCCCGGCAGGACACGCCCTCTGTAAAACCGAGAATTTCAAGGATGATGGAGATGAGGATGGCCGTGGGAGGTGGTATCGAGTTCGGAGCCCCCTGGAAGGGCAGGCGTAGAAGAGGTGGGAGAGCAAAGTGATGGGCTTAAGGCAACGGGAACAGGTGTGTGTGTGTGTGTGTGTGTGTAGGGGACAGCCCTGAAGAGAGAGGGGCACCAAGAGGAGGAGGGTTTAATTTGTAGGGAGGACAATTCACTATACCGGAATGAAGAGGGGATGTCTCAGAAACCATGAACAAGTGGGTGCTGCTGTAGTGAACTCAGAGATGAGGCCCATGGATTGGATTAAGTGGTTCTCCCCGGTTTAAACTACAATAAATCAGCTGCTCTAATAAGTCTCTTGGGGGAGCTTAGGCCCAAAGGGTTATTCACCTTAAGGACAGGTGTTCCTGGAACCCCCTGGGAGGGATGAGAGCCAACCTTGGTCTCTTGAGGACTGGAAAAGCAGCCAGGAGCTGAAGGGCCAGGGCCAGGACACTTCTTACCACAGCCCTCCTCTTTGAAGGAGGGTTCAAGAAGACAGATGGATCCTCCCTTCTGTTGCTCAATATCCTCCAGGCTTGGAGTCTGACTGAGGGCCAGGGCTGCCTCCAATCTGAACCCTGTATTCAGCAAGACAACATGTGATTGGGCCAGCCCGGGTCAGGTGTCTATGCTGATCCAATCAGGAGTCAGGTCAGGTGTCCATGCTGATCCAATCAGGAGTGTCGATCCGGGTGGGTGAACAGGCTGCCAGGGCCCCATCCTCAGCGTGGCCCTAGGAGTTCTCACCAGAAGCTATCTGCCTATCAGCAAAAATCAAAGATTTATCAACTTAAAAGGAGAAAACAAGTTCACAAAGGGAGTATACATAACATATTAAAAAACAAAACAGAACACAGAAAACCATGGTCACAGGGGGGACCCAAAGCAGGGTAAGGAAAAGGCGACTGCCACATTTCAAAGCTCTACCCCAGGGCATCGAGGCCGCCGCGGAGGCCTCTCAGGGCTGGCACCCACACGGGTCACAACGGGGAGAAGAGCAGAGAGGAGTAGGCTTGGTTGCTTGGCATAGCATGGACAACTCATGCCCACCCCTGGGTGTGCCCCCGGGGCAATCTGGTCCCATCTCAGAACTCCCATGTCCTCGTCTGACCAAGGGGCCCTTCCCTTCAGGCAGTGGCCAGGACTAAGGGGAGGATGAATGTCCAGGGGCCGGCCAAGGCCTAACAGGCAGTAGGCACTCGGCATTTATAGTTCTCTCCATAGTTCACTGCCCACACCAGGGTTCTGCAGACTTAAAGAGAGGCCCTGCCTCTCGGTGAAGATCAGCCCACGGTGCTTATTGCCACCCCCTGAGACACAGGGCCTGCGTCACCCATCCCTGCTATTTCCCTGTGAAGCCAGAAGCACATCCAACGTGAGCACAGGCTGCTGGCCAACCCCGGCTGCGTCTTACTTGTGCCTAGGCCAGTGCCCTGGGAGGCGCTCAGGCCCTCATAAGGCCAGCCACGGTCAGTGTCACGTGTCCCGGCATCCGTGCTGCTGATCTGGAAGCACTGGCCCTCGCCTGGTCTGCTCACCGCCTCCTTCTCTGGCTGCTGCAGGGCGAGGGCGAGCTCTCCCTGGATGTTTGTCTGACAGACGTAAACACGGGCCTGAGCTGCTCTCTGCACTGCTGGCTGCCTGCTCACAGGATAGAAATTCCATCTGCCCGGGTGTCCCGGGAGAGCCGTTCAGCACAGGCCTGGGAACCGCAGGCCCCTTGGGGAGCCTGGAGCCCCGAGTTCATTGCTTGACCCCTCCCTGCCCCAGCCTAGCTGGGGGCTGCTTGGGACACTCAGTTCCTCCTGGAATCTCTATTTGGGTTTGGTTTGTTTCCATTCAAGGCAATTTGATCACAACCCAGCACCCAACTCCCCTGCCCCCCAACCTCCCCTTCACCCATGTCCCTGCCCTTCCAGAGGGTACTTGACTTTGCCAACATGCTGCTGGGGGCAGGGTCCTCCAGACCTCCCGCCAAGGCGGGGGAGGTTCCATTGAGTCTGATATCCTGAAAGGAGGCCCCCAAGCCTCAATCCCCCCCAATTTGTAAATAAGTCAGGGACGGTAAAGCCAAATGGTACCTGGTGGAGTAAAACAACACAACAACAACAACAACAACAAAAACACAGCCCTGGCAGGTGTGCTCAGTGGTTAGAGTGCCAGCCTGCTCACTTAAGGGTCTCGGGTTCCATTCCTGGTCAAGGAAACGTAACTGGGTTGCAGGTTCAATCTCTTTCCCCAGTTGGGGAGCAAGCAAGAGGCAACTAATCAGTGTTTCTCTCTCACATCCATGTTTTAAAAGTAAAAAGGAAAGAAAACAGCGTTAGGAAGACAGAACCGTTGGGGTCTGAGACACCTCTTGGCCAAATCCTTACCGTGTGACCAGAATAAGACACACCGCTCTGGGAGGCAACTGAAAGGAGAAGGCACACATGGCAGGCAGCCCAGGTGGCCATTACGTTCCCGGCCAAAGCACAGTCGGTTATATCCTTTGTCTTTAACGTGCATCAGCACTGCTGGCCCACCTTGTGCTTTGCTTACAAAAAGTGAATACATTCTAGCCCTGCCCTCAAGAAACGGAGGCCTGGGAACCAAGTCCTAGACGAGTAGAGAGCCTCAGAGAGCAAAGACACACCAGAGAGTGCTGCTCTCTGTCCTTGACAGATGAGGAGACGCAGCTTAGGCAGTTGTGCCAGAGTTTGCTGCCAGGGAGGGTGTGCGGGGTAGCGTGGGCACCCAGAAAAGGCTGACCCAGACGCCTCTCTGTCCCCTCCCGGCGGCCTGAGATCCAGGGCTCTGAGTGGCTCATGGCCTTGGCCTGGGTTTATCCCCAGACACCAGGGTGCCCTCTGCCTCCGAATCACCGGAGCTTTACGAGAGCCCGATGGTGTGTGAGACTCTGAGTGCCTCACGTCGGAAGAAAGCTTAGGACACTGATCAGACACAAGCTACTGGCTTATTGATCACCTAAAACTGCTACGCTGCGATGAACGCAGAGGTCGGAGTTGAGTGCCTTGGCCAGGACCCCAGAGGCTGAGGAGGTATGTTCCGTCTTGTGCAGGCCAGGAGCCTTCCCTGCTTGCTTCTCACTTGCTCTGTAACTCTGGGGTTTGCATGGTGTCTTAGTCAGCTCTGGCTGCGATAACACTGTCATAGGCTGGGTGGCATAAATGACAAACTTTTGTTTCTCACGGTTCTGGAGGCTGGGAAATCCAAGGTCAAGGTGCTGGCCAACGTGGTGTCCAGGGAGGGCACTCTTCCTGGTCACAGATGGACACCATCTTGCCGTGTCTTCACATGTGGAGAAAAAATCCTATCTCCTGTGTTTCTTTAAGGACACTCATCCCATAATCCCATTCGTGAGGCCTTCCCCCTCACGACCTCATCACCTCCCTACGGGCCCATCTAATACTGTCACCCTGGAGATTAGGGCTTCAGTATATGAACTGAGAATGTAGTCATTTAGTCCACAGCCCATGGATGAACCTCAAGGGCGCCACAAGGAGCATGTGGACTCTTGGGTCCAACCTGGTGTTCTTGGCACCAACATGCTGATTCTAGGGTTCCATATGCAGAGTTTCCATATTGTAAAAGGAATCCCTGGCTTTGGCATAATACAATGCTAAGACATCATTATGGCGGCTTTCTACGATTCAATGATTACAGGATTCTAGCATAACGTTAGTCTAAGGTTCCATTATCTTGTGATTCCAAGCTCTTAGAATTCCGTGTTCCCCTGAGAGCTTGGGCTCTGAGGAGTAGGAAAATCCAGCTCTGGTGGCACCAAAGTGCATGTGTGTGTGTGTGGGGGGATGGGGGCGCGTGTAGGAAGGCAGCTTTTCCATCCTACAGGCTTTCCTAACAATGAGAAGAAACGCGTTGCTTGGTTTTCATTGCATCCAAACGAAAGCACTGGGCTGGGCCAAACCGCATCAGAGTGTGAGTTCACCCGCCTGAGGCAGGCAGGCAGGCAGTCCATGGAGCCAGAGGAGAAAGAGGAGGAAGGGAGGAGGGGGAAGGGAAGAAGGGAGAAGAAGGGAGTGAAGAGGAGAGGGAGGGGAGAGAAAGAAGGAGGAGGATGAAGGGGAAGAGGCAGCATCATCCTCCCAGGCTGGAGGTGGCCATGGCTCCATCCCCTTCCGTGAGGGTCTGTGTTGTGTGTGTGGGGTCCCCATTGCTGAACACCAGGGTCCCCATGTGCCGTGCTGGGAGTGGCTAGCCTAGAGCAGGGACGGGCACAGCAGATAAGAACAGTGGGCTGTTTGGATGAGAACAGGAGCAGGGGTGTGAGGGCAGTCAGGGAGGGCTTCCACAAGGAGGTGATAGTGCACCAGGACGGAGGGCTGCAGGTCAGTGAGGGAAGAGTTCCCGAGAGTCTGGGGGTGCCAGCTGGGTCCATGTGGTTACAGCCTAAAAGGAGAAGGCAGGAAGTGGCGAGAGCTGGGGTTGCAGAGTCACCTGGGATGAGTTCACACGGGGCCTTGCTGAAGATTTGAGCTCTGCTCTGGGGATAGTAGGGAAGCAGCCATGGGTTTTGTTGGTGTGGGGATGTCACTGGCATCCTGAGAATGTCACAGCTGAGGGTCCTGAGATCATGAGATCCAAACCATGCCGTAAAGATGAGGAGGCAAGGCCCAGAGAGGAATGCTCACAGCCACCCAGGACACTGGTGCAGAGCGAGGGAGACCCCCCAGCCCACCCCCACCCTTAGATTCTGGCACAGGAGGTCCTGGCAACAAGAGTGAGGCTCCTCCGGAAGTCCACTACTGCTTGGCACCCCTTGCCCAGATCCCAGGGCACAGGCCTTCCCTGTCTGTGTCTCTGCTACGTAAGAAATGGACCCAGATTGGGGGTAGAGGGTGGGGAGGCTTCCCGATATAAGTCCTTAATGGTGCAGTACTCCTTTGCCACTAAGGCTTCAGCCACACCAGGCCAGGATGACAGGCAGGCTCAAACTGGAAGTCTCAGTAAAAAGGAGACAAGAGTGAAAGGTCAATGTAACAACATGGACGCTGAACCCCAAGAAGCTGCCAAAAGAGAGCCCCAGGATGGTGTGAGTGACTTAGCACGCTCCACCTTGAGGCAGATGGAGAAAGACACAGTTACCCTCATCCCCAGCAGGTGCCCCTCCCCTCAAGACATGAATGCCCTAATCTCCCCACTCTGAGCTCCGATGACAGCAAACAGGCGGGAATAACTGGCTCAGCTGTGAGAAAAGAAGGAAGAAGAGTGAAACACAGAGAGGACCATGAAACACCACTCAGCAACCAAGGGAAGAGCTGGCGATGCTGCAGCAGCCTGGACAGACCTCAAGGGTATCACAATGTGCAGGAAAAGCCAACCTCCAAAGGTTGCAGAGTGTTTGATTCCACTTATAGAACATTCTTGAAGTGATAAAATGGCAGAGATGGAGGCTAGAGTAGTGGTTGCTAGGGGTTAAGGATGGTCAGCTGGATGGAAGGAACCCGACAACACGGGTGGGACCAGAAGGGGCAGACAGGTGTCCTGTGGGGACCGTGAGGGGATGGAGAAAAGGGAGAACAGGGAGCAGGGAGTGCAAGGCTGGTGTGCGGAGGGTGGGTGTGGCTGAGGAGCAGCCCGAGGGGATCTCTGTGGGGGTGAAAGAGTTCTGGATCTGACTGTGGCTGTGGTCACACGAATCTCCACATGTGATGAAGTGACTATATGCATGCATTGTATCCGTGTCAAGGTCCTGGGTTTGATATGGTACTCTAATGACCTAAGATGTGACTATGGGTGGAAAACAGTATGGAGGTTCCTCAAAAAAATAAGACTAGGGCTACCATATGACCCAGCAATCTCTCTTCTGGGTATCTTCAAATTTTTGGAAACATTTACTTGTAAAGACATATATACCCCTAACTTCACTGAAGCATTACTCATGGAAGCCAAGACATGGACACAACCAAAGTGTCCCTCACTAGATGATTGGATAAAGAAGTGGTGGTACATTTGAGTTAAAGAATACTACTCAGCCATAAAAAAAGATGAAATATTGCCAATTGCAACAACTTGGATGGATCGTGAGAGTGTCATGCTAAGTGAAATAAGTCAGACAGAAATGGACGACAACCATATGATTTCATTCATTTGTGAGATATAAAATGCAAAATACAAATAAACAAAACAAACTCATAGACACGGACAACAGCATGGTGGCTACCAGAGGAGAAGGGACGTGGGGGGAGATGAAGAGGTCGAAGGGGGTCAAATATGTGGGGATGGAAGACTCCACTTTGGGTGATGAGCACACAAGGCGATATACAGACGGTGTATTATAAAAATTTACACTTGAAACTTATATAATGTTATTCATCAATGTTACCTCAATAATTTAATTTTAAAAAATTCCTATCGAGCCAAAACCGGTTTGGCTCAGTGGTAGAGCATCGGTCTGCGGACTGAAAGGTCCCAGGTTCGATTCCAGTCAGGGGCATATACGTTGGTTGTGGGCACATCCCCAGTGGGGGGTGTGCAAGAGGCAGCTGGTCGATGTTCCTCTCTCATCGACTTTTCTAGCTATCTCTCTCCCTTCCTTTCTGTAAAAAATTAATAAAATATATTTTAAAAAATAAATAAATAAAAAATTTCTATCCAGCTAATAAAGCCCTAAATGAACCTCTATCTTTCCTCAGGCTTTTACCTACCTTTATAAATGTCAATCTCCCCAAATTCCATAAAAGCTGGGGGCCAAACCAAGGGGGCGCACTCCCCTGAGACCCATTAGCCATGGATTGCCCCACAGGTCAGGCAGCTGCTTCTCAGTGGATTTGAGATTTTCACCAAAGACAAAAACCTGTCACCTGCAGCTGCACACCCTTCTAGTGACTGTGGTCTGGTTACTCTCCGTCTGAGTGTGTCTGTTGGTTTACAATCCAGAGGCCCAAACCCTCCAAATAACCCATTACTTCAACCAATAGGGTAGATGCTGAGGCTCACATCAGCTCCAGTGGTGGGGACCCACTTGGAAAAGATGTCCCGGTCCCGGATCCCAGACCTAGATCACCTGACCTGATAAGGCCCAAAACAGTCAGCCGCAGGCTCCTTTGGGCACTTTGCCTTCTGCGGGAAGTGGTGCATTTGCCCCGAAGAAGACAAGTAGAGCTGATCAGACAGGACCCCACGGATGTCTAAGGACCATCTGCCTTCCCGGTAACGACTAAACTTGACCTGACCGTAGAGCAATGTTATAAAGGTCCTATAGCTGATGATGGTGGACAACTCTGCCCCAACCTAACTTCCGTGTTAGATGACTTACTAGGAACAAAGTCAGAGACCGGGGAAGCGGCTCTAAGTGTGGGATTGGCATGGGGCACGCTGGAGGAGATGGTACTTTTATGCTAAAGCATCGCCCATGCTCCTAGAATCACATCATGTCAGAGCTTCAAAGCAAATCCCCATCCATGATCTCATTGATGTCTTTCAACACCTGTTAACAAGGGCAGGAATGAATTTTCTCATTTCATGGAAACGGAGGTCCAGGGAGGTGGAGTGACTCGTGCAATTTCCTGCAACAAACACAGGCTGGTGCTAGGGACGGTGAAGAACCACGGGTTGTGGGAAGACAGACCCGAAGCCAGGTCCTGGGTGACTTTGAACCGGTCATTTCACCTCTCTGGACTTCCTTCTCTTCATCTATAAAATGAGACTGAAAAGTTCACAGGACTGTTGGGCTCATTTCCTGGCGGTTGGCCTTGTAATTTGTTATTCTTAGGCCTCGGCTCCCCTCACAGCATCCACACTTGCTCCTTAGGGAGCTGGCCGCGGGTGCTGGGCACTGGGGAAGCCCTATGCTTCAGCTCTGCAGACAGGCCCCAGCAGCTGGGTGACCGACAGCCTTCCAGTGACATCCTCTGATGGCGGCAGCCAGATGCCCTCCTCTCAAACGCAGAGTGGTCATTCCCCAGGACTTGGATCTGTGTCCATACAGCATCTCCTCCAAGGGTTCCCTGAATCTCTTCATAGTCGGAGCTAAGATTCCTGCTCCAGCTGTCACCGCACTCCAGCTTCAAGTACCTTCAGATTGGGACACAGGCTCCTCCCATGAGCCTCTGAGTATGGATCTTGGATCTGTTGTGGGATCCTGGACAGGTTGTTAAAACTCTCTGAGCCCCAGTTACCTCGTCCTTAAAATAGGAACTATAAAACCTAGCTTGAAGGTTGCTGTGAGATGGAAATGCAAGAATGCGTGTACCTAGAACCTGGTAAGCCCGGAAGTGTTACCTTGGATGACTGGCCCTCAGTAAAGTTTTGTTGAATGGCTGAACAACCCTATGCCCATTTTACAGAAGAAAACTGGAGGCCGGGGCCAGGGAAATGACTGGCCCACACGAGTGGCTAGTATCTGGAGTCAAAGCTCTAGCCATATCCTTCCTAGTCTCTTATTCCTTCCAAGGAGGCCCTATCTGATTGGATTTGGGGAAAACGTTTGGTGTCTCTGCCCATTTGGCAAATCCCAGAGTGTCTGGATCCACCCACACAGCTGCAAGTGGACAGGCCTGGGGAAGGGGAAAGGAGACACGAATCCTGGTCTCTCTCCAACCCGACCCCAAGTCTGGACATTCTGGAAGCCACACCCTGTCCCCAAGTCCCTCTGGAAACCTTGGCAGTCTTATCTGCAAAGGGGGGAGAAGGGGATCTGAAGTCAGCCAGGGAATGTCAGAGGGAGGAGAAAAGCAGGGCAGAAGGGATGGAAAACATCCTCTGTGACCCCAGCCACAGCTCACCAGCACTTGCTGTCCTCCCAGATTGTGGACGACCAGCTAGCTACTGGCTTCCAGCCCTGACTCCGTCCTCAACAGGACGGGTGACCTTGGATAAACCGTTTCTCCTTTCCAGGCCTCGGTTTCCCCATCTGTGAAATGGGAAGTTGAAACCGAGCAGGAGTCCTCAGTCCATAGGTAGGAAGCAGAGTTTCCAGAACAAGGTCCCCGGCCTCCCTGCCCGCGGGCCCCACACCCACCCTCCAGCGTTCAAGAATGTGGCGGCGGCGGTTCATTTATCATCTCTGTGGTTTGCAGGTACCACGGCTGGCAGGCTGATTACTCAACGGGCTTATTACACCCCTCGGTGACTAATAGATTCCTTTCTGTTTGTGTTTTAGAGCCATAGCAATAACATTGGCTCACAGGGACACTGCTGAAATCACCGTTCGGAGCCCAACCCTACCTCCATGATAAATAGGCCAGCAGAAACATCCCTTCCGAGAGGAGCGCGGGCCCCCGTTTCACTCGTGGCAGAAACAGGTTCCTTGATAGCGGAGCGGGTGTGCGTTGGGGGTGGGATGGATTTATGAGCTGTTGAGCATGGTAGGATTAGGTCATTTCTCTGGTCCCTTCCAGCGCTGAGCTCCATGCTGGACCTCATCAAAGGGAGGAGTGGAACAGATACCATCTTCCCTGTGCAAGTTCCAGGGCCGGTTTCAGAGGCAGCAGCTGGGAGTCAGGCAGCCTGGCTCGGGACCCTGGCTCCCCCACGTGCTGGCTGGGTGACCTTGGGCAAGTCACATCCTCTTTCCGAGCTCATCGTCTCATGGGAAACGTGGGTAAAAGAAGATGACCTCCCCGGGGAAGGGCGCGGGCGGGACACCAGGAAGTGATGCAGGAGACACACTGAGCGTGGGGGTGGCACGCAGTAGGAGCACAGAAGCTGGGCATTGCTATTGTTGGGGAAATGGTGAGCCCCTGGATAGAAAGCTGGAGTGGAACAGGAGGGGGAGCCTTAGGGCTGACACCAGGGGGGGCTTGATGGAAGGCCAACCCCCCAGGAGGGCAAGTCAAAGGGCTGGTCACTGTCAAGGCCACCAGGGCCCTCCTTTTCTGAGCAGTTTTATCCGCCAAAACTCCAAGGAACAAAACGGTCCAGCCCAGCATGGCAGCCCGGCGTCTGTCAGGCAGCACGGCTGCATTCTTCAGGGGGAGGAAGCAGAGGCTGCCTCTGGTCTGGCTCCTGCCTCCCCGGAGGGGGATCAGGGAGGAGAACCCTCTGTGGTTGATTGACTTCCCCCTCACTGGCCTCCTCACAAACATCCAAAACTCCCCGACTCCTTCAGGAACTGCTTCTCACCTGCCACGGGCAGGAGTCCTCCCTTATAACCATCTGCAGGCTCGTTCCCCTCCCGCTGTGGGCCTCCATCCTCGGGGGCCCATGCCCCCCTCATTATGCTGACGTGACACAGCCTACCCCATCGCCACGGGAGAGCCGGTGTAACCAGTGTCGAGCTGGTGGATGTGTAACGATCAAATCACCGAAGTGGGGGGAAAAAGAAGAAGAAGAAATGAAACTTGATTTATACCTTTTGACAATTTCATGGTGTAAATACTTCCACCAGAGCTGATTCAAACTACCAATGTGACGGCACTGAAGGCAGAGGGAAGAACCGCACACCATCTGCTCTCGATGACTCGGCTCCAGCACACCGCTAAGTAAAACTGCAGTGAGATCCATGGAAAGTAACTTATAATAAAAAGACATGTTGCACTATTTTCATGCGTGGGGCCGGCTACCCAGAGAAGACATAACAGAAAGTTCTCTGGGGATTGCAGTCGCTGGGCATACAGGCTGGGCCAGGGCGCTCACACATTAGAAGCGTTGCCGCGGGTGACATCATTTTTCTGAGACGGTGAGCCAGTCTTCCTAATGTCTGCACACAGCACGGTCTTCCCTCAGTGCACAAGGTAGCTGTCTTCCTGGGAAATGCAGAGTGCATTAGAAACCCTTTGTGCGTATGCATAAAACAGAGTGGCAGGGGATTATAGACAGGCTTTGCATCCACCCACATGGCCCACAAGATTGTCATATGTCCCCTCTCACGAAATGCCAGTGGCGCTCCCCAATCATTGTGACACCCCAACAATTGCCCCCACGGATCTCCAGCATAGCCCCTTGGTTGGACACTTGGCGACTATGAAGACCCACTGCCTCCAACACCACCCGTTCACCCACCGCGCTGGGAGCTTTGTTAGTTGGCTCATGTGCTTCCTTCCACCTGGAATTCTATCATCCAAATTCTGACCTAGAATGTAGCCGTCCCTCCACCCGTCATGCATCCATCTCCTCCATGCTCGGCCCATGACTGAGACTTAAGGACCCCGGATGAAGCCACCTTGACCCCTATGTTCAGGGAGCTCCGGGTAAGTGGGAGGACAGACATACAGAGGGACATCACAGACAATGACAATGCAGTGTGCCAAGCATGATGATAGACATGAGCGCCGTTGGCTGATGTCATTTATAAGCAAGGGCACCAGCTTAGCACCTGAGTGTGAGGGGACCTCAGCAGAGTGACCATAGTTTCTGGTCTCCGGTTTTTCCCAGCTATAAAATCAGGGGAGGTAAAAAGCCTAACCCCACTTGGGGGGGGGGGGACTTTTGTGAGGATAAATTAGGTAAAGCTCATGGTGGGCCCACATGCCCTGGCAGGGGCCTTAGAGAATCAGAAGCATCCAGTCACGGGTCCTTCCTGGTGGATCTGTGTAGCCGGCTGCCGGCTCTTGAGGTAAAGAAGCGGCTCTGTGGAGACCAGGTCGGACGGATGTCCACTGTTGGGACAATTCGGACATAGTCCTGCGCTTTCCAGACCAAGAGTCACAGCGGACTTAACTTCTAGGTCTGGCCGAGTCCCTCCGCGGGCCCCTGTCTGCCTGGGTGGGATGGTTGGCTGAGGGGTTGGCTCACTCCCCACGCTGCGCCCCTGCTCTGGGCCAGCCCTGATGTATCCTCGGGGCCGGGGATACGAAGATGAGCCAGCCAGTCCCCAACGCCAGGGAGCCCCGGTCTGATTGGAGAAGGCAAACCCGTCCCTGGGTCATGGATCTTCCCATGCATTTGGCTTGCCCATATCACGCCCCAGTGACTTCCATATCACTGGACGGCTAGTGGCCATGCTTCGGTCCCCATCACCCACAACCTCTTGCTGCCTCTGGCCCTATGACCTCCCTCCTCCTCACCCCCCTGGGACAGACCCCACACTTTCCTGGGCCCAGGCCGCCACCCCAGAGGCCCCCCGCACTCCTCTGCTGCATGACGCCACCTCGGGGAGGAGGAAATTGCCCCACTTCCCTGTCTCCCCCAGCCCCAATCCGCTCCCCGGCCCCATGGCCTACAAAATAGCAAACAGCTGCTGTGACCATGGGCTGCCCAGACCCCAGGGGCCTGGGGGGAAGCGGGCCAAGGAAACTTGGAGAGAGAGCTCTTAATAACATACCTTCCCCAAGCTGCTTCCAAAGAAACTTCTCCTCACAAATCATTCCATAAACACTTAGCAGGCTCTCAGGAAAGCGTGCACGGCTCTCACCCAGCTATTAGGAGGCTCCTCACAAGTAAATTGAGACCAGGCAGCCGAGGCCTGTGCCAAATCCCCCTTCCTGCCCTCTTCCCACACGGCGTCCTCTGCCCCCTCCTCCCTGGGTTCTTCAGCTCCAAGGGCCCGGCTCTCCTCTTTTGCTGCTCGGGCCTCTCCTCAGGCTCCAGCCCTCTCTCCCTGCTGGGCAGGAGGAGATGCTCTGTTTCCCTGGAAACCAGCCCCCTACCCATGCCAGCCGCTGTGTTTCCAGTGGGGGCTCTCCTGGGCTGCTATGGAGGCCTACATCCCACTGAGAATTCTGAGGGCCACACCGCCAGGCCAGGCATGGACAGACAGGGCTGGCCCACGTCCCTGCTCTGTCCCCGCCACCCTCAGCAGAGGCTGCTGGTGCCTCTCAGGCTGGGGCTACTCAACAGGGAAATAACTCTGGGTTCATCCAAGTCACGAGCTAGAAAATCCCTCCCATCCAACAATCCCCCTCCAGGGAGAGAGTGTTGAGCAACTCGCTCAGTTGGCTAATATCCAGCCCCCTGGCGAATATCCAGCAGGGATCGGGGAATTACTTGATTGTTCATACGTTGACACGTTTGCTTACAGGTTAGCAGCTTGTTCTCGGAATGACTTTCATTAGGGTCTTCGAGAACAATCGGAGGGGCTGGCACCCCGCTATCATCCTCCATCATCGTTGGCTTTGGAACACACGTCAAGAATGACTGCCCCTTTCCTTGTGTTTGCCCAATATCCTTCTGAAGAACAAAAAGCCCTATTGCAAACAGAAATCATCGGTGGAATAAATAAGGCATGCAGATGAAAATAAACATGCAGATTTGTGGGCACTGAAATTAGCATCAGATGGGCTTTGAGAGGCACGGATCTGGGGTCAAGCCCGGCCCATCGCTTACTGGAAGGCTGATCTTGAGCAAGCCTCTGCAAACTTTCGTTTCTTTTATGCCGAAATGGGGATACATCCTCCTATATGCCTCACAGAGCTGCCAGGAGAAGCCACCATCCCTTTACGCATGGTCCGTGGGGACCCTTCGGGAACCCAGAGCCTGGAGTCCTTGTCCGTGGCTCCAGGGGCTGCTGCCTGTTCACTCAAAGACTTTAATCACCGCTCAGCAAATAGTTAGGGAATCTTTTTTATACCTCAGTCTCTAAGCAAGACACTGACCAAGACAGACACAGGCCCAACGTGAGGAGCAGCAGAACAGGAGACAAATACAGAGGGAGAAGGAAGGCATTGCAGTTGTGTGAGCGTTGCAATGTCCCTGAGTCGGAAGACTGGAGATTTCCTTCGGCCTGGCGAGAACCAGACTCCCAGCTCAAAGCTGCAGGGAAGCAGACACCCAGGCCCAAAGGCACCAGGGAGAGGAATCAGGAGTCTAGTCTGCTGTGCTTAGTGGGAGAGAGAATGGAAGGCGGTGTGGGTCCAGACGTGTAATAACGATGTCATTGGTGGAGGCTGAGGAGAATGGCTGCCATTCACAGAGTACCTGCTCAGCGGCAAGCTCCACGCTTCACTTTCATTGCTGTGAATCCTCGTTACACCCTGCTACTTACAGATGGGACATCGGGGTTCAGAAACGTGAACAGAGTTGTCTAATGTCACGCATCTTGGAAGCAGAAGGACCAACATGCAAGTCCAAAACTGTTGACTTCAAGATAAGATGACAGCAGACCGCTGTCCCAGGCTGAAGCGGAGGGGTCGTCTCTGGCGCTGAGCAAAGAGACATCACTCGGCAGTGTGTGGCCTGTGTGACTCAAGACAGACCCTGCCACTGTTCTCAAACATAAGGTGCCTGCGTGTCCCCCAAGGGCGCCTGCCCCAGTCTGTGTGCCTGTGCTCGTGGGCCCCGGATCGCCCATCACACCTGCCCATGTCCATCTCCAGGCTTTTGACTGTTTCTTTTCCCCAATTCTCCTTCCCGCTGTCTTCTATTGGACTCCTACCCAGTCTTCAAGGCCCAGCTCAAACTCCACTTGGTCCCAGAATTTTTTCCTGATTGCTCACCTCTGGGAAGGTAACAGAAGAGGAGAGAAAAACGTAAGTTTTCACCTTGGAAAACCTGGCCCTGGCTTGTAACAAATGTGCAACCATGAACAAACTAAATTAGCTCTCTCAAGCTCAGCTTTCTTACCTACAGAATAGAGATAATAATCCTTACTTTGGGAGCTTAGAGTGATTATTAAGTAGAGTTGTGCTTATAAAAGTTCTTTATGATCACAGTCCCATTGTCATACAAAATGAAAAAAAAATAGCTTAAACAAACAAAAAAAAAAAAAAAGAAAGAAAAAGGAAAAAAAAAAAAGAATAAAAGTAGTGACCCATATAACTAAAAAGTCCAAGAGCATAAGAATTTCAGGTACAGCGTTTTATTCAGGGGCTCAAATTCTGCCCTCAGGAACTGTCTGACCTATATCTAGATTCTACTGGTTTCCATATTGGCGTCATTCATAGTCTCCATGTGGAGGAAAGATAACTGTGACATTACCTTCTTCTAGGTTCAGGTCCAGCCTAAAAAAAAAAAAAAAAAAAAAAAAGTGCCCTTACCCAGGGGTCTTAGCAAACATTCAAATACGTGCTTGTTGATTCTGATGTTGCCTGAATAAGTCCCTATGGTTAGGAAGATGCTGTGCTCCGCTTGGTCTCACAGCCAGCTCCGGGGGTGGTGGGGAAGGGGTGGGTAGGAAAGACTAGGTGAGAGGAATGACTTTCCCGAAGCTAAATCAGATCGTTGTTACCAGAATAAAAGGGGACAGCATGTTGATGGCAGAAAGAATAAGTGCCCCACACAGTCCACCCCTTGGATGGACTGACACCCACATGTATCCTTATTCACATACAAGATAATACCCTCCCATCTCCTCCTCTCCTCCAAAGAAAAGACAAATCAAAGACTTATACAACTACTGAGCTCAGGATCTCTGGGTGACGTCTATGCTTCTCCTTCAGAGTCAGGTGTGTTCTGAAGGTCTGCAATCTGTGACCTGAGTGGTAGCTCTCTCCCTCCCCCGACCCCAACCCCACCCCATGCCGTTACTTGACAACAGCAGAGAGAGAAGAGAGGAACTGCAATAATGACCCCCTGTTTGAAAGAGGGAGGGAAAGTTGGCTTTGGAAAACCCTTCAAACACGGGGTTCCAGTGCACAGTGTTGTTCAGGTCCTGATGAACAGGAACGGCAAAGTCTCCCGTCCTCAGGGAGGAACCCGTTGCTTGAATGGAGCGACAGGCAGGAGAATGGCACCCCCCAAAAGGTGCAGCTCCTCATCCTCAGAACCTGTGGATGTATGAGACGGCCAAGGGGGATGAATACTGTAGATGAAATTGCTAACCAGCTGGCCTTAAAATAGGGTGGCTATCCTGGATTCCCCGGATGAGCCCATTGTAACCACAGGGGTCCCTGAAAGTGGAAGAGGGAGGCAGAAGAGTCCATGTCAGAGGGAGGGGATGCAAGAAAGACTCTGTGGGCCATTGCTGACTTTGAAGAGGCCACGAGCCAAGGAATTCAGGCAGCTTCTAAGGCTGGAAAAGGCAAGGAAGTGGGTTCTCCCCAGAGTCTCCAGAAAGGAGCGCAGCCCTGCTGAGATCTTGCTTTTGGACGTTCAGCCTACAAAATTGTACGGTAATAATACATTTCTATTGTTTTAAGCTACACACTTTGGTGTTTTGTTACAGCAGCCATAAAAAAAATGAATGCAGCCGAGACTGGTTTGGCTCAGTGGATAGAACGTCGGCCTGCGGACTGAAAGGTCCCAGGTTCGATTCTGGTCAAGGAAGGGCATGTACCTTGGTTGCGGGCACATCCCCAGTGGGGGGTGTGCAGGAGGCGGCTGATCGATGTTTCTAACTCTCTATCCCTCTCTCTTCCTCTCTGTAAAAAATCAATAAAAAATATATTTTAAAAAAATGAACGCAGATGGCAAAACAACAAGTCCCACTCACCACAAAAACGCCTTCCTTTGATCCTATTTGTATGCCTGTGGCTGGGCGTTTAGCAGATACTGCCCTTCTGACACCCCAGCCACCTTGGTAGATGGTGTGGTTGGTCATCCTTATGTCACAGTTAGGGAAACTGAGGCTCCGGGAACTGACAATCGCCCAGAGACAACCAGCTGGCGGAAGAAAAGCCAAAATTCAAACCCTCCCCTGTCAGGCCTTCAGCCCTTGGGGGTCCCCCTGTAACTTCCTGGCCCAGTGGGCCTCTCGTCTCTGCCTGACCCCTCCAGTGACAGGGGCTCACCCCCTGCAAAGCTGCCTTCCTGCCCCACCCTCCCCCTCCTTCCCGACTTCACCCCCTGCATGGCCCTGATGTATGAGACAGCCCTACGGATGGCAGCCAGAATGCCAGACTCGGGGCCGGCCGGCCGTGGGGCAATAAATCGAGAACGAAGCTGCCTGGACAGTGGGGCTGAGTGAGCTTTTCCATGTCAGGGGAGCAGGTTCTTTTTATGAAAACCTAGACTTTCTGCTCTCCCCTTCGGTCTCCAGCCTCAGAGCTGCCTCCCCGGAGCCGGGAAGGGACCGGAACGCCCCGCTTCGCATCCAGCGGAGGAAGTGTGGAGCTTTGTCTTTCAGGATTTATTCTCCTCTCTGTTGTCACCTCTACTCTCATCTAATCCGGGAATGTCCCAGGAGGTGGCTGAGGTGAGAAAGGGCAGCTCCGGCTCCTCCAATTTCTCCCTGACAAATGTGAAGTGGGTCGGGGGCCGCAGGGGAGGCGAATAGATGGATTCCTAAAAGCGCCTGGTGTGCAATTTGGGGCCGAGAGTAGGTTCTCACAGAGAAAGAGCTCGGCGGGTGCGTCCCCGGGGGCTGGCAGAGTTGGCTGGGAGCCAACACCCGGTTGCCTACCCCCCCCCCCCAACACACACAACCCCACACCCCACACACCTCCCCCTCCAACGGAGTGGGCACCATCCGGGGCCCCAGACCTCAGACCACAGAATCTAAACGCAGACTCTCAAAGGTCAGATGAGATTTAGGGGAGCAGCTCCTTTGACTCCCTCACTGGCCCAGAGAAGGGAAGTGACTTTCCTAAGGCCACACAGCAATGCCAGGGCTACTGCCTCACCAAGCCTCAGTTTCCCCAGGGGTAAAGTACAGGCCTGTGGAGAAGCTCAAATAAGGCGGAAATTGTTAAGTGTCTGAACATGAGAAGGAAGTAGCAGTCCGTGGTGGACTGAGCACACACTGTGCACCAGGCGCCGTGCTAAATGCTTGACAAGTTTCTCCTCCTGCCATCGTCACGCCCTTTGTAAAGCTGTTCCACCCATTTTGCAGGTGAAGAAACTGAGGCTCAATTAGGAAATTTTCTAGAGAGATAAAAAAATCTGTATCTTACTTCAGGCAGTGGTTACATATAGAAAAAGTAATTGAGATGTGCACTTAAGGTTGGGGCACTCTGCTCCATCAGTTACACCGATTAAATGATACGATAGAGAAATAAGTAGACTGAGGCTCAGGAAAGTTAAGCAATCTCCTCAAGATCACAAAGCTAGCAAGTGGCAAAGCTGGGCCTTGAACTGGACCTGTTTTTGTTTTTTTTTTAAAGAGGTGGGTTGTTGTTGTTTTTAATTCTCACCCCATGATTTTTGTTTTGCTTTTTTTTTTTTTAAATATATTTTATTGATTTTTTTTACAGAGAGGGAGAGAGAGGGATAGAGAGTTAGAAACATCAGTGAGAGAGAATCATCGATCAGCTGCCTCTTGCACACCCCCCACTGGAGATGTGCCCGCAACCAAGGTACATGCCCTTGACTGGAATAGAACCTGGGAACTTTCAGTCTGCAGGCCGACATTCTATCCACTGAACCAAACTGGTTTCAGCTTGTTTTATTTTAGAGAGAGAGGAAGGGAGAGAGGGAGAGAAAGAAAAACACCAATGTGAGAAACATCCATCAGTTGCCATCCATCATGTGCCCCGACTGGGGATCCACCAGGGATTGACCAGGGATTGACCAGGTATCCAACCCACAGCCCTTCAGTGCATGGGACGAAGCTCCAACACAGGGAGCCGCACAGGCCAGGGCGGAACTGGGTCTGTCTGGCCTTCGAGCCCACAGCCACTCCCCTGGCCATATTGTGTGTCACGTGTCAGAAACACAGCGACTCTGTCCCTACCTCAAGCCCATAGTTCTATTCCAATTTGCTGAACCAGACTCCAGGGAGTGACTAGGAGGCTGAGGAGAGGGCTCTGAGTCAGAACAAAGGGCAGGGACAGGGCTGCTGCTGGCCCCGCCGCAGTACAAACAAGAACAATCTGCTCTTTGCCTCGGCAGCTGCCTCACACCGGGAGCACGGCGTGGGCCGCAGCCCCCAGGCCTGCAGTGCACAACCCCGCAGCTGTATGCACCCCAAGCCTCAGGGGGGTGCCTCAGGGGGGCAGAGGGGGAGCCACCCCCACTGTGGCTTGGAGCAGGGGCGATGCTCTTCCTGACCCACTGCACGGTCCGCCCAGGGCATGTCTGATGTCTCTCCCTCTGGCTGGAGCCTGAGGGGCCTCTTCTTTGGTTCAGGGCCTCGCAGGGTCCTCCGCTGCAGGGCACACAGCGGGTGGGCGGGAGGGTCACTCAGTCACTCCGCAAACGCTTTGGAAAGGGTCCTTTCTGTGCTGGGCTCTGGGGACAGAGGTAGCAGTCCCTGCTTGGGAACAGCCCCTGCCAAGGGCAGGAGATGCAGGAAGAGGCAGACGACCAAAAGCAGGGAGCTGGCACCTTAGCCTCTCCCCGCAGCCCACACACTTCCCCGCGCTTGCTTCCCCCCTGCCTGAGCCGGCAGGTTCCCACCCAGCCTCTCCGCCCAGGTAGGGGCTGGGTGAGGGACTCCCGAGGCCCCCCTGCCTGGGATGGGCTGGGCTCTCTGCGTGGGAGCGTGTGCAGACCTAGCCCTCGCGCCGGGGCAATGGTCCTTGAAGCTCGCGTGAGCATTCCTTCTCAATGTGATGTGACCACGGGGATCGCTTAGAAAAGGCGGGCGAAATGGGTCATGGGAGAGAGCACCAGCACAACGGGAGCCCCTCCCCTGCGCACAGCGGCTCACCCCGTTGCAAAGCCTATTTCCACACCTGGGTTCACTGAATTTGCTCAAGATTGGGTGAGGCAAGAGAGGCCCAGAGAGCTCAAGTAACTTGCCCAAGGTCACACAGCCGTGCTGCAGCCCCGCCGAACCAGGACTGCCAGCCTGCCTCTTCGTCCCAGGCCTCCTTCACCATTGCCAGCAGCCCCTCTCTAGCTCATGCGGGTGGGCTCGGGGAGGCAGGGGGCTGAACCCTGGGGCTGGGTCCCGCCAAATGCCAAACGCACTGAGGCGTTTTAGCTCCCAATGACGGTGACGGAGCTGCCTTCTGCCGGGAGGAGGTCACGGTCTGCAAACGCCATGGTCTGCTGCCTTTTTGAGCGCGATGAACTGGGGCCCACCTGGGGCTAGCAGGGCCTGGCCGGGGCTTTACCTCAGGTAGGCTGAGTGGGGGGGGGGGGGGAGGCACTCTCTCCCCAGGCCCTCCTGCTTCTCTCCTGTTGGAGTGGGGTGGGGGGAACGAATAGCCCATCCAAGACTCCTTTGCTGGGACAGATAGATGGGTGGTGAGCAGAACAGGAGGCGGTGGAGGGGGGTGGGCTGGAGGGGACCAGGGGGACTTCAGGCCAGGGGCAGCGTTCCCCAGAACCTGCGGAAGGCAGCAGGCAAACCCAAGGTCACTTCCAACTAGCAAGACCAGAGTGGCTTAGGGGCTCTGGGACCACACTCTTGGGTTCCAATCCCAGCCGCCTCTGTCTGTGACCTTGGGCAAGCCACGTCACCGCTCTGGGCCTCAGAGGACACGCTATCTTGATAGCTGAGGTCAGTGTTTACCTCATAGAGTTGTTATGACAGTTAACGAGGCACCCTCCAACCAGCAAGTCGGGGCCCGGACTGGGATTAGGACCTGGGGCTCCTTTCAACAAAGGAGCCGTGTTTGCACGAGAAGGGCTCTCCTAGAACTGCTTCCAACACCCCTTCCCTTCTCTGGGCCTCAGTCCTTCCATCTGCAAAGTGGGTGGGCCGGTCAGCCCAGTGAGTCTCCTCATCCCTGATGTTTAGCCACTCCATGCCTGGGTGCCCCCTGAGCACTGTTGGGGGGTAGTGGCAACTATATTATGCAGGGGACCAACCAGGCCAGGGCTGAGGACAGCTGGTTTCCCCCTAGAGAGGGAAGGAAGGATGGTCTCTTTAAGGACATTGGGAGTGATGGCTGAGGTGGAAGGGGTGTTCTTGGGGGTGGGTGGGGGGTCATTTCTACCATGCCACCTGCCCAGCTGACAGGTGCCAAGCCCTTCGGACAATGAGAACAAGATCAGGATCTGGGCACCCAAGCTGCTTCCTAAACCTACCTCCCTTTCAAAAACAAGCGCATGGCAATGTCTTACTCTCTGGGTGTGGATTAACAAGGATGGCTGCGAGGTTTGGGGCCAGACACAGGTTCCCAACCCACCTCTTCCACTAAATGTGGGCCCTGGTGCGGACTGAGAACCCACATAGACCAGCCTCAGTCCCTGCTATTCACCAGTTCAAGGATGCCTGGAGAAGTCGACAATGTGGCCAACATGTTGGCTTGAGTGAAGGCTTCATGCTGGAGGCGGAGGTCACTGGAGGTTTATTTATCATTGATGGTTGGACTTGGGGGTTCATTTTACTGTGATACTACACTAGAGGCCCAGTGTATGAAATTCATGCACTGGGAGGGGGGGTGGGGCGGTCTGTGACCTCTTGCAGTCTGGGAGTCCTTGGGGGATGTCCAACGGACGGCTTAGGGGGCAGTCGGACAACCTTAGCACTGCTGCGGAGGCGGGAGAGGCTCCTGCCGCTGCCACTGCTCGCCAGCCATGAGCCTGGCTTGTGGCTGAGTGGCGCTTCCTCTCCCCATTCCCTGTGGGAGCGCACTGACCACAAGGGGGCAGCTCCTGCATTGAGCATCTGCCCCCTGGTGGTCAGTGTGCATCATGGTGACCGGTCGTTCTGCCATCAGGCCAACACAGGCTGTCCGACATCCCCTGAGGGGTCCCGGATTGTGAGAGGGCACAGGTTAGGCCAAGGGACCCCACAGGTGCACAATGGTGGCTGGAGAGGGATAGGGGAGGTTGGACAGCCAGGGAGGGACTGCAGGAGGGCTTTGGGCATGTCCAGCCCATCTTGCTCAGTTCTGATCAGCCGTTCCCAGCAGCAAGCTCACTTACCGTTTGGAGTGTCTGCCCCTGGTGGTCAGTGCATGTCATAGTGAGCAGTTGAGTGTGGCCTTAGCATATCATTAGCATATTACTCTGATTGGTTGAGCTGATGACTGGACACTTAGCATATTAGGCTTTTATTATATAGGATAATTTTGTATATGCCTTATAAAGTTTCTATTATTAAAGTTTTACATTTTTTCACAAACCACAATAAAATTATGTCAAGTACCACAAACTATATGTAACAATCTTTAAGAAAAACTAGCCAAGCTCTCTTCCCCAACTTATTGTTATTCTCCTTCAAGCAGGGATTGTCAGTCTACACTAGGGGTGTCGAACTCAATCAGAGAAGGGGCCAAAATCTAAAATCCAGCCTAAATCGCGGGCCGAATGGTTTACTGAACAGTCATAAACTGACAATGTCATAAACTGACAGCGGAGTGCAGTGATGACAGTGCGGTGCGGGCCACATTGCAAGGCCTGGCGGGCTGGATTTGGCCCGCGGGCCTTGTGTTTGACACATGTGGTCTACACCCTTAAGCCAAATCCAGCCTGCTGCCTGTTTTTGTAAATAAAGTTTTATTGGAAAAACAGCCAGACCCATTCACTTACAAATTCCTGGTGGCTGCTTTTGTGCTACTGGAAGAGTGTTGAACAACAGAAATGATAATATCTTCACGCATCTAACGTTTTTATGGGGTGAAGGAGAGCTGACATTTCCAGAGCACCTACTGTGTGCTAGGCCCCATCTCACCCACTGCCCAACTGTGTGGGAAATAAGGAAGGACATGCCCATGTTGTGATCGGGAAACGGAGGCTCCACAGGGCAGGAGATCTATGTCAGTTCCCAGGGAATGATGGCACCAGACCGGGAGCCCGCGTGTTGCACTCCCTGCCCAGAGCTCTTTCCCTACCCCCAGCTGCCCCTGGGACTCACCAACCATGGAGATTCCACAGCCTGAGGCAGGAATTCACAGGCGTGGCCTTGCATACCTTCCATGGAGGAGCTCACCCTGGCGGAGAAGCCTGTCCCCACGGGGGCTGCCTCCAGCTGGGAGAAAGTCATTTCTCACGGTCCATCCAGAGCTGGCCACGGAGGCCTGGCAACTTCCTACCCTCGGCTTGAGGTCACCCTTCTCCGGGCAGGCACCCCTGCCTTTCAGGTTTCACAGGAGGCACTTGGGGACCTATCCAGCTTAGCTTGTCTCCTCTGGACCCGCTCCAGCTTGTCTGTGGAGCCCCGAGGGGACAGTGCCCCAGAGCAGGACATCCCCTCCATGGTCCTGGCCCCCGAGCCCTCAGCGGTGAGCCGGGGGGGACGACACTGGCAGCCTGGGCAGCCTCACTTGGTTGGATCATGGCCACTCGCCCCTCTGCTCCCACCCTGGGTGGCCTGCAGGTGGGCTGAGCCCCAGGTGGCAAATATTTGCTGACCGACGGAATGCATTGTCACTGAAGACCACTCAGCAGGTGTCTCCGTACGTGGGAGGTGAACGCGGGGGCAGAGGCTGGGGAAGGAATTGCCCAGAGCCTCACACCTGTGGGGAGGCCTAGACGGGAGGTGACCCAGCCCCAAGTTCAAAGGCGGAGGGAGAAGACGGGGGCCAGGTGGGACACTTAAACAGCGAGGCACAGGGAGGCTGTCACCCAAGGCTGAAAGGACAGCTCTCCCGCTGTGTCTCCGTGGGGAGAGCCGGGCATGAGAAGTCAGCTCCAGAGCGGGGCGAGGGAAGGGTGCCAGCAGCTCTTGGGAAAGCCCTTACAGCCAGAGGGACCCAGTTTCCGCTCGCTGGCCCTGCGGTGGGCAGAAGTGTCCAGAGGTGTGTGAATGCCCTTGGGGAGGTGGGGAGAGACTTCCCTGCTGTTCTTACAGTTGTTGCTGTTGATATGTAACCGAGGGCACCAGTGTGCCTGTCCCAGCAGAGCTCCAGGTGGGGTAGAGGTGTGGTCTACTCAGATCAGGGGCCCCCTGGCTCCCAAACAGGATGACTGGGGCGCCACAGAGTGAGTAGGGGCCGTCGTGATAGGGGAGCCAGGAAAATAATGACTCTGCCTGCTCCTTCCTGCTTCCGGAGATCACCGGTGGGAAGAGCAGGATGGGGCGGGGGGCGGGGTGCCGCTGGGAGTCAGTCGCCCTGGTGCCTGTTTGCTCTTGGATGCTGGGTGGGTATCCCTGGGAAAGCCCGGCAGAGGGCTGGTCCCATCTACTTTTACCCGCAGCCTCTCCCTCTGACGGGCCTCTGGGGAGAGAGTGGGGGTCCCAGTGCATGGGATTGGGAGGGCTGAGCTGGACTTGGGAACCCCGTGTTTCTGTGACCCTGGGGGTCCCTGCCCCTCTGGATGTGAGGATTCACATCTGTACCACAGGGTGTTTCTTTTTTTTATTTTTATTTTTTTATTTTATTGATTTTTTACAGAGAGGAAGAGAGAGGGATAGAGAGTTAGAAACATTGATGAGAGTGAATCATCGATCAGCTGCCTCTTGCACACCCCCTACTGGGGATGTGCCCGCAACCAAGGTACATGCCCTTGACCGGAATCAAACCTGGGACCCTTCAGTCCACAGGCCGACGCTCTATCCACTGAGCCAAACCGGTTTTGGCAGGGTGTTTCTTTGTGACTCTACTTCTCCAAGATGTGTGGTCCTGAGGGGAGCTGGGAGCTAATGTGTGCAGGGCCTGTGACTGGAATAGACCCAGGAAATGGGGTCACTTGTTCAGGCCTCCACGCTCACTCTGGGACCACCCCCTGTGGCCTATTTCTTCATGCCACATGGCCCCCAGGCTCCCTGCCTCCCTGTCTCCCTTCCAGAGGGTACAGATATCACCCTCTCCCCCCACACACACACACACACAGACACACACACACACACACACACACACACAGGCAGGGCCCCTCAAGGGCAGGCCTCTGGTGGACGCCTGGCATAGAGGAGACATCCAGGAGATGTTCACTGAGGATGACCCCCGGGCAGAGAGGACACAGGGCAGATGTTCAGAGCCTCAGAAACATGCCCCATTGGGCCCCAGGGTGTTCCTGGTGTGGCTCAAGGATGGGCTGGGACAAGAGATGGGACTGGAGAGGATATTTGGGGCAGGTTGAGGGGCCTTGAACGCTGGGTTGAGGCCTAGTGGTGAGGAGGCCACTGGACAGGACACATTTTTTCCAGGAAGAAACTCTGCGTCCACAGCATGGAGAGCACTGCAGGGGCAGGGGGGAGGAGGGGAAGGATGCAGAGAGCAGGGGGAGCCCTCCCTGATGGGGTGGCTGGGGGCCAGGTCCCAGAGCCCCAACAGAGTGTCAGGATGGCCCAGAGACTAGTGCCCCCCACCCCTCAGGATGGGGGCCTTCCACCACAAAGCTGAGATGAGGGGAGGCAGGTGTTCAATAGCCTCATGATGCAGTGCAGCCTTGGGGGTGGGGTCCAAAGTCTAGGAGAGTCCACCTGGGTGGGGCCTGGGGCAGGGATGGTCACCACTCACCCCAAGTGGTGCAATCACGCAGCCAGCAGCCCCCACCCTGGGCTGAGGGCTTCTGCCTCAGCTGGAGGCTGACACACCCGTCCCATCTCCCCTCTGATCCCCAGTGACACTGACTCTTCTGCCCCGAAGCCTCCTGCCCACCAGCCCCGCCTCCCCTGAGTTCCTCGCACTCATCTCCATGCTTCCAGACTCCATCCATGACACCTCTTCCAGGCAGCCTCCCCTGAGCCTTCCCCACTCTGTGTCTCCACAGGGCCTGGGCTCCCAGCTCTGGCCCTGTTGTGCTGGCAACACCGGAGTTGTGCCCTTCACCTTGAGCTCCTGGGGTCACCCTGAGGTCCGGGACTCCTGGGTGTGATCCGATCAGGGGTGTGTGTCCCCAGTATGCAGAGCGACTGTGGGGAGTCCAGGCCTCTGAGCTTAGTTTCTTAGTGTGATGAACACCCAAGCCATCCCCCAGGCCGCCCGGTCCCTGCCAAGGCTGTGGGGACGAGGACGTTAGTGGGGCCCTGAGCATCCTGCACGGGGCACGGGGCACAGGGAGGCTGTCACAACCAGCACCTCCCTGCTCCTCATCTGTGGTTCCATCAGCATCACCTGCACCGTGAGGGCCTTGCCCAGCCCTGCCCTGCCCTGTCCTACCCTGAATGTTCCAGAAGCCCCCACCTCAGACCCCCATTGTTCTCAGGGCCCTTCCCCCTGGGACCACCCTCCCAGCCTGGAGCTTTGGAGGCAATGTACATTCCAAGGATTCCGGAGACCCCGCCCTCAGCCTCTTACAAAGACGCCACTGGGGCTGGGGTCCCCCCTGCTCTACCAGCCCAGCACCTCTGAGTCCTCCTAGTGGCCCTGGGAGGGTGCAGCGGGCGAGGGCACAGCCAGGAGGTAGAATCAGGTGCTTCCTCAAAAGTGCAGGGTGTGGTGGTCATGAGCTCACGGCTGGAGTCAGACACCCTTGGGCCATGATCTCGGTGTTGACCTGCAAAGCTCATTAGGCCTCTGAATGCCTCAGTTTTCTCTTTCGTTCAAATGGGGATGGTGCCAGCACCCACCTCAGGTAGCTGAGTGGTTTAGATGAGCTATGTAGATACCCCACTGAGCTCAATGCCCGGCCACCGTGAGCTCAGAGGGCATAGCCATTTCTAAGGGGCCTTCCAAAAGGACCCCTCATCCAGTCACCCCCTGTGTACTATGCTCCCCATCGCTGCCCACCCATGTGGTGCTGTCCCCTGCGCTCCCCATGCTGTCCCCCGCTTAGCATGCTTCTCCCTTCTCCTCCGCAGCATTTGTCTCCCCAGAGACGTGCTGGGTCAGTCCAGCCCACGCTGATGCCCTCTTTCACCCCCATCTCAGGGGGCCCCTCTGTCCTACATTAGCTGTCTACCAGCCAGTCCCCCTCTCCCCACCAGGTCTGCGTACAGCACAGCTCTGAGTCCCGCATCCCAGTGTGGCCCTCAGTTGGGTTGGTGTTGACTAGGAAGATGGTTGAATGCCTCCAGCCAGCCCTCCAGCCCCTGTGACACCCCTTCTCCGGCCTCCAAGGCAGGGCAGCAGTGGGCCTCGCCCTCCCCTTGCTGGCCCTGATTTGTGGGGTCTCAGAGGTGCGGAAAGGAATCCGAGCCTCCTTCCCCTTCCAGAGTGGCCCTCATGCACCTCGTCCAGTCAAGTGGAGTCTCCTGGGCAGGGAACGCCCTCTGGGGAGGCATCTCTCAACAGCGGCCGGGAGGGACAGGTCAGCTCATTTGTCAGCCCGATGGCCAACACCTGCCCGCCTCGCAGCAGAGGGGCTGGCTCCAGCCTCACTCCCCACCTTCCATTCCTGTAGCCTGTTTCCCTTGGAGCCATTTCCCAGAGCTGTCTGCTCCCCTTGAGCAAAACTTGCTCATTTCCTTCTGAAAATATAAACCACTTCCTGGCTTCGCAGAGAGCTGCCTGGGGAAATGGGCCAGGGCCTCAGTGTAGTCTGTGCACCCCCTTCTGCAGCTCAGCTGGTCAGGGATGTGTCCCCCTTCTCCCCTCTCCTCCCATCACCTACCCCCAACTCACACACCTCCCCGCAGACACACACCCTCAGCCATCCACAGGCCTGACCCCAGGACTCCTGTCTATTCAGCCCCACACAGAGGCCTGGGGCAGGTGCGGAATGGCTTTTTGTGCACAGACTTCACCCAGCATCTTCTCTGTGCCAGGGCCTGGGCTGGGCATTGGGGTGATGGGTGAGCATGATCGAGCCCTACCATACTATGTCGCCAGTCTAGAGGGAGAAAAGCCAGAACCTGTAACCCCAGATCTGGGTTGGCATCCTGACGTGGCCACTTGCAGGGCTGTGTGGCCCTGGGCACATCCCTGAGCCTCCTCCCCAAGTCCCTGAGGGCTGCAGGGAGGAGCAGGGACAGAGAGCGGTACACACAGCACTAAGAAGTCCAAAAACAGCAGGCACAATTAATCTACAGTGAGAAGGCAGGAGAGCGGTCACTTTAGAAAGAGGTCCTGACTGGGCCAGGCACAGGGCGCTGTTCTATTTTTGACCTATGTGGTGGTTGCTCAGCTGAGCTCACTTTTGGTCATTCATTGAGCTGTGTATTTATGATTTGCACACTTTCCTGTGTCCTGTTATACTCAACTGACAAATTTTCATTAAGAAAAAACAACCACCAAACTATCTCGGATGTTCCCAAACCTCCCATACTCCTGCTACAATCAAACTTTTTTTTTTCTCATGGCATATCAATTGTCACAGTTGGTATTCATTTGTTTTTTATGTTGAGATACTAAAAGCCAGGTGCATGAAATTTGTGCTCGGGTGGGATCCCCCTCAGCCCAGCCTGCACCCTCTCCAAACCCGGACGGAATGTTATATTCTAATTATCTATCTATCTATATATATAAAAGCCTAAGTGACTGTTAAATCTGTGGGATCGGGCCTAAACCGGCAGTTGGATATCCCTCTCACAATCCAGGACCACTGGCTCTTAATTGCTCACCTGCCTGCCTGCCTGATCACCCCTAACTGTCCCTCCTGATAGCGTGGTCACCCCCAACTGCTCCCCCTCTCCCACCAGCCTGGTCATCCCTAACTGTCCCCCCATGCCGGCCTGGTTGCCCCACACAGCCTGTTTGGTCATCTGTTCGGTTGTTTTGGTTGTGACTGTCACTTAAGCTTTTATATATAGATAATTGGAATATAACATGATATTAGTTTCAGGTATATGATTCTATGTTTGTATAGATTGTGATCACCACAATAAGTCTACTTAACATCCATCACCACACATAGTTCCAGTTTAATTTCTTGTGGTGAGAACTTTTAAGATCTACTCTCTTAGCAACTTTCAAATATACAATAGAGTATTGTTAACTAATAGTAACACCAAACTTCTAACCTTCAATTACTTATTCACTCGGAAGATGTTCCCTGGTGCTTACCACCTGCCGAATTCGTCCCTTTGCATGTGCTATCCCCGCTGCCGAGGGCGCCTTCCCACAGCTCAGCTGCCTGGTCATCATCTTCAGAATTCTTGTCAGGCCTCACCTCTCCCTCCTCCCAGGGAACTCCCTGACCCTCCTGACCCCGGGCTGTGCTAAGGACCCCTCCTCGGGGTTTCCGCAGCCCTCAGCTTCCCTTTGTCCCAGCGCTGAGCACACTGGTTTGTCACTGTCATTGCCTGTGTCCACACCTGTCTCCCCACCAGACTGTTACCTCATTCTGGACCAAGGCCAGCTCTGACTCATCTCAGGGTCCCCAGCTCCAGCGCGGGGCCCAGAGTGGAGCTGGCACCATGAGTGAGTGGAGCAATCGGGTAATAAATGAGCGAAGGGAGCAGAGCCCCGAGTGTTCTAGGAAGTTCTGATTTCACAGTTGCTTTCCTGTTGCTCCCATAAGAGCCGAGCTATTATCGGACCCTGTGTCTCAACTGATGTTTTAGAAAGCACCATCTCTTGGGCGCGGGGCCTGAGGTGGGGATGATACACAGTGGGCTGCGTGGTCACAGTATGGGGTTTGAGTTCTGGCTCTGCCTCAGTGGGTCCCTGCTCTTTCCCCTCCCCAAGCCTCAGTCCCCTGTCTGTGACTGTGCCAAGCTCAGTCCCCTCTCTGTGAATGGAGCCTGGGAAGTGTCTGAGGGTCCTTGCCATTTCAGCCCTCGCTGTGTCTTCTCCACGCTGCCCTTGGGCCTCACGCTCCAGTGCCTGCGGCTGTGGGAGGTGAGACTGACAGCAGCAGAGGTGGAACCCCAGTGCATTAATGGGGTTCGTGTTTACCCAGGCTGGGCCCATAAAACGCCTCAAGCGAAACTGAGCTCGGCTCCGAGCAATTTGGCATTGTCCGTTCCGGCTCCTGAGCCTTGGAATGGACCACCTGGGTGGGCCTCTCGTTCCCTGGACACCTCGGAAAACTCCGGAGCGACTCTTGGCAATGCCTCCGAGCAGAGGAGTGAATGAGAATGAGTTTGCAGGGCTTGGGAGCCTGAGAGGTCCACTTTTCCCGTCCCCAGCCCCATGCAAAGGATCCCCTGCAGGCTTCATTGCAGCCTGAGGAGAGATGCATGCTGTTTCTCAGCAGCACACTGCACGGGTACGTGGGCGTGGCTCTCAGACGCATCACCTCTGCCTGGATTGTGGCTTGATTCTTTCCCCACACTGTTGCTGAGCTCCTGAGGGCAGGGACCTGGGTCCAACTCATCCGTCTGTCCCCAGCCTCGCCCTTTTCTAAGCTCATCCTCTGGGCTCTGCCCTTTGCTGAGCTCTAGAGACCAGAAAAGCAGGGAAAACAGCTGGGTACCCAATGCATGAGAGAATAAGGCAGCAATCTATCCATCCACCCATCTAACCATCCCACCATCTATCCACCCATCCATCCATCCATCCACCCACCCACCCACCAATTCATCCATCCACCCATCTCTTGACAACAGTCCTATCAGCTTCTAGATATAGCAGTTATCAGCACAGGCTCTGAGGTCCCATGGCTCTGAGTTCAAAACTGCTCCCCCATTGCATAACTTTTGGCTTCTCTCCATCTCTCTAGGCCTCAGTCTCCCCTTCATTAAAAAAGCCTATCGCCCATGGTGGCTATGAGATTCCCTGAGACAAGACAGGTAAAGCGAGGAAAACACTGTCGGCACCGAGGCAGAGTGACCTGGGATGTAATAAAAGTCTGTGCTTCCGGGCCCTCTGCTCCCAGCAGTCTCTTCTCCGGGAGATGCTTTCAATGTGGCCCCATTGGTCCTATGTTTTTGTAAAACTTGTAAAAAGTAAAATATCTTCATCACAAAGGTTGACAGCACTGTTTCTTTGCACCCTGAACCCCCCCGCATCTTCCTTCCTGTTTGGTGGTGCTGAGGGGCCAGGGCATCCTGGGGATCTAGCTAAAGGGAAGTTGAGTTGAGAGTACACTGACAGGAATTTGGGGTGCGAGGTGTATAATATATTTAGACGCTTTGCCATCACTTGTGGGCATAGCTATTGCTAGCCGTCCTGCTGCAGAAACAGCTTTCAGAACGAACACTCCTGTGTGAACAAACGCCCTCCTCACTCAGTGTGGGAACTGTGAGCAGCCCCAGAAGCGTGTGGCTAGCGGAGGAGAAACAAGGCTGAAATGCATGGCGCTGGAAGTTAGTCTTTGGAATATTCTCTGAAGCATCAGATGTGCCAAATTGTTGGCAAAGAACTTGACTCTTATCAAAACAGGAACCCCCTCCCGTCAGTAATGTCACTGATAATGAAGCCTAAATAATTCAAAATTATAAATACATCTCCTTTTTTTTTTCCTTGATGGGAATCATGTGAAATAGAACTTACCAGAAGGTCAGTATTTGTAAGGCACAATCCATAGCAGTACTGCAAACAGAAAGTACTCTGCTGTCTAAAGTTGCATATGTTATGTAGCCCAGCTATCAGTATAATAAATAGCTACATTCAATCAGTCATACAAGAGGAAAGAACGAATTATCTTCTACAGGAAATATGAAAGTCATTGTCTTATGAGGAGGCACGTAAAGAATAGGTAGCCCAACCTTGCTGGTTTGGCTCCGTGGATAGAGCTTGAGCCTTCGGACTGAAGGAACCTGAGTTCGATTTTGGTCAAGGGCTCATGCCCGGGCTGCGGGCTCAATCCTCAGTAGGGGGCGTGTGAGAGGCAGGCAACCAATGCTTCTCTCATCATTGATGTTTCTCTCTCTCCCTCTCCCTTCCTCTCTGAAATCAGTAAATATATATATATATTTTTTTTTATTTTTTTAAAATAATATGTAGTCCAAAATTATAAGGGAAAAAAGTGGTATAGAAATATTTCTATCACTTAATTAAGAAAAGTGTCACATTATTTTCTTGATTTGATGATGCTTGTAATATTTGTCTGCTTTACAATTTTTTTTAGTCCTAGCCAGTAGCTTAGTTGGTTAGAGCATTGTTCCAATAGACCAAGGTTGTGGGTTCAGTGCCCGGACAGAAAGCAACTCATAAATGCATTAATAAGTGGAACAACAAATCAATGTTTCTCTCTCTTTCTTTCCCCTCTCTCTTCAAAACTCAATAAAATAAAATAAAAAACTTCCAAAAAAATTTAAATAATTGTGATTTCTTTTTTATTCTAAATAAATATTCACTGTGTACTTAATTTTGTAAAATTTTTTTGTATTTTTCTTCTTAAAGAAAATTATGTAAGTTTCAGCCCACCCCAAACTGGGTCAAACCCTTCCTGGCATACAGTAAGCGCTCAGCAGTGCTGGAAATCTCTGACTTGGTCCTCTTGCTCTCGCCAGGACTCCATCGTGGAAACCAATGTCCCCTACCCATTTTGCAATTATAAACAAGTATATGGAGGTAGAAATGGGTAAAGGCAAGGTCAATGCAGGCTCAGCCCACCCCTGTCCTTACCACACGTCTGTCTCTTCCACCAGAGGGGAGGCACCTGGGCAAGGATGTGTCTGACTCGTCTGGATCCCTGGCATGGCATGGAGGAGGTCTTCAGACCCAGAGGAAGAATCTGTCTTAGATTCAGTGTCAGCCGCAGCTGGGTCCCCCAGCTTCCTTCGTTCCTTCCCTTTTCACCTGGGGGACAGAGAGGGGTGTCGCTTGATGGTGTTAGCTGAGCCCTCAGGATCCTCAGATGGGACCCCTTGTGCAGCTAAGAGGGTTGAGGGAAGGCTGAGCCATTGGGGTTCCAAGTCCCTCTCACGTCTCTCCAACTAAAGCACTTTCCTTTTACTGGAGACACTCATCGGCGCGCTGCATAAGAATTCATCTGGAAAATGTCAGGCAATGAATGAAAAACCACTGGAACCACTGGAGTGTTTCCTGTCTCCTATGCATTCTAGGAAGCTCCGAGCTGATTCGAGGAACATATTTGGTAAGTAGAGAAGACCTCTGAGAAGGCCCCATCGTGTGTGTGTGTGTGTGTGTGTGTGTGTGTGTGTGTATGTGTGTGTGTCTGTTCTGCCCTTATTGTCCCTCCTTCCTTTAAACACTGATTGGATTCTATATATGTCTGCAGGCCACGTCCCTTTTGGGATGAGGTGAGCTAGAAAGAAGTTAATCTAAAGGTTTAACAAAGGTGTGTTGAGTGGAAGATCCTCCAAACCCTGTCCTCCAACCTAGCCCGGCCCTCCTCACCATCTGCCCTCCCGTTTTCCTCACTAGATGACGAACGCCTCGCGGGCAGGGCCGCATGTACCCACCCGGCACCCTCCCCAGGCGGGGCGAGCTCTCACTGCATCATTACAGATGGAGGGAGGGGAGGTGTCTGTGCCACAACCTGTCGTTCCTGGTACAGGGGTAGCAGCAAGCCTGGGTCCCGGAATCACACACCCAGGTCTGAATCCTGACTCCACAGCCTGCCAACTGTGTGACCCTGGGCAAGTCACTTCCCTTCTCTGAGCCTTGTCCCTAAAATAAGAACCAACAACCATCTGTATCCTGCAAGTCAGTGAAGAGTTGGCGAGATAACACGTGCACAACACGCAGCCAGGGCCTGGCACACAGTAGGTGCTCAGGAAAGGACTGTGACGTGAACTGAAATGGGATGGAAAGCGAGGGGGCCTCTGTGTGCAGAGCCTGTCCCAAGCTGGGGCCTCCCCTTTCCCACAAGCTCCTCAGCCCCGGAGGCTCCAAGACCAGTGGAGCTTTCATTGGGCCAGGCCCCGAGAGTAGGTGGAGGCAATCAAGTCTGCCCGACCTTGGCAGTTGGCCTGCCCCCCCCCTAAGCCTGCCTGTGTTGGTGCCAGGCCTCCAACCACAGGGCATTCCAAGGCCTGTCTGCTACCATCCACTGGCCACACAGCCCACTCGGCCCCCACCCTGCAGAGACCCTGGGGCTTGGTGTGCAGATTAGGAGCCCAGTGTGACAGGTACCCAGCCAATGCCAGGTGATTGAACAATGACATTGGGTGGGCCATTCCCATGGCATACGCTGCTAGATATCTTTGTAAAATGCAGAAATCCCTGGCCCTGCATGGGAAAAATAAAATACAATACCAATCACCTTTGAGTGCCTGTAACAACGAGACATATTTATATTTTCTCGCTCTCTCTCCTCTCTTGCTCTCTCCCATTGTACAAGTGGAGCAATTAGGATTCAGGGAGATACAAACTTGCTTGATGTGACAGAAAGAAGGCATGTGCTGTGGTCAGGGTTCAAGCCCCACCACACACCCCTGAAGTGTGTGCTGTTGCTCTACTCAATGCCGCCCCCCTCTCAGTTCACCCCCTTGTTGCCCAAACCCTCCTCTGCACGGGCTGATGCTGTCTGTGGCTAGGGTGCAGGGAAGCCTGAGGCTCTGCCAGGGCAGGTTAGACTCAGAGGTAGACAGTGCCAGGAGGAGGTGGCCATTCCCAAAGAAGGACCTGGGAGGATCTGAGCTGGGGTGTTGGAGGACCAGAAGTGGCCTTTGTGCGGAGCTTTGAGGGGCAGGGAGAGAGAGTGACCCCTCAAGGCCATCTGCTTTGAATGCCCATCACACAGCAGGGAGACATCTATGTACCACAGAGGGACGCAGGGAGCAGAAGCAGAGTTGCACCTGTACCCAGGTCCTTAGTACCCTCAATGAACGTTCAGAGGGGCAGCCAGATAGCAAGAAGTTGGGAACGAAGAAAGAACTGACCTTTGACCCCAGAGGAAGCTTCAAGGGAACCTACCTAGAGCACTCATATTCCAGAGGAGTCCCCGGGGCAGAGGGGAGAGCAGACACAGGCTCTCCCCACACTGGGCTCACAACTACTTGCTGGCTGGATGATGGATGGATGGGTGGATGGACGGACGGATGAATGGATGAATGGGGTCTCAGTGGCAAAGTGAGGGCCAATAGGAAGGCAGCACAGGGCAATAAACGTTTGAACCAGTGCCTGCAAGAACCCTCTGCCAGGCAGAACAGCCCCACACAAAGGTGTGCCCTGGGAGGAGTGAACAAGGCAGGGGTGGAAAATCACGTTCTGGAGGGCACGTGGCCAGGACTGCCAGACCGGGTTCCCTCCTGCAGACCTGGTGTCTCTGCTCCCGGGATTCTTTCCACAAAGCTGCTGGGGCCCAGAGTTGGTTCCCACAGGAGGAGGAAAGTGCCTGGGCCAGAGGCCCAGCCAGCAGCCAGGGGGAGGTCTAACCCACAGGAAGAATCTGTCCTGGTCCCTCAGCTTCCTTCACTTTTCACCTGGGGGACAGAGAGGGGTGTCGCTTGATGGTGTTAACTGAGCCCTCGGGATCCTCAGATGGGACCCCATGGGCAGCTAAGAGGATTGAGTTGAAGGCTGAGCCATTGGGGTTCTGAGACCCGCTTCCCTCCCCTCTCTTTAACTAGAACACTTTTACTGGAGCTATTCCTGGGCGTTCTGCATAAGAATTCATCCGGGAGATGACATGCAATAAATGAAAAAGGGCTCGGGGACTCTGCACTGGGCGCCGCCTGCCTGAACTGCTGGGGCCAGCCTGCCACCAGCCCACAGTGTGGCTTCTTGTAGGCCAGGCCCTCACCTGCCCCCTCTGCCCCACTTTGCAGCCTAAAACCACGTGTACATTATTCCTTTAATACACCGCGGAGGGGAAATACGCCTCGGCTGTGGGCACAGTTTCTTAGACACAAGAGTCTCCCTCTGGCCGAGACCGGTTTGGCTCAGTGGATAGAGCGACGGCCTGCGGACTGAAGGGTCCCGGGTTCGATTCCGGTCAGGGGCATGTACCTTGGTTATGGGCACATCCCCAGTAGGGGAGTGTGCAAGAGGCAGCTGGTTGATGTTTCTCTCTCATCGATGTTTCTAACTCTCTATCCCTCTCTCTTCCTCTCTGTGAAAAATCAATAAAATATATTAAAAAAATTCTCCCTCTGCATTTGGGGTTGGGGGTGAGCCCCAGAACAAGCTCATGCTCGTCCTCATCCTCCCCAGGGCCACCTCACTCTTCAGTCCCTCCACCTCTCTGAGTCTCGGTTTCACCTGTTGTAAAGTGAGGATATAAAACTACTATTTTACAAAACCAAAAACAGCCAAAAAACATCCTCAAAACACGGGTGACCCCCACCTGCTACGGGGCGGTGAGGACGCTAAGATCCCGGGACCTGGCTTGGTGGATGCCCGCTGCCGGGCCCTGGGGCAGATGCCAAGGTGGGGAGCGGCCTCACCACGTGCTGCTTCCTGAGTCTCTTCGCTCCTCTCGCTTTGGCCCCGGGCCGGGAGACATGGAAACTCTGAGGGCTTCAGACTCAAGATGTGTTTTATGGGCCCTGCGGACACGGCAGCCCCATAAAGTCAGTGCACACAGCTTATGAGCCCCGAGACCACCCAGGATCCCCTGACCCAGGAACCCTGAGCTCACCACGGAGCCACGGAGCCCCCAAATGACCATTCTTGGCACATGCTATGCACCCGTTCATGAGGCATGAATGGGGATCAGAGGTCACAGGGAACATATCCTTGGCCTGGGCATTCTGGAGCTGCCCCAGGCACCGGCAGTGTGATTCTCGCCTTAAAGGCATCAAGGTGGGATTGGGGGGGGCGGGGGGAGGGGTGTCCCATGACGTGTTCTCTGGACCACCTCTCTGGACCAGAGTTTCCCAGGTGTTTGTGAAAAGGCAGAGTCCTTGGCCCATTCCTGACCTCCCGAATCGGAATCTCTGGGGGTTGAGCTTGAAGGCTGAGAAGGAATGCTGGACGAGAAAGTTCTGCCCAGACACTGGAATCCATTCACACCCTGAATCAATGGCCCATGAGCCAGTCATTGGATTTCTCTGATCCTCCATTTCCTCACCTGTAATCTGGGAATGATGAAATCGACTCCCTGAAAATGGCTTCAACAAAACAGCGTACCAGTATGTGTGAGGGCCAGGTGGAACAGGCTGGATTCTGCGGTGTGCGTGTAATAGCTTTTTATTTTTTCTCCACTGTCTCTCACACCTGCCCTGCGGGCCCTCGCTCTGCAGCCCTGAAAGGGACCTAGGGTGGAGCTCATGCTCCCCTCTCTGTGTTAGTATTAAGGGACGGTCTCATTTTCAGGGGGTATTGGCTATCCCTGATCTGACCTCAGTAGGTCACTCTCACACCCAATTCAAAGCTCTCCTCCCCCATCTCTCATCTCCACGGTGAGAATAAGCAGAGCAGCTCAGGCCATTCCAGATTTAGCCATGGGGAGGAGCAGAGGGCTATGGTTTCCTCTACTGTGTCTCTCTCGCCTTCAGAGTCATGTCCGGAATGGAAGGAGGATGGGGAGGTAGGCATAACGTGGACAGTAGGACTTACCTGGGGTTGCCAGAATCTGGCACAGGGGCCTTCTCACCATGGCAGCGTCTAAAACCCTGCTCTCTCTCTGTGGGTGCATGTGGATTTTTTCGTGATCCTTTCTCCTTGCTAATAAACAATGTGTTTCCCGACCTGTGTGGCTCAGTGGTTGAGCCAGGAGGTCATGGTTTGATTCCCAGTCAGGGCACATTCCTGGGTTGTGGGCTCAATCCCCAGTGGGGGGTGTGCCAGAGGCGGCTGATCAATGATTCTCTCTCATCATTGATGTTTCTATCGCTCTCTCCCTCTCCCTTTCTCTCTGAAATCAATAAAAATATATTTTTTTTTAATAAAGGAAGACTGAGTCTACATGGATGCCACCTCTTCAGCTGATGTCTCCCACTCTCCCTCAACCCCAGGCACACGCTCTGGGCCACCTGACCACGGCGGGCAGCAGCCCCGTGGGCTAGTGCTTGCTGAGTGATCTGCCCCACCCCATCCTGGGCATCCACTTCGCCCACAGGCAGCTTGTTCCTGTGCCTGCGGACTCTGGCAGCGCTGACGCCGCCACCCTGTCCTCTCACTCTGGCCTGAAGGCTTCAGACGGTGTTTCAGGAGAGAATCCCACACACACCCTCCCGCCCCCAAACTCCAGTATGTTCCATGAAGGTGTGTGTGGGGGTGGGGGGTGTCCTTGCACCCCAAGCTCTGTCCTCCCAGCCCCTGCTGCAGCTCGAACTTGGGCTGGAGGCGTGTGCCAGTCACAGTACTGGTTTGGGTTCACCCCTTTTGTCTGTTCTGCTCAGATGGCTTTCCATGTGGGGTGCTGAGCATCGGTGGTGTGCCATTTGGGGCCTCCGCACCGAACTCAAAGAACAGTTAGGCTCAGGGTCCATAAAGAGTTCTAGGCCCTTCTCTCCTTAAAACACGGGGGCTGCGGATTCCAGGGAGGAAGCAGGAGAGCAGAGCACAGGGCCACACCCAGCATCCGTCCAGCGGAGCGCCACGGGCTCCCGGAGATGCACGAGGGATTGGGAGGGATTCCCTCTTAATTCAAAAGCAACCGAGGCCCAGATATAAAGCATCGTGACCCGAATGATCCAGGAAGTCTGAGCCCTTAAATCACAGCGATTTCTCCCTGGAGGGCCGGCCTGGGACCCCGGGATTAGACAGGGGCCTTGGCGCGTGCCCCGGCAGGAAATGCGGAAGGTGAGTGCAGATTCCGTCTGTGAAAGCTTGCAGAGGGCCGCAGGGGGGAGGCAGAGGCCTGTGTGTCCAGCTTGGCGCTGTCATTTCACAGGTGGGGAACCGGGGGCCCCGAGCGGGGCGGGTCCTGCTGCGGGTCACAGAGAACAGGCGCACAGTCGGAGCTGGAACCTGAGCTGGGGGCCCTCTCCCTGCGCCAGCCTTGGGACCGTCCCCAGGCTGGGTGCTTTCCTCCGAACCCTGCCGGGGTCCCCCAGTGAGATCTAAGGCGGGGGCTCTGCCAGGGTCCCTGAACGCAGGGGCGTTTTGAGTTTTTGAAAGGCTCTTGGTTGGTGGTGGGTGGGGTTAACCTGAACCCCTTGCAAACAGAGTGACCAAGCTATCCCCCCAGAGTCAGGGGCCACCCCCACTTACATCATGCAACATGGTCCTCACCCCCTGCCGGCATGGCCTTCCATCAGGGACCTTGCCGGCCTTCTATCCAGCCTTCTGCATTATGATAAGGTGAACTGACCCTCTGTAGAGGCCCCTCGGTGCGACAACCTGTGATTCTATGAGTCTATTAGCCTGACATCCCCTCCTCTTCCTCCTTCCCCCCCTCCACACACACACACACACACACACACACACACACACACACACAGAGGTGTGCTGTGAAGACAGAAAGCAACCAGCAGGGTGGGGTGGTGAATGGGGAGAGAGGAAGTATTCTGAGCTCCCAAGAAAAACTGTAGCACAGCCCCCAGCCATGACGGCCCCTTTGTGCCCCCTAATTCTCTGGATTTCCATTCTCAGGGCTGGGAACAAAAGCCAGATACTTCATTCATTTATCCTATGAGGATTTATTGCTCTTCTGGAATGCTCTGTGCTACAAATCTTGAGATGTCTGAGAGCATCTAGCCGAAGTAGGTAGGTCTCTCTGCTGGGGCTGAATGGAAGGCAGGCTGCCAAACAATCACTGGTCTCTTTGGTCACATCAATAGAGGCATTGTGTCCAAATCCAGGGAGGTGGTTTTTCTCCATCTCCTTCATACTGATTAGATTCCTAGGGAGTGAGTGGTGGCCAGAGTGAGAGTGAAACTTTGTGGCCAGAAGAAGTGACCAGGGAAGTGAGCATTCTGGGACCCAGCACATGTGGAGAATGTAGAAGTTTCTGGGCTAGGTCAGCCTGGAGAAGAACAAATTCAGGGGACAAGGATGCTAGTTTCAAACCTCTACTAGGATGTCTTGGGACAAATGGCCATATACCTTTGGTGGAATTACAGACCTGAGAGCTAGAAGACCTCAGAGATTGCTGGTTCAAACTCTCCTCCCATGGCTTCCCTGACTGATAAACCTAAGTCCAGCTTGCACACCTCCTAGGACAGGGAACTCACTCCCCTCCCGGCAACTGCTTCCACAGTAAGAAGATTTTGGCCGACGGAAAGTTCCGGTTATTTGTGGTGACCTCCCTGGTTACATCCGACGACCTCTACCAGACACTGGGCTGGGTGCTGCACCTGCCTTCTTCCATTTAATTCTCACAACCCTCAGGAGTAAAAATTATATCCCATTCTCCACAGCTTCTGAGGCCCAGACAAGTCAAGCAGCTTCCACACAGTCCCACAGTCAGTGAGAGCTGCTCGGGGCTAGGTCTGTGTCTCTCTGGCTCCAGGCTGGCTACTTCTTCCGTCACTCCGGTCCTTCTCCAGAGCCAGGACGCTCTTCCAGGCACCACCGCCTCCCCGCCCCCCCCCCCCCCCCACCGGCCTTCTTCCGCCTGGAATCCCCTCCCTCCACATCCACCGGAAACTCCCATTCTCAGGGTCACGCCTTTTTCGTTCTTGTCTTACACACACGCACGCACCCAACTTCCAGGGCGTTTGCTGACATGGAGTAGGCCCTTGTGTTTGTCTAATCGATACCTGGATGTCAGTCATTCCAGTCCTCAACCCAACTCCCACCCCCTCGTCTCTGCTCCAGGGTGAGCAAGCTGGTGCTGGGCTGCCTGCACTTCACTCCCTGCCCCAACCCTCCCCCACCCACCCTCCCACCCACATCCCCACAGGAGCAGCCCCCTGGCATCTCTCTGGACCCTGGCTTGGGCGCAGAGGAAGGGCTCAGAAAAGCGTGTGGAAGGCAATGGAACATTAGACTCCCGATGGAACCCAAAGATGCCATGAACCCTCTGCTGCTACAGAAGAGGACACTGAGGCCCAACAAAGGCGGAGTTGGGAGGATGGGATTCGGAGCCCTAAGCCTCCATCCCATTATATGCCTTAACCAAAGAGAGATGAGGCGGAGGGGAGCACCTGAGCTGGCCCCGGCGCCCCCTCAAATCAGGCATTCCTGCAGCTCAGCTAGCAAGGCCTGTCTCTGGGGCCCTGGAGGGGTGAGCTGGGGGTCAGAGCAGTTACTTAGGCTCTTACATCCCCCCCCCTCCCCCCGCTGCCCTACCAAAGGCCAGCCTGTTCCTCCCGCTGGCCCTGGTGGGTGCTGAGTGTGAGGCTGAGGTTCAAAGACCGCCTGCAGCAGGCGCCAGCCCTCAGCTTCCGCAATAAATTCACAGCCCCAACACGGCCCTGCCTCCTGGGGGTGGGGGGGTGGGGAGGGCTGGTTTTTCCAGGGTTGGCCTCACTGCCCCACAGAGTCCATGACTTGTTGGAAAGTCTGAGGGAGACAAGGGGTTCTTCCAGGCCGCTGGAAGAGATGGGCCTGGCTGGGGACAGCCGGGTCTGCCCACCGGGACCCCACGTGGAGGCATCTCAGGGCAGGCTCATTGCCCGCACGCCCTCTGACCAGGCCGTTTCCTCCATCTGGGTTAAAGCAGCAGGGGGTCAGGTGAGAGGAGAATGGAGGTTGACTCCTTGCCCCCAGACCTTGACGGGCTCTCAGGCTCAGAGCCACGCAGGCCTGGAAGGTGCCCCCAGTCCTGTAGATGGCAGCCAGGACCCCAAAGCGAGGTGTCCCTGGCAGAAGTGGAGCGGGGGCCAAGCACACTGAGCCCCTGATGCACACCAAGCCCCGCCCACCCAGCAGAAGACGGAGTGAGAGGCCCGGCGCCTGGGCCACCCCTCCTGCAGCCTGCAGGCTGGCACGCAGCTCAGAGAGCCCAGCTCTGCCCCCCAGCTCCATGCAGGGCCTCAGCCCTGGCCTCCACATGGCGCGGCAAGACTCACGCGGGACACCGCTGGAACCCGAGCACGCGCTGTGAGACAGAGCCCCACGTTTTGCAGAATGAGAAGCCGAAGCTGAGGGAAAGGAAGCAACTGTCCCGGGTCAGTGGCCGGGCCGCACGAATGAGGCACCACGCTCTTCATCCAGTGCAGCCCACGCAGCTGAGCCGGCCCCCGGGCCCGGGCCAGAGACCATGACAGAGGCACAGCGTGAGCGCTGCGGGCGACACTCATGATTAGCGAACCTCCCCCCGTGCTCATGTGGCCCTGGGACCCCGAGGGTGATCAGACCTGCCTCTGCCCTCAGCAGACCATTTCCCGGCAAGAGAGACCCTGAGACGGACTCCCACGTTCAGAATGCGAAGTGCAGGGGTAGAGAAAGGTTGGCGTGCTCTAGGGCCGTGGTCGGCAAACTGCGGCTCGTGAGCCACGTGCGGCTCTTTGGCCCCTTGAGTGTGGCTCTTCCACAAAACACCAAGGCCTGGGCGAGGCTATTTTGAAGAAGTGGCGTTAAAAGACGTTTAAGTTTAAAAAATGTGGCTCTCCGAAGAAATTTCAGTCGTTGTGCTGTTGATATTTGGCTCTGTTGACTGATGAGTTTGCTGACCACTAGAGCAGTGTTTCCCAACCTTTTCTCATGATGAGAATCACCTGGTGGAGTTGTTAAAACACAGATTCCTGAATCCCAACTAAGAAGTGCTAAACTAGAACTTTTGAGAACATATAGGTAAAATTGCATACCTAACTTAGTGCTCTGTATATAACATCTGTCTTAGAGCACTAGTTAAGTATACAATTTTACCTATATGTTCCCAAAAATCCTAGTTTAGCACTTCTTAGTTGGGATTTAGGAATCTGTGTTTTAACAACTCCACCAGGTGATTCTCATCATGAGAGAAGGTTGGGAAACACTGCACTAGAGTCTAGGGAAAGTGGGGGGAAGGACCCCTGGGCAGGGGCATAGCGAAGGCAAAGGCCGGGGGGAAAAGGGTGGGGTGGGCGAGGGGTTGGCAAAGCACCCCAGCCAGGCAGCTCAGATGGATTCAGCGCCTCTGGAGTGTCGGGGGGCGGGGGGAAGAGGGCCGGGAGATGGGGCAGCAGGCAGGCAGGGCTGGGTCCTGAGGCTCACCGAGCCTGTGAAAGAGGTGGGTTTCACCCTGAACCCAGAAGGAAGGGGTCAAGTACACCCTGCACCCAGCCAGCTGCTGGCAGCGCTGGGCCTGTAGCCCAGGTGCCCAGCCTCCTCTTTTGCCCACACACTGCCCACAGAGTGACGTGGCCCCTTGCCTGGTACAGGGAGGGACAGAGGTCTGGATACAGGCTGAGGCCTCCCCGGATCACCTCTTCCAGGTCCCGCCCTAGGACCCTGAGAATCTGCCCTCAGCCAGGCCTGCCAGTCCTCACCTTCTCTAACCAGGAATTGGCTTCCTGAAGTCTCTGTTTAATTGGGGTCATTTTCTCCAATCTACACATCAGACGGAAAACAAACACAAAACAGCAACCCTGGCCTCTCCCCCAGAGCGGCCCCCACACCATCTCCCAACCACTACCCTACGAGTGGGCTGGGCCCGGGGGCAAGTGGCAGAGGGTCAGGCCTGCCCCACCACCGAGGGAGGAGCCGGATCACAGAGTCCGTATAAATTAATTTAATTGGGCCCTATTATCACATTGCTCCGAGCCTGCAAGTCTAATCTAGCGTTGAAGTAATTCATTGGGTGTGAATGTTCTGGAGCCAAGACTTCCCTCTGCTCTCGGAACAAAACCCTCCATGGTTGGCCTGGGCCCCGGGCCATGGCAGCCTGGCTCGGCGGAGGGCTGTGTGGGGAGCGGGGCGGGCAGGGGCGGCCTTAAAATAGCTCTTTGCCTTGGCTGCTTCCCCCGGCTTTCCCAGAAGGAGGCCCCGTCCACATCCCGGGACGCACACACAGTCACACGTTGGGGGTGACATGCGGGCCCTCACAGACCCAGGTGATAGCTGAAGAGTCTCGAGAGACCTGAGTGAAGCCCAAATGACTACGAGATGTTGAGCCTGTCTTTTTTAAAAAAACCTTTCCCTGCCTCAGTTTCTCTTCCTGCATAATTTCCTGACTTCTCGCTGTAGTAGCTGTGTTACCGAAGGCAAGTTATTAAACAGCGGGGAAACAAAGAGCCCAATAACGATGACCTCCCGGGGTTACTGGGAGGACCGACTGAGGGAACGTGTGTAAAATGACGGGCATGATGCCTGGCAGACTGCAAGCACGGCCTCCATGCGTGCTCCCTCCTTATTCCTGCGAGACTGGGACGGGGTGGGGGCCGGGGAGCCACTGTGCCTTTGTAGTTGCCGAGGCCGAGGCGCACCTCGCAGTTATAATTCAGAAAAGTACGAGGAGCTGGGTGGTGCGGTTCCCACGAGAGAGCTCTGTCCCAGGACCGGGGCACCTGAGAACTGAGAGAATGTAGGTTGCCAGCGCGGTGTTGTTATGATTAGATTTACATAATGTGTGGTGCAATTATGCATCCCCCCGTGCCAAGCTCATTAAGCAATCAGGCACCATGAACCGAACCTGCTGGGGGGGGCCCGGATCTGAAGGGAAGCCATGGCCTTGGGGGCCCGTGGGGGCCGGGCCTGAGAGCAGAAGCCGCACAGGCACGCATGAATGCAAGTGTGCACATCGCACACCCGCCGCGGGGCCACAGGCTGCGGAGGGCCTCGTCGGGAGGATGCAAGAGCCCCGCAGGCCCTGAGGAGGTGGGGAGGCTGAGGATGAGTGGTCTGCCGGCCCCTGCCTTTGCCCACCTTGCAATACCCACCAGGGCCCCTCCTGTGCTCCAGGCTCCGGCCTGTGCTAACAACACCCGAGCCACAGGGCGTCCTGAAAGGCGGACTGTATGTATCAGCACTATTCCTGCTGTTAATGCCCACTTCATAACGGGGAAAGTGAGGGAAGCGGGTCCAACCAACATCTCCTACCCTCTGATGGCTGCCCCCTGCTTCAGAGGACGTAAGAGATGGATGTTGTCTTCTGGGGAAGGGACAAGAAAAACCCAGAGAATCCTGGGCTGGGAGTTAGCAGATCTGGGTGAGTCCCTTCGCCTCTCTGGACCTCAGTCATCCCCTCACAGCAATGGGAGTGGTCTCTCTCGCTCTGGGCCACTGTGCAGATTGCATGCGGCCACCAATTCCCAAGCCCCCGCGGGAGCCAGAAACACACTAGGAGCGCATGAGATAAAACAGCCTCTGAACTCAACCCCGGAGCCACCAGGCCAGGACAAGTGGCTCCTGACAAGTGCCAACCCCCTGGTAAGAAGAGGCCTCTTGATAATAAGCCCTAAAAGGAGACTCTGCACTTGGGGCAGGTGGTGAGCAATCAGGCCCCGGCCTTCTTCTCTAAAGCAGAGCTTCCCCTGCTCCGTAGCCAGTGGCCGTGCTGGGAGGTTGGGGGGCAGTGGCTCTATTCACCCTTAGGCTCCTCCCCCAGGGCTCCGCCGGCAGCCAGGCTGAAAGGTTCAGAAAAGATTCACCCGGGGCACGGCGGCTGCGGCAGCACTGGCCTGCCCGCCTCCCAGTGTGGGCCAGAGAGGCCGGGGCCCGGCCTGGGCTGGTGGGCTTCTCCCCACCCTCCCCGAGGGCTCCAGGGCTCTGGGAAAGTTGCACTGGGTCCAGGCGGTCTCTCTCCTGGCTCCCTCTCCGACCCTCTTCTTCCAATTCTCTTCCCCACATCGTGGTTCCGCCCTGTTCGAGCTGCGTACCACTGTGCACGTCGCTGGGGCCCTCCAAGCCTCAGGCTCTCCATCTTTAAAACGGGCTGATCGCAGCGTCGAGAGGAGAGGCAGCGCACCTGGAGCACAGGCGAAGCGCTTGGTACCTGCCTCCCGGCGGCCGAGGAGCCGGGTGCTCTGTTTTGTATGTTGTGTCGCCTAGCTAACCCAGGATCCTGGGAATGGCAGGGCCCAGCTCTGGCTCACCTGCCCACCTGCCTTTCCCCTAAGACATCTTACCCCATCACCTGCTGGCTCTCACCCAGAAGCCAAGCTGTGCTTCTGCAGGGCAGGAGGTCCCAGAGGTGCCACCAGTGGGCAGTGGGGTAGCTCTGAGGCTGTGACACACCAGCAGGAGGCCTGGAGTCCCCGCCCCCATAGGCAGCTTCTGCAACTCCCCTCCCAGCGCCAGGTGAGGCCGCCTGGGAGGGACCAACTCCTCCAGGAGCCTCCACTGTTCTCGAGGGGGAGGAGGAGGGGGAAGGCAATTGCCCAGGGCAGAGGGAGAGCGGGGGAGGAGGTAGGTAAGCCTGTGAGCCTCAGTTTCCCCACATGTCACATGTGGGTAATGACGTGTGTCTCACACAGGCTGTGCTGGGCTGCCAGGTCCCCGCTCAGGAATGAAGTGCTGGGGCTGCTGCCGGAAGACAGCTGTCAGGCCTCGGGGCCCAGCTCTGCTGAAGGAACCTGCCCCACCTGCCTGAGGTCAGGCCCCTGCCTCCAGCCACTGACTGGCTTGTGGGGAGGGGAGGCCTAGCCAAACCCTCACCCAGATGGGGACAGCCCTGAGGCTCCACCCGATCCCAGAGGTCAGCGGAGGCCTTTGTGCGACTCCATCACAGCCGCCTTCTCCCTCTGCCCAGGCCTGCTTCCCCGCTTCCCTTTACAGCGGCGACGCCCAGGGCACTCCTAACACGGCCCTGCGTGCCAGGCTCCACCTCAGAGGCTGCTTCTCAGGGAAGACAGTGTGGCAGATGCTAAGTGAGAAGCGACAGATGCTTGTCCCAATTCGTGGTCATTTACTGGGTGTTTCTTTGTTTAATGTAAGGCTCCCTCATCAGACTCCAAGGCCCGTGTCTATTCTTGTTCCTCACTGTATTTCTATGCCTGGTACGTAATAGGTACTAAATAAATATGGGCAGAGAGAAGGAAGGTAGGAAGTGGAGAAGATGGGATGATTTTGAGAGAGGGAGAGAGGGAGGAAGAGAGGGATGGAGAGAAGATGGGATGATTTTGAGAGAGGGAGAGAGGGAGGGAGAGAGGAATGGAGAGAGGGAGGGCACTGCAGATGCTGTCTGACCCTGAGGGTGGAGTGCAGGACCTGCCCCCAGCAAGCCTGGCTGATGTCAGCGGGTTGCTGGCCAAGCAGCCTTCCTCGGGGCAGAGATCAGAGCTGAGACGGCGCATCGCCGAGATGACGTGATGTGAAGCTGCGCGGGGCTAAAGCAACTGGATGGGCCCGGCCCCACCCGCCCTTGGTGGGACGTAGGGCTGAGCGGACAGGGCCAGAGGGCAGCTTCATCCTGAGCACCTCTGTGCACGCAGCCCCGCCCTCACGCCTGGTCTCCAAGGGGCAGCCGGAGGGTCCCAGTGCCGGTGGACGGATGAGTGGAACGGGGCTTTGCCCAAAGTCACCCAGCTAGCTGAGGGCAGAACAGACCAACTGGGGGTATCTGTGCTGCCTGTTTCTTCCATTCATTTGTTCATTCATTCACTTGTTCCACAACCTTCCTTCTTGGCTGTGTCATGGGAGCAGCAGACTCAGAGAGGAGCCAGACAAGCCCTGCCCTCAGGGACCTCATGGTGTGAGGGAGAGACATCACATAACTAGTCAATGACAGCATGGAACTTGCGTGACAGTTCTCACGCGTGGAGGGGCCCACAGTCAGGCCCGGCCCGGGCCCAGGTGGAGGCCTTCCTGGAGCCCATAGAGAGGGGCTCTCAGGGGTGTACCCCCAGCTGAGTAGGGGGCACAGAGGATTGATAGCCACCAGGGAGGGCAAGACCCAGAGTCCAGGGAAGGGACACCCACTGTTAATTGGGCTCCCACCCAAACCCTGGCTGTCTCCCCACATCAGACTTGCATTGCCTGCCTCTCCATGGTGGGGGGGAAGGGGAGAGAGGAAATGACACCCCAGCTAGTTGCAAGGAACAAGGGCGACTCTGCCCTCAGACCCCTGAGGGGCACCTCCTCTCTCACTGGGGTTGAATGCCAGTAAGAGCAGGTTCTCTCATCCAGCCCCAAGCCCCCCACTCCTGCCCCTAAGAACTAGCTCATTCACTCATTCATTCAACAAATACCGTTTCCCCGAAAATAAGACAGTGTCTTATATTAATTTTTTCTCCCAAAGTTGCGCTAGGTCTTATTTTCAGGGGATGGCTTATCTTTCCATGCGCTAGGTCTTATTTTTGGAGGATGTCTTATTTTCGGGGGGGGGGGGAACGGTATTTATTGAGTCTGCACTACATGCTGGCAGAAATATACAGTTATTCTGTATATTCTAGTTACAATCATTTTAAGGAAACACACTGAGTGGTCTCTCCCTATCCATGCCTGGTGACAGCCTGGGGAAATGAGAGAATCTGGGATGAGAAAGACTTGCATTCAACTCCTGGTTTCCCTACTTGGGTGGCTTGGCAGTTTGGGGGTCTCTGCTAGTCATCAGCGATGGAGACACCAAAGCGGCTCAGAGTGGCTCTGAGGACTGACACGAGACATCAGGAAAAGCGCAGTAAGTCTGTGTCCTGATCAGCGGGGTGCACCCTTCCCCTCCGTGTGCCCCTCCTGGGAGGGAGAGGATGTTTCAGGGATGAGGCAGGGCCTGGAGCAGAGGCTTGGGTCCCGGGCGGGGGGTGGGGAGACACGCTAAGACTCGCCTGATTTCCCCACTTGGGGCGGAATGATGCTTTTCCCCGCTTGTCCCCTGAGGCGGGCTAGTAGCAACATCCCAGGGGCTGACCTGCCTTCTCCCATCGGGAAACCAGCAGGGACTCTCCCCCCACGCAACCGGAGGCCCCGCCACGCAGAGCTGGGTGGCCGGAAGAGGCGCCCACTCTGAGACCCTGAGATTGTGGGCCCGGAGGAAGGGCTGCCTAAGACCCGACTGGGACCATGGGAGCCGCTGGCAACGAGCCTCCCAGGGAGAGGATGACCTCACCAACAGCAGGGGTGCTGGTGGGCGGGCGGGCGTCAGGCTGAGTGAGCATCTCCACCAGGCAGCACCCCCTCTCTGACAGCAGCTCCTCACAATGCCCTGCCCCAAACACACACACACACACGCACGCACACACACGCACACACACGCACACACACGCACACACACGCACACACACACACACACACCCCGCCCCAAGCAGGACAGCTGCAGCGGGAGAGAGCGAGGCAGACTCCAGGAAGTTCCCAGCACTGTGAGGACTGGATCTGGACCAGGAAGGCATTGGGAGCACCCCTCCTAGGGGGTGGGGATGGGGGGGGGGGGGTAGCCCAGCCACGGAGCTACACCAAATGACCCCCAAAGTGTTTCTCCAAAGAATCTGAGCACAAATCTTAGAGGAACAGGAGGGAATGTGCTTTGAGTCATCCCCCAATCAGATTGGGAATCAGGAGGCCTGGGCTCTGGGCCTGGCTTGTGGACCTGGGCAGGCACAGTCCCTCTCTGGGCCTCAGTTTCTCCTTCAGATAAGGAAGGGACCAGGCGTAGGCACTGAGGGCCCTGCTATCTCAGATTTCCGTGTTGGTTCGGGGCTGGAATTTTCCTTATCGGTGCCTAGACTGGGCCAAGGCTGCACAGAGAGCTGAAGACACTCCCGCCATTGATTCTGTGACCGGGAAGCACGAGACACTCCTGCTGCCCAGCCCCAGCCCTGGGTTTCTGTGCAGCAAATATTTGCAGCTCATGACCACGTCCTGCCCTCCTGCCCGCTGTCTCATGTGGGCAGCCTCACCTCTGGCTTCCCGGCACCCGCCCGCTGACTACAGGGATCCTTAGAAAGTCTCTGGTATTTTGGCCCAGCCTGACCCCATGCCAGAAGCCACCCACCCAGCTGGGCTCTGCCTCTCCCTGGATCACCAGCTCAGCCTCTTCCCTGGCCTCCAGCTGCCGGTCTCTGCCTCACAGTCACCAAAGGAGCACTCTGGCACTCAGGCCTAAGGTCCCGGCCTGGCTCAAAACAGCTGGGGGCTCCTCATGTTGTTCCAAGATGGAAAGGGAGCCCCCTGAGAGCCCCACACTGGCCTTTACTAGACCCTCGGGTCCATGTGGTTCCCGCCGCCCTGCAGCACCCCTCAGCTGTGGCCTGAGGCCTGGTGAGCGAGGTCCCCCCCTCACTCACTTACTGGCTATGTGACCTTCTTTTTTCTTTTTTTTCTTTTTTTTTTTTTAAATATATTTTATTGATTTTTTACAGAGAGGAAGAGAGAGGGATAGAGTTAGAAACATCGATGAGAGAGAATCATTGATCAGTTGCCTCTTGCACACCCCCTACTGGGGATGTGCCTGCAACCAAGATACATGCCCTTGACCGGAATCGAACCCGGGACCCTTCAGTCCACAGGCCGATGCTCTATCCACTGAGCCAAACCGGTTTTGGCCGTGTGACCTTCTGTATATCTGTCTCCTCTGCGGCAAAACACAGTGACAGCTGCAGTCTCTGACCTGTGCAGGCTGTGGTGAGGACCAAGAGGCGGTGTGCAACGATCCGGTGGTGTTCTTTCCAGACTGTATCTCTTCTCAGTCATTCACCCAAAAGGCCACACTGAGCTCCCACTGGGCCCAAGCTCAGTGCTAGGGTCCCCAGCCAGAGGCTCTCCAGGTCACAGAGCAGAGAGACAGGCACAAGGGTGCCCAAGAACACTGTGTAGTCAAGCTATGGGAGCCCAGGAGGGGCCTCTGAACCCCCACCTCTCAGAGGCCCCCCTGAGTCCTAGAGGATGAAGAGGAGTGGACAGGAGGGCTGCGAAGGGAGGGTCAGCAAGGGCAAAGGCATGAGGGGCCCAGAGCAGATCTGTATGGCTGAGGCTGGAGAGAGGGAGCGTGGTCTTCTTTCTGGGGCCCCGCCTGCCAGGCTAAGGAGCAGCAGGAGGGGTGGGCAGGGAAGGGCGTCTGCAGGGGAAAGGGTGGTCCCATCTGTGTGTGAGAAGGATCCTTGGGCCGGGCAGGGGCTGGGAGGGGCAGGGAGAAGCACAGGGTGGCATGAGAGAGACCCACAGGGCAGGAACCTGAGAGGAGCCTGGGGCAACGGGACAGGCCAGGCAGTTGGTGGAGGACGGAGTGGGGAAAGCGCCATGGGGTTGGCAAGGAGGAAGGGAGCTGGGGAGCCACTTGGGGGAGGAGGGGCCAGGAGAACCTCCTGCCTCTGGCACCCTGGCACTGCCTGAGTTACTAACCCGCCCAGTGACTCAGGCACGCCCCTCCCTCCCTAGGCCCAGGTTCCCCGGAAAGGGGAAAGGGCCAGAAGGGCCCTGCAGGCACTCCCTGCTCACACATCCTGGGGCTCAGTCGAGCCAAGCAAGTGGCCTTCCAGGCCTCCGGAGGAGGGAGAACAAAGCCCACCCCACCCGCACCCCTCCCCAGCCCTACTTGGAGCCTTATCATCAGAATTAGGGTTCAAGCACCAGGGCCCCCAGGACTTGGGGTCTTCCTCACCTAGGTAAGGGTCAGGTAGCCCCGCCCATGAGGCTGCATGCACAGAGCTGCAGCGCCACCTACTGTCCACCTGGGAAGAAGCCGCCAGTCCCAGGAGTCTGGCTCTGACCTAAGTAAGTCCCAGTGGACTGAAGCACACCCAGAGCTAGGGACTCGGACTGGGGCCTCTGCTCCGGTTTTCCCCTCCCCCGTGCCTCTCCGTTGGCTTACTGAACACAGAACGTTCCCTTCTCCAGTGGAATCCGACCGCATCGTTCTCTTGCTCAGAAACTGCATGGTTCCCCATTGCACGGGGGTTCTCTGCATACTTCTTAGCCTGGCATTCAAGGCCCTTCCCAGTCCAGCCCCTGCTAAGTACTGCAGGCTCATTTCCTCTACAGCAAAATCCTCACCCACCTCCCAGGCCCTCCATGCTTTCCCCACCCTCATGCTTGCGCATGCTCTCACCTTTGCTTGAAGTACCCTTCTTTAACCCTGCTTTCTTGGCTTAGGAAACCCTTGCATAGCTATCGAAGATTAGTGCAAATGCCACTTCCTCGATGAAGCCTTCTGATAATACACATTCCTCCACAAGTTCACACCACGCACTGAGCCTGTCCCACAAAAGGGGTTTAAGCCCATCTTCCTTGGGGGTCCCCAGGATTCCTGGGGCGGTCCTTTCTCCCTGCACAGGCCAGGGATGTTTGTGTCCATCTCTTGTTCTGCCCAGGTTCTGAGCTCCTTGAAGAAAGAGACTGTGTGTGGCCCGCTGCTTCCCAGCACAAGGTCTGGTGTTGAATGAACTAGCATGTAGTAAGCATCTACTATGGGCCACTGGATTAGATGCCTTCTCATGCCTTATCTCATTGCTGTGACTCAGTTTACCTGTGATGAATGCGGGAGCCTTGACCACTTTGCTCCGGTGCTTCCTGTCAGCCCAAATTCCCTTCCAGGAGCCTGCCGCATGACCCCCGGGGGGCTCACCACGTGATTTTCATCGGGGCCAAGAGGAGGATGCGATACCCAGTGTTCCCCAACCTTCTCTCCTGACGAGAATCACCTGGTGGAGTTGTTAAAACACAGATTCCTGAATCCCAACTAAGAAGTGCTAAACTAGAATTTTTGGGAACATATAGGTAAAATTGTATACTTAACTAGTGCTCTAAGACAGATGTTATATACAGAGCACTAAGTTAGGTATGCAATTTTACCTATATGTTCTCAAAAATTATAGTTTAGCACTTCTTAGTTGGGATTCAGGAATCTGTGTTTTAACAACTCCACCAGGTGATTCTCATCAGGAGAGAAGGTTGGGAAACACTGCGATACACCACGTTTGGCTGGGGCCTGCCCAGACCCCATGGCTCTGCTCACCTGTTTCATGCTGCTGTTCCTAAGATGCCTGCCTCCCATTTCTTGACACCTGCTGCAGCTGCCAGAGCCAGGCCCTGCCGTCTATCTTAGATCTGCTTCTCTGGCCTTAATGTCTAGGTATCTCTGCCCTCTAAGGAAAGCCAGGCCCAATCCCACTGGACTCCAAGCCTCCCAGGAAAACGGGCCACAGGTCTGGTCTCTGGAGGCCTGCAGGAAGGCGATACTCTTGCTGCCCATTGGGGTGGCCCTGGGGGAAGCCAGACTCACAGGCTGGAGGGAGGTCATGGTAGCCTGGTATGGGCACTGGCTCCCACAGGGCTTTCTGGGAGCTGTGGAATGCCACTGGAAACCGATGGCCAAGGGGCAGCAATGGCGACTCAGGAGCCATTCTGCCCACTTGCTGTTGTCCAAGGTGGACAAAGAGGTCCTGACTTTCCTGAAGTCACCTAGGACGTCCACAGCAGGCCCATGCCTTCCAATCTACAGCCTTAAAATCCTTGTTTCCCCACTTACTTCTACCCAGAAGCCCCAGAGAAGAAGTTTCAGGAGACATCCCAGAGGCCCTGGTTTGATTTCCAGGCTGGCCAACGCCAGCGGGAAAAAGCTCACTCCCTGAGCTCACATCATATGCCAGGCATACAGAATCCTTCAAAAATAAAATAAAGGAAGCCCCGCCGGCATAGCTCAGTGGCTGAGCATCAACCCATGAACCACGAGGTCACGGTTTGATTCCCGGTCAGGGCACATGCCTGGGTTGTGGGCTCGATCCCCAGTGTGGGGAGTGCAGGAGGCAGCCGATCAATGATTCCTCACTGATGTTTCTCTCTCTTCCTCTCATCTATGAAATCAATAAATACACATTTTTAAAAATAAAGAAAAAAATAAAAAGGGGAGGAGACAAATTGTGATGGAAAAAGATAAAGATAAAATAAAAGAACTGAGTTTATTGATTTATTTATTTATTTAATCCTTCAAGGCAGAGATTATCATCCCTCTGGCTTCCCGCTTGGGAAAGGCGGGACAATCCACCCACCACCCGCTTCCTGATGCCCTGGAGCTCTGCCCATTTCACTCAGAAATTCCCCAGTCCATCCTCTTCTCCATCCCACTGCAGCTACCCTGACCCAGGCGCCATGACTGTCTGCAGACTCCTCACCCAGGTCCCCAGAACCCCTCCGGTGCAAGGTGGGCTCCAAGCCAGAGTGCTCTTTCTTAAAAGCAAAGAATCTGGCGAGGCAGGCCTGTGCTTAGAACCTACAGCGCCTGCCGCTGCTTGGATTGGCCCTTGCTACTCTCTCCAGCCCCGCCCTGTGACACTTCACCTTGAACTCAATACTTGGGTGACACAATACTGGTAATTTCCCCAAATGCCACCTTCTTGGCCTTTGCATATTCTGTTCCCTTTGTCCTTGGAATTCTTTCATCTTTCAGAGCTCAGCTTAAATATCTCCAAGAAGCCTTTCCTGGCCCCTCTGCCCAGTGGGGACCCCCCCCCCACACACACACACACACACACACACACACACTCCTTGCGCCGGAATCAGCCGCCTGGGCCCGGGCCCCGCACGCACCCTCCGGGCTGCGCAGGGCAGGGGCGCTGACTCGGGTCCAGGCTTCCCCGTGCGCGGTTCCGCGCAGGAGGAGGTGGGTCAAGGCCGGAGGCTGGCTGGAAAATCCCTTTCCACCCCTGTGGGCTCAGGGAGTGTTTATGGGCTGCCCGGGGAGGCGAGGGCCAGGCCGCAGCTTGCACTCGGGTCCCTGCGGTCGCCGGCGGGGAACCGGCGCGTGCGGAAAGGGGCCCCGATACTGCAACCTCAGGGCGCGTCCGCGACTGATTAGGAGGCAACCGCAGCCTGGAAGCGGAGAGCCTCTGCGGTTTCCTCCCCTCCCCGCAGGGTAAGGCGGGGCGGGGCGGGGCCTGGGGAGGAGGCAGGTGCACCCGTGCTTTTCTGCCCTCAGATCCCGGCGCGCTTCTGAAGCAGAAAACTGCGGCTGTCCCGAGACTGAGCCAAGAAGGGCGGTGTGACTCCAGGGTCCCCGCTCTGCCCGCTGCGCCATGTGGCATCACTGCAGACCGAGGGCAGCTCCCTCTCAGGGGAGCACAGGAGGCGCCGAACAGCTAAAATGCAGATTGCAAAGCGCCACGTCCCAGTAACCAAGCAGATCTAGGGTGTGACCCCATAATAGGTTTTTCTAAGCAAGCAGGCAGAAGGGAGAAGGAACTAAGTACAAATTGGGAATTACAAAATAGCCATGGGATTGTCAAGTGCAGCATAGGAAATACTGTAATAACTGTATGGTGTCAGATGGGTACTAGATTTAGGGTGATCACTTTGAATGTTTTAAAGATGTCTAACCGCTCTATTGTACACCTGAAACGAAAGTATTGTACGTCACCTGTCATTGAAAAATAAGAAATTATTTTAAAATAAAAATTAGAGCCGAAACCGGTATGGTTCAGTGGATAGAGTGTCGGCCTGCGGACTGAAAGGTCCCTGGTTCAATTCCAGTCGAGGGCATGTACCTTGGTTGCGGGCACATCCCCGGTAGGGGGTGTGCAAGGGGCAGCTGATCGATGATTCTCTCTCATCGATGTTTCTAACTCTCTATCCCTCTCTCTTCCTCTCTGTAAAAAATCAATAAGATATATTTTTTTAAAAATAGAAAACAACACAGACAGGCAGCCACCCACCACACAGTGGGACACGTTGGTGAAGAGGTGTTTTGGAATGAAAGACTCCTCACCTGATGGCCAGGATAAAACAAGCGGGCATGGGGGGGGGGGGGGGCAGAGAACCTGGATGTGCAGAGGAGGATTTGAAAGCTGAAACCAACATTTACTGCTGGGTAACCAGGAACTGGTGACTAACCTCTCTGTGCTTTGATTTTATATTGCCTACAATGGAGATAGCATTCAGCCCTCAGGGTCTGTAATGTCAATGAGATCTGTGTAACAGTCTTTTGCAAACCAAACCACCATCCTTATCTGCGGTCACTGCCAATCCTCTGGGCAAGGAGAGGAGCCGGCCAAAGCGGCGATGAGCTCAGGTGCCACCTCCTCTGGAAAGCCTGCTCTGAGCAGTCACTTGGGATGAAGCCCTCCGTCCTCCGGACTGGCACCACTCAGCTCCCGGACCCCTATCTGGTGCTCCTCGCCTGTGCTGGGGCTGACTGAGCCCAAGATTCTACTCACCAGACTGTGAGCTCCTCCCAGGTGCTCCTCAGAGTTAGAGGTGATGTCAGAGGGCTGGGTTCTGTCTTTCCACGCCCTCTTCCCCCAGGCTCCCAAGATCCCAAGGCCCTTCCTTTGCCTCTGTAGCTTGTTTCCTGAGCCCATTGCTTTTACAGCTCACTTTTACCTCTGCGACTTTCTAAATAAACTTTCTCTCGTAGTTTGAGTCTTGGCTCTGAATTCGTTCTTAGCCAGAACTCAAGTGCTGAGGTTGCTGAGCCAAGGTCCAGTCTGACTCCAAGGGTCTAACACCTGGTGCTGTTTCACTGCCAACAGTGTGTGTGTGTGTGTGTGTGTGTGTGTGTGTGTGTGAGAGAGAGAGAGAGAGAGAGAGAGAGTGTGTGTGTTGAGGGGTGGGGTCTGCTGCTTTCCATTACAAGCCTTGTAGACTTTTAAAACTGTGCATATACAACTAAAGTTGTGGGATTTAAAAAAATAAAAATAAAAATATTAACTAACAGTGAGCCTCCACCGGTTCCAAGGGCTCTGTGGAACCACAGTGTGCTCACACTTTCATGGGGCATTAGGTCATGTGGTCTGAAGGTCACACTCTTTAGGTTTTACAGGGTGAATTTTATTTTTGAATATTTTTTTATTGATTCCAGAGAGGAAGGGAGAGGTAGAGAGAGATAGAAACACCAATGATGAGAGAGAATCATTGATCAGCTGCCTCCTGCACGCCCTACACTGGGGATCAAGCCTGCATGTACCCTTGACCGGAATAGAAACTGGGACCCTTCATTCCGCAGGCCAATGCTCTATCCACTGAGCCAAACCAGCTAGGACTACGGGGTGAATTTTTTTTTTTAATATATTTTATTGATTTTGTACAGAGAGGAAGGGAGAGAGATAGAGAGTTAGAAACATCGATGAGAGAGAGTCATCGATCAGCTGCCTCTTGCACACCCCCTACTGGGGATATGCCCACAACCAAGGTACATGCCCTTGACCGGAATCGAACCCGGGACCTTTCAGTCCCCAAGCCAACGCTCTATCCATTGAGCCAAACCGGATTCGGCTACGGGGTGAATTTTAAATAAGAGAGGCCAACAGACAAAAAGTTGCCAACTTTCATTTTGCTCAGGAAAGAACATTGAGAAAACGACCATCACGAGGTTCTGGTCCTTGACCAGGGGGGTGGTTACACGGTGTGTCCACTCAGCAAAAATGCATTAAGCTGGACACGCGTCAGCTTGACTGTCCGGTGTGTGTGCTACACTTCGTAAGAAGTTTACTCCGAGAACAACCTTGTACACCACCATTTCATCTTTCTTTTTCTTTCAAATGTTTTTTATTGATTTCAGAGAGGAATAAGAGGGAGAGCGAGGTGATGAGGGAGAATCATCGATCAGCTGCCTCTTGCAAGCCCCCTACTGTGATCAAGCCCTCAACCGGGGCATGTGCCCTGACGGGGAATCAAACCGTGACCTCCTGCTTCATGGGTTGACGCTCAACTACTGAGCCACACTGGCTGTGCACCACCATTTCATCTTTATAAAAGACTTTTTAATGCTATAAAATGGGAAAGGCGTAATCTCAATGAAGGGCGGTCAGTCCTTTTAAATAAGGGCCGTGAATTTACAACAGCATATTTTACATATCTAATAGTAAAAAAAAACACAATAATTCCAGGGGAGAAAATACAAAATTTATAATTACGCACATATTGGTTTTGTCAGTTGAGGGATTCAGATGTGAAATGGAATTGTATATCTGGCCCGATCACAGTTGTTGAGGGAGAACCCATTTCACTTGGTTATCTCGAGGAAAATGGAAGCCACACACAATGCAGATTCTCTGAGTCTGGAATGTTCCATGAGAGCTAAGAGAGGCCGAGGACGAAGACAGCACACACCAGCCCCTGCTCTTGAAGGGCAGGAGGCCAGGTGGGGGGACCCAGAGCCTGGCACCCTGGTCACCCAGCACAGAGCAGTCAGGTCTTTACTGAAAGGGATGCTTCAGACCAAGGAGACTTGTCAGAGACCCTGGCCAGTCAGTCCATCCGTAAGCTTTTGGGAACCACCCCTCTCCCAGACTCCTTTGTGTGAAACTGAGGACCAAAGAGAGGAGGGGACTGACCCAGAGCCACCAGTGAAGAGCTGGGGCTATCACCTGGGTCTCCAGCCTCTCAGCCATTGAGTCTCCCCACCCACCCTGGCTCTGGGGCTCCGGGTGGCCACCCCTTCTGACCCTGAATGCTGCTCACAGGTCCTGCCATGTTATCACAAACCCTTCAGGGCCCCAGCTCCGGGGGCCAGAGCTGGGCCGGGGCTGGGCTGCAGAGGATCGGGTTACCTGCCTGGAGAGGGTCCCCCTCAGGAGCCAGCCGCTCTACAGCTTGGCCGGAGGACAACTTGGCAAGGCTGGGCTCATGGAAGATGCCAGAGCTTCCACAATGGAGGGCTTCAGCCACCTCACACCTCCTCCAGGGCTGCTGTCACCAGACCCAGGCTGACACCCTGGCTCTGGGCAGAGGATGCCAGGGCGGGTAGAGGAAGGGAGGTTGTTTGGAAGGCTCTGCCAGGCAGGAGTGGAAAGGGGTGGGGATTGGCCTCTGTAGAAGGCTTCCCCCTCCTCTCTCCCTGCCTGGAGGGCTGTGCTCACACCACACTCCTCCCTGCTTCTCTCTCCTCATAGACACAGGCCAGTCTCCGTGGAGCCCACAAAGCCTCTTTGATCAACGAATGACTCCACAAGAGGCTGCTCTGGGAGCCGGGGCCTGGTCTACGCTTTGGGACTTTGTCACCTAATCTGTGAGATGCCTGCCTGGTCATGAGTATCTCTAAGGCTCCTGTCAGCCCGGACGCTGAGCCTCTCGGGCGGGCTGTGCGGCAGAGCAGGGATGGGATGGGGGCTCCAGATGAGGAAGTGGATCCCAGGTCCCCAATTCCTCCCCGAGCAGAGGCTTAGGGACCTTTCATTTCTCTGCCACACGTCAGAGTGCCTCGAAGCAGGGCGGAAATCTAGCCAACCACATGCTACAGACACCTGGAAGGTCTCCATATTTGTTGAACGGGTGCAAGTTCCTTCCACTTGAAATTATTTCAAAAAAGGTGCCACTGCTTAGAAAAGAAAATCAAAGACCTCGTCCAGCTGCCCTGGCCTATTCGAGAGGAAATGGGCCCAGCAAGGGCCTCTTCTTGCTGCAGGTCACACAAGGAACACACCTGGCCAGGAGGGCCTGAGCTCAGCCTCAGAGCTGCTCTTCTGATGGGGGAGGGGCCCTTGGAAGGTCAGAGCTGAACAGTCCGTAATCACCTACTCTGCCCTGAAGACTGTAGGTCCCAGGGCTGTTCCCAGTCTTCAGTCCACTTCCCCCCCACTTCCTGAAAATGCCTGTCATTCCTCCACCCCACCCCCTTCTTTGGAATCTCCCCTGACCTATCCCACCCTGCTGTACGCTGTGTGCCTTGGGCAAGTTGTTCAGCTTCTCTGGGCTTGCATTATATAAAGTGAGAGGAGCCGAAACCGGTTTGGCTCAGTGGTAGAGCGTCGGTCTGAGGACTGAAAGGTCCCAGGTTCGATTCCGGTCAGGGGCATGTACGTTGGTTACGGGCACATCCCCGGTGGAAGGTGTGCAGGAGGCAGCTGGTCGGTGTTTCTCTCTCATTGACGTTTCTAGCTCTCTATCCCTCTCTCCTTTCCTCTCTGTAAAAAAAAACAAACAAACAAAAAAAACAATAAAAATATATATAAAGTGAGAGGAACATTGCTGACCCTCAAGGGTTGCTGTGAGGGTCACAAGCTCCAGCACATAAAGTGCATGATCAGGTCAACACTTGAGGGAACCCTCACTCTGTCAGACACACGTAAGACACAGGTCATTTCCTGCACAAAAGCGGTGTAGGAGTTCAGTAGAAATCAGATCCGCAGGCAGGCTGACCTGAGTTAGAACTCTGGCCCTACCCCTGACTCCCTCGCTGACTCTGGGCAAGTCACTGAGCCTTTTAGGACTCCCTTTTCTCCTCTGGAACATGGAGATGGTGATGCCGACCTTGCTGGGAGGATCGAATGTGAGCCTGTACATGCTCAGTGCGTGGCCGATAGGAGAGGCTCCGGGAAGGGCGGCCTCCATGCATTTCCTTCTCCACGAAGTGTCCGCTGGGCCACTCACAGCAACCACTGAGGGTCAGCACTGTTCCTCTCACTTTAATAATGCAAGCCCAGAGAAGCTGAACAACTTGCCCAAGGCCACACAGCGTACAGCAGCGTGGGATAGGTCAGGGGAGATTCCAAAGAAGGGGGAGGGGTGGAGGGAGCTAGCCCAAGGAATGACAGGAATTTTCAGGAAGTGGAGGGTGCTGTGGACTGAAGATTGGGAACAGCCCTGGGGTCTACAGACTTGTGACCTTCCAACGGCCCCTCCCCCATCAGAAGAGCAGCTCTCAGAGGCTGAGCTGGTCCTCACGTGAGCACTGGCCCCTGCTGCTTCGTAAGTCTTCAGTTCAAGACTGCGGAATCTTACTTGTGTCGAACTGAGGAACGAAGAGGCCCTGGGATGGGACGCTTGGAGCGGGGTGCTGGGCTGGGCTGGCAGTCAGCCGGCCTGGCCCTGAGCCGCAGGCAGCCACCTTTCTAAATCAGATCCTTCCCTCCAAGCAAACAAGCAGGCCCGGTGGAGGTCTGGCTAAGTACAGCGAAAGCTTTGTGGACTCTTGGCTCTCAGCACCGCCCCGCTCCCCTCTCATCCTTGCCGTGGCCTACACGGAGCTCTGGGGTGGGGCTGCCATCTGGGAGCAGCTACTGGGCTCCCGGGCCCATCACCCCCAGCAGTCTCTGACCACCTTCACCTGCCATTCAAGGCCAAGGGTCTGGTCTCAGCCCTTTGCCAGCCACTTCTCGCCCCAGCCCCCTTCTCCCCTCCCAGCTGCCACCCCATCTTTAATCCTCTTCCCTTTGATCCTCTGGGGAGGTGTGAAGAGGCCAGGGCTGTGGAAGAGCAGGGAGAGAGGCCTTTGCTCCAGGAGGGGTCAGCGTTGTCTTCCCATCCTGGCCTGCAGGGGGAGCCGCACTTCCCTGCCACCTGCCAGCCCTCATCACTCAGACCTCAGGTCTCTGCCCTCTGATGGCTTCACCCCAGAGTCATGGAACCAGATGAAATTCCTGCCTTCAGAAGGCCCAGGGAAAGCAGCTTTGTGTCTACTCAGGGACTAAAGGATACTCCTTGTCCTGTGTTCCTGCCCCTCCAGCCCCAGGCGTGCCTGTGCCAGGTGCCTCGTCACCACTCCGGAGAGCTTGGGCCCCAGGAATCTGAACTCCGAAGCCTCCATCTCCCTGAGGTCTAGCTTAATATGAGTCACTGCTCAGGATCCCTGGGTAGCCCCTCCCATTCCTCAAATCCAGCTGCGGGGAGGTGCCTCATGACAGTCTCACTGAGCGCTGCTCCACTCGCCCCTCACTGCTCCCATGGCAAGGTCTCTGCCTATCTCCTCCACCACTGCCCAGGGCCCGGAGCAAGGCAGGGGCTCCAAAAACAAGAACTGCCCTGGGCCCCCTGACCCTCTGTCCTGTCAACACCTGAGCCCACCTTCCCTTCACCAAGAAGTGAGCATTTTTCTGCATGAAAAGAAAACAGCAAGCAAAACCAGACACATGGCAGGTAGAGGGAACTCTTACACACAAGGCTAATCCTCTTACTACTTTTACAAAGCAATAAAAATTCCTTTGTCCATATTCTTTATCCAATAGGAAAAAAATTAACAAAAAGGAGAAAATAGACATTTCTATACCTGTGAAAAGATGTTAACCTAACTCAAAACAAAAGAAAGATCAACTAAAACAACAGTGAGACACGCTTTTTGAACTATGCCCTCCGATTGGCTTAGATCAAATAGGGTGATATTTATGAGAGATCTCCTTGCATGTGCTTGCAATAATGGGTAACACTATTCATTGCAGCATTGTTTAGAGCAGTGATCGGCAAACCGCGGCTCTTGAGCCACATGTAGCTCTTTGGCCCTTTGAGTGTGGCTCTTCCACAAAATACCGCATGCCCTAATTAAGTTAATAACAATGTGCCTATCTATATAGTTTAAGTTTTAAAAATTTGGCTCTCAAAAGAAATTTCAATCGTTATACTGTTGATATTTGGCTCTGTTGACTAATGAGTTTGCCAACCACTGGTTTAGCGCTATCAAGGTCCACGTGGTAATGATTTTAAGCCTGAGGGCCATACAGCCTCGTTGCTATGGAAACAGGTAGTGGGCTGGATTTAGCCCACAGGCCACAGTGTGCCAGTCTCTGGTGTAGATGAACAAAAGACAAGAAACCATCTCAATGCCCATCACTGGACACATGGAATGAGGTACGCCTGCATAAGAGATGTGCTTCTCAGTTGCTTCCAGCTGTGTGCCCAGCCAGCCGAGCCAGGTTTGATGAGCCTGAGTGGGGGCGGTGAAGGATTGAGAAAAGACAGACAAGAGAATGAAAGCTGGGTCTGGGTGGGACGCTGCCCTCTCTGATGAAGAGAGACAGTGCCACCCTGTAAGCCATGTCTATTTTATAGCCAGTTTCCACGAGGCCAAGGAATGGCGTGGTTAATGTTCTCATGGATTTTGATCCTGCTCAATTACATGCACCTGAACTCTATCAAACCCACATCACTCAGACACGTGGGGCCACGTGTTTGGACCATAGGTTCAAGCTTACAACGATAGTCTCTGGCTATAATTGTGCTGGGAGGGCTCTGCCCGCCAAGCTGGGACTGGCACGCAGCCATGAGAGGTCTGTGCCCTCTCATTAGTCCGAGGCTTGAACCTGTCCAAACACTGTAGCCGCTCTCCACCCATCTGCATTTTGAAAAGAACACACACACAGACATCCTGGGAGAGGGAGCCCAGGGTGAGAGGAAACCTTTTCTGAGCATACTCCATTGCCCTGTTTGAAATGTATTTATACCATAAGTACATGCTAACTTAAATAAATTAACCCCCTGGTCCCCCAAATACCAGTAAAGATGTTCCCTGAAACAAACGGATTTGGGTAAAATAAGTTTGGTCCGGGCAGGGTTAAGCCAAGTTGAAGTGCCTTTGCGGCAGGACCTGGGGGCTTTAATATGCGGCTGAGCCTCGTGAATCCCGAGGAACACTGTGCATGGAGCTTCCCGTGTCATGGGGAGACCATGTGCCGACAGAGCACCTCTGGGGGCTCGTTTTCTGGAATCTCCACCTCTAAGTGCAAATGCCTTCACCCTCACTAGTTTTTACACACACACACACACACACACACACACACACACCACAGCGGCACTTCCTGAGGTGCATTCCTCAGGTCACTGACTTCCTGAGATGCTCTGTGGTCACATACTGTTGGGAGACACTGTTCTGCCAAAGTGGATGACCAATTATTGCTCACACCTCTCCCAGATTCTACAGCTCTTCTGCCTTTGCTCACACCATTCCTCCCATCTGGACTGGACTTGGTTTTAACCCAGTTCTGTCTGGCCAGGTCCTAGCGTTCTGTCAAGGCTTGGGTCCCTTGCTGCCTGCATGTACCATGATGAAGGCTTCTTAGATCCTGGCAACATTCTAGAGATGCCTGACAAGTGTCCCGGGACACTGTTGAAAGAAAGAAGAAATTCCAGAGTGCAACAGAGGAATGACTGAGGGCAGGAGCAGGAAGGGGTGGAGGGGTGGCTGGGTGGAGGATCTGATGAACGGGGGTGGTTGTGATTGGGTTAGTGAGTGTGCGATACAGGAGCTTCTATGGCTGTGTCCGCTGTTCTGGTCATCGTGGGTGATGCCGGCAGAAATTCAGCTCCAGGTCTGACTGCAGGTCCCAGAGCTTCTTGTTGATCCATTCTAGGTCAGTCCCAGGGCCAGGAGGGAGGTCCTTCCTCCTAAGCCTCCCCCTGGGGCTCTTATCCCTGTCTGAAGCCCCATTCCCCTAAAAATGTCCACTTGTGAGTTTGATCTGGGGGTTTCTTGCCACATTATGCATCTTTGCCCTTTAGACTGCCCCCATGGGCACTCCAGGGGAAGTGGGCACCCCTGAATTGTTTTAATCAAAAAACCTGTTGGGGTCTACAGAAACTGGACTGTTCTCACTCCCCAACTAGACTCTCCCTCCTCTCAGGGGCTGTACGAGGGTGGACCTGCACAGGGATCCAAAATGGAAAGCGGCCAATTGACCTGTTTATCCTTATAAGCAATTTCCTTTGGAACCCCCAGCAAATTGCCTCACCTCTTTAAGTGACATGTTCCCTCACTTTACAATGGGTATGAACCCTTATGGCTGCCTTATAGTAGTAAGTGAAATAAAGTAGATGGAAGTACCCTACACACAGGAGGTACTTAGCCGCAGTTTCTCAATCCATTTCCCCCAGTGCTGATTCTGAGCTGTCAGAGAAAGACTGTTCCTTAGTTTTCTGTTGTGTGGTGTCAGGACACTGGATGAAGGATAAATTAGGATGGATTGGAAAAGAAGCTGTGGCCCAAACACAGTATGCAAATTTCAAAAGCAGTATGCAAACACAGTATGCAAATTTCAAAAGCAGCCTCAGCCCTAGCCGGTTTGGCTCAGTGGATAGAGCGTTGGCCTGCAGACTGAAAGGTCCCCGGGTTCGATCAAGGGCACATGCCGGGGTTATGGGCTCGATCCCCAGTAGGGGGCATGCAGGAGGCAGCCAATTGATTCCCTCTCATCATGGATGTTTCTATCTAACCTTCCCTCTCCCTTCCTTTCTGAAATCAATAAAAATATATTTAAAAAAAAAAAAAAAAAAAAAAAAAAAAAAAGCAACCTCAGCCCCAGGGCTGGCTTCCCTGTGGGTAACTAGCTGGTTTTCTAGTCAGTTCCCCTCCCGCCCTCCTCTCCCCACAGATGTGGTCCCGCCCCAGGCCAGGTGCTGGGGATGACTCAGCTCTGTGTCCCCAGGCCCCCCCTCAGGGCTTGGCCGAGCAGGCTCACCAGATGGGAAGGCTGGTCTCTGCAGCTGTCACTGAAGAGCCCTTACAGAACGGTTTGACTTGCTGCTAAGAGGGCGCTGAGTTCTTGGCAAGAGGGAGCAGGCCCTGGGAGCCCAGGCGAGGAGAAAGGATGACATGGTGAGAGGCAGAGGCAGAGCTAGAGGAGGAGGGACAGGCTCCTTTGCACTCACTCACTAAACCCAGTGAGCAAATATTAACTGCCCGGTGTTTGCCAGGCCCTGCACATCCTGGCTGGCAGTACTGCAGGGTGCTGGTCAAACCATGTGGATCTGGCTCTGTGCCTTCTTGGGCAAGTTACTTAAGGTCTCTGAGCTTCAGTGATCTCAATATGGCAATATAGACACGGTGCTCAACGTTTCATAAGGTTGTTCTGAGAATTACATGAGCTTATTTGTGTCAATTGCTTGATAACTTCCCCTAGTATAATTTATGCTAAAGATCATCATCATCATCCCTCAGTCCTGTGTGGTTAAAGCTAGGGCTCCAGCAGGCCGTGGAGTCTAGGCCAGCAATTCCGTTTTTTCATCTGTAGAGCAGGGCACTCTTTCCATCTAAACTGTGGTTCTTCCCCGGGTTCAGAGCCTGCCTCGCCAAACGCTCCTCCGGGGGAAGTGGTATGCGCGGCTGGGGCACGGTTTGCACATAGCAGTGCAATAAAGGCAGCTTCCTGGACTCACAGCTGAGGATGTACTTAAGGTGCAATCCACTGCTGGGCCTGCACCGAGCGGCTCCGAGCACCGGCTCTCTGGCTGTCCCTGCCGCTGAGTTACAGCCTGGCCCGCGAGAGTTTATTGCTTCATCCATAGCATTCTCTTATTAGAGTTGGAGGCAATAATAATGATACAAGTGTGTTGGTAAGATTTTCCACTACTTCCATTGTGCTCTCATATCCTTGCTTTTATTGGATCTCAACATTTTTTAACAGATGGAGAAACTGAGGCACAAGGAGTGAAGTCATTTATCTGAGTTCCTGGTCACCAGGTATTTTCACGAAGTCTAGTGCTTATTCGATTACTTAAAATCTGACACCTCCTGGGTGCCTCCCGCAGGCCAGTCTCCATTCGAAATGCTCTGCCTACATTAAGTTCTAGTAATCCACACAACCGCCCCATGTGGCAGAAACTTTATTATTCCTGTCCCAGATGACAGAGGTCAAGTAATTGATCCAAGGATCCTTGGCTAGGGTTCAAATCCAGATAGTTGGGCTCTACAATCAATGCTCTTAATTTCTAGGTCAGTGTTTCTTAACCTCCAGCTAGGGACATGTTGGGGCCAGAAAATCCTTTGTTCTGGGGGGCTGTCCCGTGCATTGCAGGAGGTTTAGCAGAATCCCTAGCCCCTGCACACTAAATGCCAGTAGCTCCCAAAAAACAAACAAAAAAAACAGTGGTAACTACCAAAAAGGCCTCGAAACGTCATGTGGGGGTTAACATTGCCCCTGGTAGAGAACCATGGCTCTGTGTTATTTCATCCTAAAATGACAACATATACTGTTGTTTTTTTTAAATCTGTGGCAATGCCTAATTTTGACAAGATATATTCTGAGACCTCTTTCCAAAATGAAATCAACGTTCAGAATCAAACAACCTTAACTGCGCACCTCCTATGTTCAGGCAATTTATAGGCCTTTTAAAAAGGAAATCGATGCTTAGGGAAATCAAGTGACTTGCCCAGAATAACAGAGCTCTCTGTGGCAGAGCAGGAACAGGAACATGGGCCTCCAGGTCCCCGTTAGGAACTTTCTTTCGGTAGTATTCGTCCTGAAGTGACAGATTCTGTATTTTCTCAACTGTAAGATACACACACACTCTCTCTACAATGGAATGACTTTGAGATTGAGCTGCAACTCCAAACCACTGTATGCTGATAGTGTAAGTGTTTTTCACATCCCCCTGAAAGCTGCTATTTAATTAAAAGTGTGTCTCCTAACAGCCTCTTAGAATCGCGAGGTGAGGGCTGGAGCTCTGACTGCGGGAGATGCCGATGGAATCGGGGAAGGGGAGAGCAGGAGCCCTCCCTGTTCTGGAAGGATGCCTGCTCCCCTGCCCAGCCGTCCCCCCACACTCTGTCTCCTTCCTCAGAGCTGACCCCTCACCAGCCTCCCTGACCCAGCTCCTGCCATTCCTCCAAGAAGCCTTCCCAGGTCCTTTGGCGTGAAGCTCGTCCGTTTCTAATTTCATCTGGAAGCTTCTTCCTGCCAGAGCGTCTCATTGGTGTGACAGAGCACATAGCCGACCACGCCTTCTCTCCTTAATGGTGGCGATGTCAGCATCCTTGCTATTCAGAGGAGAAGCCTGCGGCCCAGAGAGAGGCAACAACTTGCCCAAAGGTTTTGTCAAGGACAGGAAGGAGAAGCGAGTCTCCGGGTGCTTCACATCGGGACTTCCCGCTTGTTCTGCGGTGTATCCTAACCTCGGAGAAAGGGGTATCCCACGCCGTCTGCGGGTTGCCCATGGTTGCCCACTGAACACTGACAGCTGTGCTCAGAGAGGTGACGTGGCTCACCTGAGGGCCCACAGCTCCCACTGGCAGCGCTCAGATGGGGCCTCCTCACGCCTGGCCTCCGACCTTCTCCTGCTCCCACCGCTGGTCTGCCCAGCCCCGCCTCTTCTCTGGGATGTCCTGCCAGGCCTGCCTCCACTCTTATTTTGCTTTCTTCCTTCCTTTCTGCATCAGCGGGAAAGAGATGGCAGCCTCTTCTCCGAGAGGGGGGGGCGGGGGGGGGGGGGAGAACGAACCATGTCCCTGCTCTCACTGATGTCACAGGTGTTGTGGTCTGTAGCCCTCCAATGCCCTAACTCTTCTAACTCGGGACTCCAATCCTTCATCTAGCACATGACATGCACAGGACCCCACTCGGAGCACGGGACTCTGAATCACAGCGCCACGCCCTGGAGGAAGGATGTGCATTCCAGTGGTGCTACATTTTGGCAAGTCAGTCGGGGACGGTCATCACCAAGCTCCCAGCTTGTTAGGAAGCCGAAATGACGTAACGTCTGTGTAGACCTTGGTGCTGTCGCATTGGTGAGACGGGCTGTGCGGTGTAGTGCACAGACATGGGCTCTGGCAAATACAAGTCCTCTCTCAGAAACTCAATTCTCTCACGGAAATAATACATCAACCTCATTAAAATGAGAGTCTTAAGTGAGATTATACACATAAGTATCTCACACAGTGCCTGGCACAGAGGAGGCACTCAATAAATATTAAATTCCTCCCCAAGTATAAGCATTATTATATGAAGCATAGCAGAAATAAATATCTTGATTCTTTTATGTAAGCGCACTGATAAATCTCATGCTATGGGCAGGGACTTTAGCCTCAAATGAGAGCTGAGATCACCAGCACCAGCAGCCACTTTTGTGTCCTGTTTTAATATATTTCATTGATTTTTACAGAGAGGAAGGGAGAGGGATAGAGAATTAGAAACATCAATGAGAGAGAAACATCCATCAGCTGCCTCCTGCACACTCCCTACTGGGTATGTGCCCGCAACCAAGGTACATGTCCTTGACCGGAATTGAACCTGGGACCCTTAAATCCACAGGCCGATGCTCTATCCACTGAGCCAAACGGTTAGAGCACACGTCCTGTTTTGTCATCCCTTTTCCAGGGAGGCTGCAAAGCGGAGGAAGGAGTTGCCCATCCCTGCCTCCACATGTCAGGTGTGCTCCCTGCTCTATAAAAAGGCTGGGGTTGCCAAGACCGGTTTGGCTCAATGGATAGAGCATCGGCTTGGGAACTGAAGGGTCCCGGGTTCGATTCCAGTCAAGGGCATGTACCTTGGTTGCGGGCATATCCCCAGTAGGGGGTGTGCAAGAGGCAGCTGATCGATGATTCTCTCTCATCGATGTTTCTAACTCTGTATCTCTCTCCATTCCTCTCTGTACAAAATCAATAAAATATATAAAAAAAAAAAAAAAAAAAAAAAAAAAAGGCTGGGGCTGAGACACAGGCGGGTTCTAAAGAGGGGAATGAAAATTACATGGGTTGTGGGTTGAGAAAGGAAGGAAGAAAGGAAAACAAGGCAGAAATTGCTTGACGTGGAAAGGAAGAGGTGAGGTGGTGATAAAAAGAAGGGCATTACAGGGCAGGGGAGGGCGGTGAGTCACATGCCAAGGCAGGACCTGGGGTGGGGGGGGGAGGGGCAAAGAGATCATGCCTCAAGACTGGGAACACTTTGGAAGAAAGACCACACAAATCACAGGAGTTATTAATTATAATTAACAGTGACCAATGTGGGTTTTGCTGCTTAGCTCAACCATGTTCTCATTTTGTAAATATGCCCAGAAGCTTCAGCTGGACTGTGCCCCCCACATCTCCCCTGTGAAGGGCGCAGCCTCTCTGGCAGTTCACACAGGCACGGGGTCCAGGCTCAGCACCTCCTGGAGCATTCCCTAGCCCTGTGATCGGCAAACTGCGGCTCTCCAGCCACATGCGGCTCTTTGGTCCCTTGAGTGTGGCTCTTCTACAAAATACCACGGCCTGGGCGAGTCTATTTTGAAGACGTGGCATTAGAAAAAGTTTCAAAAATGTGGCTCTCAAAAGAAATTTCAATCGTTGTACTGTTGACATTTGGCTCTGTTGACTAATGAGCCTGCGGACCACTGCCCCAGCCAGAGGGGATGCCAGCTCTTGAGCAGGAATTCCGAGGGTGTTCATGGGTTGGCCTCTACATACCTTTCTATCCTCATTTCTGGTTTCTTTCCCTGATCCTCAATCGTCCAGTCACTTTGAATTTCCCATTACCGTAGAACACATCATTTGTCCACGCGTTCAACAAAGATAAAGGACCTATCATATGCCAGGCACTGCTAACGGCAGTGGGATACAACTTCAGTGATCAGGACAAGTCCCAGCCCTTGCTGAGCTTGTGGACTAGTAGGGAAAGACAAGTCACCTCTAGTAAAGGTAGCAAAAGGCTAGTTTGAAAGGCTAGCTTCTCTGTAGGTATAATACTTAAACAAATATCCCAATGATACAAAAAATGAGCCGGGAGCTACCTGAATTAACAGCTTTCAAGGCACAGAAAGTGCAAAGGTCTTAAACAGGGTTCTCTGGATGAGCCTAGTGAGTGGAAGAAACTAAAAGACCATAATAACTGGTCAGAGTGAGCAAGACTCCAGTTAGCAGGTGAGGCCAGAGGTTGGCATGGACCAGATCCCGTAGGACCTTATTAGAATCATGGTTGGAACTTGGATTCTGATCTAAGACCACTGGAAGGGTCTGAGAAGAGAAGGTCCATGATCACACTACCTGTTAAATGGAAAATAACTTGGAGGGAAAGATTAAATGAGATAAGATAGTGGTTTGAACTAGGTTGGTAACAGCAGAGGTGGTAAGTAACTGGGACAAGAGACGGGGGAATACTGGTGATAGACCCTTGAACTGGGCTTGAAGAATTAGCAGCCTAAGAACTTGCTACCAGGATCATGTAGCCATAATACATGGGAAAATGTATTAAAATGAAACTGAAAAGAGGTAACAAAAATTCTGTAAGAAAAAAATGTTCTCATGTAACTATTCTTGAATTTTCTATCTCTGGGTGTTATTTAATCCTTTCCAAGATGGGGAGAATATACATTATAGAAATTTTGGAAAACAAAAATGTTAAAGGAAAATGTATAACCTCTCACACTCCCACCACCTAGAGACAAACATTAGTATAAGTTTCTCCACAGTCTCTTCAAACACATTGCTTAAAAGTTGGGTATTTCCACTCTGAGGAGCAGCCTGGTCTCCCAGAATCAGTTGGTCAGGGTTTGAATCACACTCCATCACTAAATGGCCTCAGACAAATCCCTTTCAGATTTAAAAAATGAGAATAGCCACACCTACTGCATCAACTTATTGTGAGCCTAAATAAAAATGATTCCTACAGAGTACCTAGTATGATGCTTGGTACAGAGTAAGTGCTCAATATACAGTATCTGCTATTAATAAAAGGATGTCTAAATCCCACAAGATGCAATTATATGGAAAGCTTTCAACATCTCATTTTTTAGGAAAATGGCTTTACAAATCCACAATCTAACCACATGTACTCTTCCAAAGAAAAATAATCATACCAAGACTAGGCATTCGCCAAATAAGATGTAAGCAATGCCAAATAGTTTTAAAACCAAAATGTTATAGAAACTCAAAACAGAAATGTGCCAAGAACTAGCCCCACACCCTAGCCTGTTTAATAAATCTCTCTCCTTTAGAGCTGATATACTTATGGGATTACTGTTTACATTAATACGTTTTAAGGATGAACACAGCTCACTTGTCAAGAAACTCTTTCCGGCTTTCCATCTTCGGTTGCATCTGTAAAGTACAGTATGACAGAGCACCGGGGGACACTTCTGTCCTCCCTGGGCCCCTGCCACCACCGAGTGGTGCGATCCTGAGCAAGCTGCCCCGTCTAGTCTTCTACCATGAGGGCTTACTGTATAACTTCACTGCTCTAAACCTGCAACCATGCAGATTTTATAGTTTCATATATGTAATACTTTCTCTAAGTTTGAGAAAGAAGTATTACCTGTTAAGGTCTCTTGAAAACCTTAATATACTCAGTGTTGTAAAGTATCAACGTGTGTTATTTTGGGGGGAAATGAATCACATTATATGGATATATTTCTAATACTAAGATAAGCCACATTTCATTGAAAAGGAAATGGAAGACTAACTTAAAAACATATGGGATCACAAAATACCACAGTACAAACCATTTTCAAAGGTGTCAGTTTCTCAGCAGCTTCAAAAGATGCAAATCAAATCAGCAACGAGGTACCACCTCACACCTGTCAGAATGGCTATCATCAACAAGTCAACAAATGACAGTGCTGGCGAGGATGCAGAGAAAAAGGAACCCTCCCGCACTGCTGGTGGGAATGCAGACTGGTGCAGCCACTGTGGAGAACAGTATGGAGTTTCCTCAAAAAACTAAAAATGGAACTCCCATTTGACCCAGTGATCCCACTTCTAGGAATATATCCCAAGAAACTAGAAACACCAATCAGAAAGGATATATGCACCCCTATGTTCATAGCAGCACAATTTACCATAGGTAAAATTTGGAAATAGCCTAAGTGCCCATCAGCAGTGAGTGGATTAAAAAACAGTGGTACATTTACACAATGGAATACTATGCTGCTATAAAAAAGAAGGAACTTTCACCATTTGCAACAGCATGGATAGAGCTGGAGAGCATTATGCTAAGTGAAATAAGCCAGTCAGAGAATGATAAATATCACATGATCTTACTCATATATGGGATATAATGATCTTCGTAATTTGATGAATAAGAATAGATCCAGAGATAAATGGTGGGGTGGGGGGTGGGGGTGGTTAGAGAGCATTTAAAGGATTTGTATAAATGCATATAAGTATAACTAATGGACACAGACACCAGGGGCATGAGGGCATGATTGAGGGGGTGGGAGAGCAATGGGGGTAAGGACACATATGTAATACCTTAATCAATAAAGAAAAAAAACTATCCCACTAGGTGGCGGCTGCTTCTTCTTCTTCTTCTTCTTCTTCTTCTTCTTCTTCTTCTTCTTTTTAATGTATTTTACTGGTTCTTTACAGAGAGGAAGGGAAAGGAAGAGAGAGCTAGAAACATCAATCAGCAACATCGATCAGCAGCTTCCTGCACATCCCCCAAGGGGATGTGTCTGCAACCAAAGTACATGCCCTTGACTGGAATTGAACCCGGGACCCTTAAGTCCGCAGGCTTACGCTCTATCCACTGAGCCAAACCAGTTATGGCCCCACTAGGCTTCTTATTGGCAATGTTGGCAGTGAATTTGTCTTAGTTCTATATACCACTATCATGCATTAGTTAAATGTGGTAATATATGTGAACACAAATATTGCTGTTTTATAGGTTTCTGTAAAGGCTGTTGCCTACCCTTTGATTTCCTATCTTCAAAACTGACCGTTTCAGCTACAAACTGGGAGACATGTCAGAACCACAGAAGTTGTCCCCGGGCTTACATCGGTGGAAGAGCCAGGCAAACTTGGAGCACATGTAAGACGACTTGACTCAGATGTCAGGGACAGGGAAGCCCCGAGAGAATGTGACATCTAAGCTGAGGTCTGAAGGGTGAACAGCAAGGGTATAAGGGGGATGGCTGGGAACAGGAATATGTCTCACTTTGCAACTCTAGGTATTGCTAGGACATCACCTCCTCTGGCCAGTTGGCCCTCTCCTTCATGCTCCCTTCACACTGTGCATTTTCTCTAACTAGGTGACCGTAAGTCCTGACCTAACTAGTCACAGTGCCTCCTAATACTCTCAGAAGTGCTCTGGTTGAGACGGTCAATTATAATTCCCAAATCTTTAGCGCCCCTCCCCTCCCAGTAGATCCCAGCTTCTTGTCTGGCTCCCCCCCCCATGACTCAGTACACTGAGGGTCTGGTCTCAGTCTTACTTCTGCACCCATGGCATGGGCTTCATCTCATTCTTTTTTTTTTCTTTTCTTTTAATATATTTTATTGATATATATATATATATATATATATATATATATATATATATATATAGAGAGAGAGAGAGAGAGAGAGAGAGAGAGAGGAAGAGTTAGAAATATCGATGAGAGAGAAACATCAGTTAGCTGCCTCCTGCACACACCCTACTGGGGATGTGCCCACAACCAAGGTACATGTCCTTGACCGGAATCGAACCTGGGACCCTTCAATCCGCAGGCCAACGCTCTATCCACTGAGCCAAACCAGTTAGGGCTACATCTCATTCTTGTTTGTATCTATGACACCTTGCCTGGTGCCTGAGGCTAAATTTTGATTAAACATGACAGGTGTTCAATACAATATTTGAAATCCGAATGAAAAGCAAATATGAAACAAGAAATTAGACTTGTTACACCATGTTAGAATCATGGCTCCACCTTTCACCAGCTGTGTGACCTTCTAATTCTTAGGTTTTTTTTACCTGAAAAACAAAACAAAACAAAACAAAAAACTCCAAAGCATTGGGATAAATAGTACCTTTTTCTTAGGGTGGAGCAGTTGCAATGAGATAACCCAGGTAAAGTGCTCTATTAGCACCTGGCTTATACTGAGCACTCTGTTAGCGGCCATGGCTCCGCAGTGACCACTGTTCCTGCTGCCGCAACCCTACTTTGCTGAAAGAAAATTAAACAAACACCTAACAAGTATCCAGCAGGGACTCAATAAGTGCGCATTACATGAATGCCTGGTCTCATGCCAGATGCTGGCTGCAGACCAGATTCTTGGATTACAGATGCATTAATCAAAATTACAATTTAGAAGTCAAGGTTTCACTCCTCTACGTCCAGTTTTAATAATCATTCTAAAAACCTACTTTTGTATCCACAAGTAAAAAAAAACAAAACAAAACAAAAAAAAACACAGAAGAACACAATAGCACTACCTGGCAGCATCCTGGATGTGGTAATTAATAGTATTTAAACCTCATCCTTGTTATAACTCTGCCTTCTTTTAAAGTGTTATGATTAATGTAAATAGAGAAAATTAGAAAGGCTTCAGGTTGAGTCAATGGTAGTTTTCTTGATTCCCCCAATTACAATATCCTCTTTGCAATATATCCTTGTTCAACATTTGGAATGAATTAAGACCTTAAACTTCCAGATGTTTAAACTACTACTGTAAATTCAAACTCATTAAACAGGGCAGGTTTACTACCCCTACTTAGTTTTGAAGTCTGTTGTTCACCCTGTCTAAATAATTTATGAAACCAAATACAGTGGCAGGTAGTGTGCTCTATTTACACAGTATTCATGGTGAGAAATGGGGGCACTTAAAAAGGTCTAGAAATTAACTGGCATTTTAGCCAACCTGCAGATCACACTTACTGTTGTTCCTAAGTTAGTAATTGTTTCCTGAAACTGATCTAGGAGAGATTTTTATGCTAATCTGTACTAAAAATTACTTTGCTTTTTCTGGCCACAAAAAGCTGGCTACGGGGGAACATTTGATTTCGGCAAGAAGACAGCTGCACCCACTCCCGTGAAATAAATGGGCCTGGATGTCCGGGCCTTTGTGGTGGTGTCTTGGCAGCCAAACAAAGGTGGCAGCATTTCTACACCCCGTTTGTAAGGTCTCAGAAGTTCCCGGCTTCAATTTTTTCTCCCCCCCCCCCCGCCCCCCCCAAGGAACTCACATGGACTATAATGAGCATATTTTAGAGATACTGTGCTGAAAGCTGGAAAGGGCTAAAAGCTAGAACATAAAAGGAGTCTATTCCTAATGCAAACATTTCTTTAACAACCGTAAGAATAAAGTGGCTTTCACCATCAATTTTAAGACTGAAGGATTGAAGTACCTGGCTCTGGCACTTATTAGCAATATAATTTGGGTCAAAACTCGGTAAGCTTGATTTTTCAACTGAAAAATGGGGACAATGCTTGTCCAAGTTTCTTTGAGAACTTGAATATATATTCAAAGTGCTCTGGAGGCTCTCAAGTATAACTATTAATAAACACTGCAAGTACAATTTTCCTGTTTTATGGATTTCTCGCTTTAAGTAGCTTTTAAAAAGTGTCTGTCCATTGTCTGAAACAAAAACCAGAGCCAAATGTTACTGTAGAGGAACTGAGAACTGTCTCAAGAGCGGTCCTCTTTCAACTCGATCCACTGCTATTTACCTTACAGGATGATTGTTAAGAATTAAATAAAAATTGCATAAGATTAATAAAGCATTTGTTCTCACTTATTTTATAAGTACCAAATTCTATGTTGGGCTTCAACTTTCCCCAAAATGAAAGTGGATATGTCAAAAGCAAAAATTCTTCCAATTAGGCATGCTAAACTTGAATATTATTTCCTAGTATATTTTGCAAACTGTTCAAATAACACAGAATTTTTAAAAAACAGCACAAGGTTTTCATGAATACTGATATGCTGTTTTCCTTTAAGTTCAATAATTGGATTCATTTAACTTTATAAAGTACTAGAGGCCCGGTGCACAAAATCTGTGCATGGGGCAGGGAGGTCCCTCAGCCCAGCCTGCACCCTCTCTAATCCAGGACATCCCTCTCACAATCTGGGACCACTGGCTCCTAACGGCTCACCTGCCTGCCTGCCTGATTGCCCCTAATCCCTCTGCCTGCCTGCCTGATCACCCCTGCCTCTGTGTTGGCCCCCAGTCTGGCTTCCCTCTATAGTAGGGGTGTCGAACTCAATCAGAGAAGGGGCCAAAATCTAAAATCCAGCCTAAATCGCGGGCCGAATGGTTTACTGAACAGTCATAAACTGACAATGTCATAAACTGACAGCGGAGTGCAGTGATGACAGCGCGGTGCGGGCCACATTGCAAGGCCTGGCAGGCTAGATTTGGCCCGCGGGCCTTGTGTTTGACACATGTGCTCTATAGGAAATGATCTGACAGATTAGGGGAAGGCACTGCCCCCAGTATCCCACTGCTACTGCTACTGACAGCCTGAGCCTTAGCCCTTCACAGCTGCCCATGCTGCCTGAGCCTTAGCCCTCACAGCTGCTGTGGCTTTGTCTGGAACAGTGTTTCCCAAACTTCTCTCATGACGAGAATCACCTGGTGGAGTTGTTAAAACACAGATTCCTGAATCCCAACTAAGAAGTGCTAAACTAGAATTTTTGAGAACATATAGGTAAAATTGCATACCTAACTTAGTGCTCTGTATATAACATCTGTCTTAGAGCACTAGTTAAGTATACAATTTTACCTATATGTTCCCAAAAATTCTAGTTTAGCACTTCTTAGTTGGGATTCAGGAATCTGTGTTTTAACAACTCCACCAGGTGATTCTCGTCATGAGAGAAGTTTGGGTAACACTGGTCTGGAAGGACGTCTGGAAAACATCCACTCTCATTAGCATATTACCTTTTTATGTGTATAGATTCGGGGCCCATTACAACCACAAAGAACTTAAAAAAAAAAAAAAACTTGGCCCTGGCCGGTTTGGTTTAACGGAGAAAGCCCTGGCCTGTGGACTGAAGGGTGCCAGGTTTGATTCTGGTCATGGGCACATGCCTGGGTTGTGGGCTTGATCCCAATAGGAGCTCTGTGGGAGGCAGCTGATCAGTGATTCTTATCATTGATGTTTCTCTCTCTCTCTCCCTCTCCCTTTCTCTCTGAAATCAATTAAAAAATATTTTTAAAAAAACACACATGATCTTCATTTTGGGCTTTGTCATTTTACAATATCCTTTGTGCAATTACTTTAACTTCCCTCAACTTTCCTTTACCCACCCTTAAAATGCAATCTATTTGGGAGAAGATGGTCAGGAAAGTGATTCTAGTGGGTAATTTTTTTTGAGAGGATGGGGTTGTGAATATATTTAAAAATTGAGCATGGTGCCGAAACCGGTTTGGCTCAGTGGTAGAGCGTCGGTCTGCGGATTGAAAGGTCCCAGGTTCCATTCCGATCAAGGGCATGTGCATTGGTTGTGGGCGCATCCCCCGGTGGGGAGTGTGCGGGAGGCAGCTGGTCCATGTTCCTCTCTCATCGACGTTTCTAGCTCTCTATCCCTCTCTCCTCTCTGTAAAAAATCAATAAAATATATTTTAAAAAATAAAATAAAAATTGAGCATGGTGATGGTTGTACCAATCTGAATTTACTTAAAATAACAGTTCATGGTACACTTTAGGTGACATGTACAGTATATGAATTAGATCTCAACAAAGCTGTTTTTATTCCTTTTTCAATACTGGTCTTTATTTAAAATACTGGTCTTTATTTAAAGACTTTCTTTTTCAATACTGGTCTTTATTTAAATAATAAATTTAAATAACTTATAATCAATTGCAGATGTTTTCAGAGGCCCCCTACGATTTGCTTAATGCTTACTGCGTCCCAAACCAAAGCTGCGACTCCCAGTTGCCTCCAGTCCTGGTGGATCTGGAGGGTGTGCTTTGCAATGGAGAAGGTGGCAAGAGGCTTGTGGAATTTCTGCAACCCCATTCCCGCGGTCTCCTCACAAGGCACCAGGGCCATTTCCACCAGGCCAGCTCTCTGCTTCTTTTAACCTGTTGGGCAAAATTACCCTGCATGCTCTGGCCAGGAAGTGCATTCTCTCTTAGATGGCCCAAATGCTTTTTTAAGGTCATTTTATGGATTCAAAAAGAGTAAACAGATGTGGAAAGCTTTTGTCGAATTCATTTTACATGGTTTTCCAGTCTCATGGGAAGTGAGATGTGGCTCTGAATTCATCCCAACGGGTGTCTTTGGGCAAAAGCACCCGGAGCGGCACAAGTCCTGCTGGATGCCCTGCACACTTCGCCGCAGGACTCAGAGGGGCTTGGGGGTGAGCGAGGCGGTGGTGCCAGCACTGGACCCGGGAGAAGGTAGCACTTTTTACCCTACCCAGGCCAGGTGGACTGCAGCTGCACTCACTGAGGTGGGCAGGGTGTTTCTGCTGTTTTGTTTTGGCCTGGCCTCTGCCTCCTCAGCCATAGCCCCGTGCCTACACTGAGACTGCGAACGGTTTGATGGTCCTACTTTTTGATGGACGGTAGACGCACTCCCACCTCCCAGAAACTGGCAGTTAGACACTGGAGGCTTCTGAGGTGTGGGGGGATTGTTGCGGGGGGGGGGGGGAAACGCGGCCCTTGGTCCAGAACAGAGTCCTAGCTGAGGACGCCTCCCTGGGCTAGGGACCACCAGCGGTTTGAAGGCAGGCCACACCCCCGTTCCAGGCGGGGTCCCCTCATGGTGACCATTCGTCCTCCTCCCTCAGCTCCCTAGCCTGCTGCTCAGTAGTCTGTTATAATCATTACGGCCCCTGGCTTTTTACATATTAGGATGTGTGTGTGCAGTTATAAACAACTGTACTCCTGTGGGCCAGCACTAGGCTATAAGCTCTGTAATAAAGCACGTTATTGCTAGCACTTAACCGAAAAGCATGGCACTTAGTAAGCATTCAACTACTATTTGTGGGGTAAATAAGTCACTACACCTACCACATCCTAACTATCTAATTTTACAAACAAGACAATCTCTGTTTCATCTATGGAGAGACTACACTGACACAGTCTGCCCTCTAAGATCAGAGTTTGTGAAAATGCCTCTGAAGGTTTTTAAGCTTTCAATAAATTCCCAAATTAATTTAAGGGATTATAAAAAACAAGTGATGGTGTTTAACTAAGGCTTGTTGTATGAATGTTTTGAATACATTACTTCGGTAGACTTAAAACAGGACCATATTTCACAGCTCTTCCCTCAAGATTAGGAGCCTATTTCCTCGTGTTTCATATCTGGGCCAAAATAATACAGTGAAAGCAATGTCCTCTCAGTTCTTGAGCCCAGGCTTTGACACTTAGACCTTTGCCTTCTTGGTATCTTTGAGACCACCATGCCATAAGCTCAAGATAAAAAACCACCGGGAGAAGCCCTGCTGTACCACCCAGCCCCCAGCCAATCTGCTGGCTGAATGCAGAGAGCCCAGATGAGATTTGCAAAAGAACCACTGAACCAAGCAATGAAACTGTGGGAAATGATAAGCTGTCGTGTGTGGGGTTTTTTTTAATTTTTTTATTTTATTTATTTTTTTAAAATATATTTGATTGATTTTTCACAGAGAGGAAGAGAGAGGGATAGAGAGTTAGAAACATCGATGAGAGAGAATCATCGATCAGCTGCCTCCTGCACACCCCCCACTGGGGATGCGCCCACAACCAAGGTACATGCCCTTGACCGAAATCGAACCCGGGACCTTTCAGTCCCCAAGCCGACGCTCTATCCACTGAGCCAAACCGGTCCCGGCTGGTTTTTTTTTTTTTTTAAAGCCACTAAGTTTTAGAATGCTGTTAAGCAGTTAACAGGTAACTGATGATAAATTATCTAACCCTCATAGCACAACCATTAAGTGTAGTTTTACAGTTTAAAATAATTCAGTGTATCTCTGCAATTATATTCATTCTTTTATATTTAGCCAGCAACAATTACGCAAATCCTGACAATTGATATCTGGGGCCATATAATATGTAAAAAATCAGCTACATATGCCCTGGCCGGTGTGGCTAGAGTGTCAGCCTACACACAGAGAGATCACAGGTTGAATGCCCACCCCATCAAGGCGCATACAGGAGGCAACCAGTCCATGTGTCTCTCTGACATGTCTATCATGTTTCTCTCTCTCTGCCCCTCCCTCTCTCCCTTCTACTCTCTCTGAAAAGCAATGGAGAAAAAATCCTCAGGAAAGGATTAAAAATAAAATAAAAATCAGATAAACTTTATATTTAATAATTTCTTAATTAAAATGCCTTTATACGCCGAAACCGGTTTGGCTCAGTGGATAGAGCGTTGGCCTGCGGATTGAGGGGTCCCAGGTTCGATTCCGGTCAAGGGCGTGTACATTAGTTGCGGGCACATCCCCAGTAGGGGTTGTGCAGAGGCAGCTGGTCGATGTTTCTCTCTCATCGACTTTTCTAGCTCTCTGTTCCTCTCCCTTCCTCTCTGTGGAAAATCAATAAAATATATTTTAAAAAAAATAAAATGCCTTTATACACTGAGTGACCAGATTATTATGATCTCTGAATGTATAATAATCTGGCCACTCAGTGTATATCTCAAGTAGTAAATCATAAACTAAAAAATAAATTTTAAAAAAACCTTCTCTTCAATTGTGAAGGTGATATTTTTGAAAAGGGAATTTACCAGAAGAATCTATTTTGTCCCCACCAAAAATAAAAGTACTTGAACTTTAAACAAATTCACATTTTATTTACGTCGAAATAAACTGTACAAAATTGACTTTCTTCACCAAAAATAACAGCAATATTTTCTGTATTATTCCTAGATAAACTACAAAACACATTTTTGTAGGTTGTCTAGGTTTTACTTATAAATCAAGATGAGGCAGTAGATATAATCATGGAAAAAGACAGAATAAAAAAGACCAATCTGTTGTCAATATCCATGGCCTCTGATCCTGTCTTGACCATGAAACAGAAGTGTTCAACATATACTTGCTAAAAAGCTTATGAAGATAAAGGCTCAACAAAGGAATGTAAACAGCAACACCCAGATGTGGAACAATGGCAGGTTCTTCCTTCAATGTTTAACAGTAACTTGTTTAAGATTATCGAATAAAGACAAAATCTATACCGAAATCCTTGTTTGGCAAGCTCACGTTTCTTTCACTATCTGATAATTTAACTGTTCATTACAGATTTTTAATAGCATACTTAAAACTCTTGCTATTCAAAGGTTAGTCATGAGCTTCATTGTAAAATTTTATGAAATGTATTACCCCCCATACCTTCTCAAAATTGATTTCTTCAAAGAACTGGTAACTCAATACCCAACAACTGGATCCACAGTGATAATAAATGTTATGTCTAAAATGACTTAACTAAAACAATTCCAAAGTGCCATTAGCAGAGATCACGCAGAAGTGCAATGTGGCACTTTCAACGCTACCCTCTGGAAGAACAGTTAGTTCTCCAAAGCATGAGAGTTCAAACGGGCCATTTAAACAGTCAGATTATCCATGGCTAATGTATTCAAGATATTCAGTGATTAAGTGGCCTACAAGTATTTTATAGCTTTTCTATGTTTTCAAATTTCCTAGATTTTTTTCAATATCAAATATAAGAGGACCCATTTTAAAAGTCTCTCAGGTATTTTCGATAGTTTCCGAATTATCTGTAGGAAGCTCTGATTTAGTTGTATAGAGTTTGATATATGTGTCCACCATTAAATCCAAATCATGTTTTATATCAAAATTTATGTTAAGCAAAGCTAAGTTACTTGACCTTTGGTCTGTCAAAGTGTTCCTCAGGTATGCTTTGAGACGCTTTCGCCCATTTTCATAGCGTTCATTCTCAACCTTCATCACAGGAAGGATACACAGGACCTTCAGCAATGCATAAACATTAGGAAAAAATTTGATGTCTGGTAGGTGGAGGGCTTCATAAATGGTGGATGGAAGCTCTATGTCTTTCCCTCTGTGTTTCCACTTGATTCTCCAACAGTGCAGCTCGGCTGAGAGTGTATCAGGATTGGGTAAGTCGCTTCTGTACATGTCAGCATGGTGCTCCTCCGATGTATTGAATTTGAGCTGTCCCATGACAGAGGGGACCAGAGATAAGCATTTAAGAGCTTTGAGGTGCTGTTCTGAGAATATATCTTTCAGTTCCTGAATAATGTGCTCCACTGTTGGAACACTTAGAGCTTCTTTATAGTAGCTCTCAGAGGTCAGCTGAGAGTCCAGGTTCCCTTGATGAGCTCTGCGGAATTTCCCAGGGAGCTTCATCTGAATATCAAGTTTGGTTGCCAAGTTGGTGGCTTCCTCAAACCAAAATTCATGATAAACTTCAATATTTTCCATCACTTCGTTTAATGAATGCAGCACCGCAGTCAAGCTACTGGCTGCAAAGAAGACATCAGAGGTCTGACCCTGGAGATTTTTCCCAAAGGCTCTTGTAAAAGATAGAACATTTTTAAGAACGACAATGGTAACAACGAAATCAAAATCTGTTACAGCACTACAGAGTACAAATGCTCGACCTGCTATACAGTTATTCCATCTAATATTTGTATCATTATTTATACCATCTAAACATAAAACAAATGCTTGTAGGAGGTCCACTAAGACTTCAAAAGCATCATGCCTGCCTGTCCACTGAGAACGGCAAATTTCCTTCAGTTCTTTACCCCTTTCCTCATTGCTCTGAAAGAGGACAGAAATTACACTGTCAAGCTCTAAAAGCAGTTGTGGTGATCGATGGAAAAAAGAACAGACTTCCTCAATTGTTCCTAACGCAGCAGACACTCCCATAACAGGCACCGATTTTGCCAACCAAATATTTAAGGCACAGGAAGAGCAGAGTGTGTAGACAGCTTGGGGATATTTCTCCAAAAGTCTAGAAGCAACAACTTTCATTTTGGAAGAAAATCCACTGGACACAATGTAAGCCTGGCCACGACAATATTCCATGTTTAATCCCCACTTTTCAGTGATCGTAGTGTGAAATTTCATAGCCAGAATTTCCGCATCAGCTTCGTAAGGCAGGAAACCCACAAATTCCTCTCTCAGGTTATGAGCATCGTCAACAAACCTCACCAGCACGGGCAGGTGCTCTTCCCCTGCTATGTCCACTACGTCGTCGGTGAGAATGGAAAAGAAGTGGGAGTCTCTCACTTCCCTGAGCGTTTCTTCCCGAATGCAGCTCTCGCAGATCTCCAGCATCTGTTTCTGCTGTGCTTTTGAACAGAACAGGGTGTTGACTGCTGTTGTCTCAAAGCGCTTCCTCAGAACCTCTTCCCCCGAATTTATCCGGCACTCCAGCAGTGCCTGGAAGTTATCAGGAGTAAAGAGACCTTCTGGGACTTCATCCGCTTCGTGTCCATCTAGAGGTATGTTTTGTTTTCCCATAAGAATCAAAATTTCAAATAAAGATTTTAAGTATTCTTTGTTTTCCTTCTCTTCAAGGGTTAAAGGTAAAATGTCTTCATCCTGTTCTTCACCCACGTCTGTATTGGAGTTCTGAGCATTGCTATTGTTGATCTCTTTATGTTTTTGTTCCTGTTCAGAAGTTTCGTCAACTGGAAAACAGAGAATTTTAAAAACAGACTTATGAGGAACCATACAAACAAATAAAAATGCATTCTTTATTTTTTTTAAATACTTAAAATCCACCAACTCATTTATTCAACATTCACAGAACACCTACTGGACCACAGTCTAGGACAGAGATTACACCCTAGTGGGGAAGACAAACACTGTGACAGAGATGTATTTTAATCCTCCATGTAAATGCTCTTGTAAGGAACAATAAACTTAACAAGGCACATCACACATAGAGTAATAAGACAGTATGTGCACTCAGAAAAAGGAAGAGGAAGAGAGTATTTATGACATACTGTGTTGACATTCTATATGTATCCCACTACTCCCTCTACAGGCAGATGGTATCAACCCCATTTGACAAATGACAGTAAATAACCGCTCAAGGTCACAGATGCAGATAGAAAGATGGAGATGAGCCCTAGCTGGATGGCTCAGTTGGTTAGAGCGTTGTCCCATACACCAAAAGGTTGTGGGTTTGATGCAGTCTGGTAAACACAAGGCAACAGATGGATGTGTCTCTCTCTCACATTGATGTTTCTCTCTCTCTTCTCCCCTCTTCCTGCCCCCTCAAATCAGAAAAACATCCTCAGGTGAGGATTTAAAAAAAAAAAAAGAGGTGAAATTGAAATTCAAGCTTGTCTGGCTTCAAGGTCCATGCTGATATTGTTTTTATTGCTATACTTTTATATGGGAGTTGAGACACCTATAAAAACTAATATAATATAAAGTATGTCCATATAATTTCCAGGGCTAATACTATAATTTTAGAAGTTTTAGCCTAATTTATTCATATTTGGATGGCCCTGCAGTGAAGCGTTTGACCTACAGACATACACACAACCCTGCAAGTCATGGCCTCTGTGGTCCATGAGTTCATTTCTAACCATCATGGGTTTTAGAAGCTCCAACAACAAAATGAATGTAGTTCCTCAAATCTGGTACCCTGTTTCAAGCCACTCTACCTCTGCACAGAATATCCTTCCCTTTTCTCTGCCTGAGTCCATATCTCCTCATCTGTAAAGGGGGAAAATAACAGTTCTTACTTCAGGGCTATTGTCAGAATTAAATGAATTGATATAAGCAGAAAGGCTTTTGGACTCTTACCCTCTATAAGGCTAAATATCCCCATAGCATTTACTCCTTAAATAATTACCAAGAACCTATCATGCACTATACATTGGGTGGACAGATTCTACTTCTGTCCTTAGTGCTGCCTTCCCTTCTCTGTATTGGAACACACTGTGTGCCTGCCACCCCTACACACTGAAGCACCTAGTGGGCACAGTGTATGGTGTATAGGCACTCAATAAAGACAAACTGAACTAAGGTTTAGTTGCACAAACAATTCCAAAACATTCTCACAGGTTTTGAACATAAAACATATTTATTTGTCCTTACCAGGTCAAGGCCTTTTTAAAAGGCATTCAGAAGTTGAGTCATTAACACTAGCACTTACTTTTTTTCTGTTTTAGTGTCCTGATTTCATCTTCACTCTAAATGACAAGAAAAAAAAAGAAAAAAACATCTTTATGAAAACTGAACTCTAGAATAGCATGTAGACTTACAAGTAAAAAGCATATTTGGAGTCAAATTTAATTCTCTCAAGAGCATACATTCTTTATAAGAAATAAATTATTCAAACAGATAGATAATAGAAAAACTAGAACAATTAATTTGCTCATGACTCCAAGCTTATAATAAATTTCTAGAGGAGAAAGAACACAAATTTAATTTACTTTATATCTAAACCATTGGATTATAAGTGTTTAACTATCAGATAAAAGGCATGAATATATACCACAGCACTTGAGATAAAATCCAAGGGGACACAAAATCATGTGCCCTACCTCCTGCCACTCTAACCCAGAGGGATGAACTGTAAGTGGGAATTGCTGAATATCAGAACCTAACAAAAAAGCTATGAGAAATCCCTGGGAAGCAGAAGGTTACATAGGGCCAAGGGTTCGACCCCACAACACCCAGTATGGAAAAAAATGAATGCATATAGCATATATAGCCAAGTGGCACATAAAGCGTTAGATGAAGGAAGAACTTCCCAATTGTGTCCTCCTCTCTCTAACCCACTGCAATGGTTACTACTCCCGGGCAGGAAAGCAGCAGTACCAGTGACAGCTGGAGACAGCAGGCTATCTGCTGGGCAGCATGGGACATGATACTGATATGAAGAAATGTCAGCGGGCTAGCTACCCCTCTTCATCCTGTGGGCTGTCAGAGTAATTTAATTTTGTTGGCCTAAGGTTAACAAAGAGCAGGTAGGTTTCAATCATCTAAAGCAGTGTTTCCCAAAGGGTGGTACGCGTACCCCCAGGGGTACGGGAAGAGTTTGGTGGGGGTATGTGTTGCACCGGAGTTTGGTGGGGACATGCACTGCACCGTGCTGAGCTGCGCCTAATTCTACGTTCCCATGAGTACGAGGGGTACTGAGGGGTACTCAGCGTTACAAAAATTATAGAAGGGGTGCACTTATGTCAAAAGTTTGGGAAACACTGATCTAAAGGATATCAAAGGAATATAAAAACACACATAAATAATGCCATATACAGAAATTAAGAAGCTTTTTCTAAACCTTTCAATACTTAATAGCAATAGAATCCTATCTCTAGGAAAAACTACCCATGTCTTAACTTTTAAACTTTCCCTTTCTGTATCCATATGTGCTAAATTCTGGAAATATACCTCAGTTCCACTTTCCTTACTATACAAGAAAAGGTAGTGTTTTGTTTTTCTTCACAGGAAGGAAAGGAGCTAGTGGCCTGTAATTAACAGCACACTTTGGCCCAAGTCAATGAGTATCAGTTGGCTAAATTTGAGAGACATTTTCCAATTTAAATACTATAACAAACTTATCATTTTACACCCTGGCTACTTCAATAATAACCATAGCATTCATTCCCTGTACAGGTACCTTTGAAATAGAGAGTCACTGGGTTCAATTTTAACATGAATATATCTATTTGATTTCATAGTATCCCGGGGGTTTGGAAAGCTGAAAGCGTATTAACATACCAATTCTTTTATTCGTTTTCTGTGTCTACTATGCGGATTGTTCAAATGACTGGTAAGATCAAATATTGTTGGTATTGCATTATCTCGAAGAACTGTCCTATAAGGACTCTGAAAAAGAAAAGTATGTTAACTCAGAGCTAGTCCTTAAGAATGAATTACATATAAATAAAATTCTACATTAATGATTCTCCAGTACTCCTTCAGCTCCAGCACTAAAATATTGATGGTGTCAATCCAAATCAGCTTATTTCTAGCTCTTTTCATATTTGCCCTTTTGGTAATCATATTAGTATAAATTAGGAAACTGAACTAATGATATGCATAAAAAAATAAAATGTATTTGCATTTTGCATGTCCTTTTTAATAAAAGGCTAATATGCAAATCGACCAAATGGCAGAACTACTGATTGCTATGATGCACACTGACCAACAGGGGGCAGACGCTCAATGCAGGAGCTTCTCCCTGTTGGTCAGTGCTCTCCCATAGGGGGAGTGCTGCTCAGCCAGAAGCCAGGCTTACAGCTGGCCTGTTGAGCGCAGCAGTGGTGGCGGGAGCCTCTCCTGCCTCCATGGCAGCACTAAGGACGTCCCTGAAGGCTCCTGGACTGCAGGAGGGTGCAGGCTGGGCTGAAGGACACCCTCTCACCCTGAGTGCTCAAATTTCGTGCACCAGGCCTCTAGTATATATAAAAATATTTCTAACTCAGAATCTTAGCTATTTTATCTATTCTGTTTTTCCATGAGCCCACTCAATCTATAGTAGGCACAAAAGTTTCTAAGAAAATCCAGTGTATGTTCTATAATAAGTTTTCCCTCCTTTACCTGCTATTCAGTCCACTTTTGCTATTATTTCTGAGAGGCACCTGGCGCAATGAAATAATATTGGACTGGGACACATGAGACTTAGAAACTAGTCCAAAGTCTAACAGTGACTCACCATATATAGTATATAATACACATAATACTTTCCCTTTTTAGACCTCAGTTCCTTTCTGAATAAAATTCAGGCATTGAACTAGATCCATATTTCCAAAAAAATGAAAATGTTCAGATACTAATGATCAAAATGCTTGCCATTTCAGTTATGCCATCTGTACTTTTATACAATCTACCCACTTCTTTAGTTAACATTTTATTAAGCAATAAAAATTACAAAATAATTTTTATTTAATGGGCTGGTTATATTTTTAACACATTAAAAAAACTTCTAAAATAAAGTGATGCATGTGCCACCTGAAATCACTCATACCCCAGATATCACTGTTGATATCTTATATAATAAAAGGCTAATATGCAAATTGTCCCCTTAGGAGTTAACCCACTGGGAGTTCGACTGCTCACTATGATGTGTGCTGACCACTAGGGGGCTGCGTGAAATGAAGTAAGGCCCCAGCTGGCAGCTAGCAGCTGGGGAAGGAAGGGCCCAATAGGCCCTGATCAACAGCCAGGTCTAGAGATTTCCTGCACCAAGCCTCTAGTGTGTGTGTGTGTGTGTATGTGTGTGTGTGTATGTGTATGAATGGGTGTGTACACACACACACATACACACACAATCACACTTTGCAAACACTGAAATAGGTACTTCTAACTCCCCTTCTAATTCAGATGTTCTTATTGAAGAATGACTATGCTCTATTCTAATTCCTGTTAATGCAACCCAACCAGGCTAAAAGCTAGATGCATACTTAGATGGTGACAGTTTTCACAGCCAGCCCAGAGGAAGTCAGGTGGGACAAGAAATTTATTAAGAGGCAGAATAGCAGATAAATAACTGCTACTACATTCCCTCCCAGCTCATCCAGAGAAGCAGTGTCAGTAATTTCTCCCCAAATTTGCACTGATAAAGACACTTCATTTTAAAAAGCTTTCTCCAGAGCAGTGATTGTTTCAAAGCTGACTATTAAAGCCTAGTCAAAATATATGCCAAACAAAAATAACTTCTATATTTTTGCCCAGGGAAGGAAGGTTAGAAAGATATAATGGAAAGTACAGTTTACTCTTGAAAAGCATGGAATTAAACTGCACAAGTACACTTACATGTGGATTTTTTCAATAAATATTGCAAATGTATTTTCTTAAGCTTACTTTATTGTAAAACTACAGTATATAATAAAACACGCAAAATGTATTAATTTTTTATTTATGTTATCAGAAAGGATTCCCAGTCAAAAGTAGGCTATAAGTTTTCAGAGAATCAAAGTTATACACAGATTTTCAACTGTGTGGGGTGTTAGAACCACCAACCTCTGTGTTATTCAAAGGTCAACTCTATATAAGTAAAGAACACACTACCTTAGGTTTTATCCAAAGAACTGTTAAACACTTTATCTGGGAAGAATTTCTATTCCGATTCAGTATTTTCTAGTTCAATCCCTTGCCTCATAAACACACACACACACACACACACACACACACACACACACACACAAAAGGAAACCTATTTCTTTTCTTTTTTAAAAAGTTTATTTAGAAAGTTACAGAGATAGTAGAAGTGAGCCAGCTGGGCTGCAAACAAGTTGCAGAAGTAAAAGAAGGGCCTTTGGAGCTTAGGAGAGAGAAAGGCAAAGGTAGTGCACCTGGGGGAAGAGGAGAAAGGCAGGCTAGCTCCTGAGAGGGGGAGCACCTCGAAATCTGTTTCTTAAGGATACCCAGCTTCTAATGCTGGGCCAATTATCCCGACTCTACTATGAAGTCTGAACCAGGGACTGATTCAGGACACAGTCATTGAAGGGAGCAAAAGCTATACAACACTCAAAGCATCTCATCTTTCCCACTTAGTACTCTTCTCAAAAAGCAAGCATACACACATACAGAGTCAACTCTTAGTATCACCAATTATTACATAAAGAGAGGAAGGATAAAACATTCTAATACATGTTTAAAATTCAAATTCACTTGCTATAAAAAATATTAAAGACCGAAAACAATATATGGAAAACATGAAACTTTTAATACATACTTATCTATAAGCATGTATGCCTAAAAGGGCTATATTCAATTAATGTGTTTGATCATTTTAAAGCTGTATCAAGATTTAATCTTTAACTGCTGAATTAAGATTTGAGCATAAAGCAATAATGTTACTCTAGCATTAAAGTTAACACTTGGCTTTGGTTGAACTAGCCATGAATGTTTAGTAATAAGACTTTAAATGCCAAATTAATGAAGTTAATACTCGTAAACATTTGAATACACATCTTAGGCAATCCAGCTTTTAATAGCAATATCTTCTAAATAAGTTTTAAAAATTCTCACATTTGAATTAATTTATTCAAGATTGAAGATTCATGTGGATGCTTAAAAAGTAAATTTATTCATTGACTAAACAAGAATATGAGAATAAACTGTATGTTAAATTTCTCATATTAATCTTGTTGAAATTATCTAATTAAGAGACCATATTTATTACTAAAATAAAAATATAAAAATGCATAAGGCTTGTGTACATAAAATAATAATTTGGGACTATTTTACTTATTGTCAAAAACATACAGGTAGTTTGCCTTTTACACAGTAAATCTCTTATTTTGGTTGGTCATGACTATTATTACCCTCTTAACAAAGCAAGGCAAAATTATTCCTCAAATATTTGTGATTAAACTGTTGAACCGAAATTGGCTCACCTCCCAATGACTTCACAAGTATCTGCTTCAAATAATTTTGAGAAATAAATAACCCAATCATTCTTTAGTTTTCTGGTGCCTCTGCAAAATGTATCTGAAAAAAATACCAAAATAAATTCTGCATAACAATATATAGTGCACCTTAAATATCAAGTTTATATCTATCCCAAAATCTGGGATGATACATTAGCTATACCTAAATAAGAATATATGTATTATTTAATAAAACTGTCTTCCTAACCAGTTTTTAGTGTTTCAAGTCTACTCCATTTCAATCAAATCTGCCCTATGCATGCCCTTTATGAATCCTAGCAATAGAAACAAAGAGGGTTAAAAATCATAGACCTCAGGAATTATCATGTCTAATCTCATTAGAAATTGGGGACCCAATTGGGGAACGTGACTTGGCCAAAATAAAAGGCAACAGTAGTGAGATTGTTAGTAGTAAGAGAGATCCAGGTCTTAATATAAAATTGCAAATTATTGATGGAAATTTTTTTTATATTAACTGTATGATCTGCTTCCTGTTGGTTCTAACAATACTTAGAAAAACAAATACATGAAAACAAAGAGCTCCATTCCTCGAAGAAGATTTTACTCATAAAAAAGCTCTAGAGAAGCTGCTCCAAAAAAAAACACCAACTTTACCTTAAATAAATATATACTTTCATAATAGCTTAAAAATTGTCGGAAGGTTACACAGAAAGTTTACAAGTGGTTAGTCGGCTCCAAATCTGTCTTCATCTTAAAAAAAAAAAAAAAAAAAAAAATAGTGGAGGGGTATAAAGATACCCTCCAACATTGATAAAGATTTACACTTCCGACCAGATACTGAATGAGTTAGAGAAAACAAAAACCAAGTTCTTCTATTACTTACAGTTCTACAGATCATAGAGGTCTCAAAGTGTTTGGCACATAATCGATAATGTTTATTTAGTTGATCAGGTGTTTTATCTTCTAAGTCTGCTCGCCTACAATTTTCCACCCACTTCTGGCATCTATAAATAAAACCAAAATACAATTATGGGATATGAGTTCAACATTTAAATTTAGTTTCGAGGCAAATAATATTATGGACCATAGATTCCTGCTCCCCTCTACCCACAGAACATAACATAATTTAGTGAATTGATTAATAACAAAAGTGAGAGCTAGAAGAAACCTTAGATATCATTTAGTGCATTTAATTACAGACATGATTAAGAAGTAACTTGCTCAGAATCATGTACAAAATCAGCAGCAAAAATGAACTTAAATCCCAAGACTCTAAGCATCAGAAAGGATTCAATCACACCAGCAGTACAAATAAAAAGTTGCACACCATGAGATGAACAGCCTAACATTCTCCACAGGATTGCAACTTAAACAAGCATAGAAAGCAACACTGTCATTGTAGAAAATTAGTAAGTAAATGTTTAATTAATAACTACAATTTCTTATGGAAGCATGACAGTCTTACTACTAACATGATTTATTATTTACAATGATATGCACAGACTATATTTGAAGCTCCAAGAATGCAGGGATTGCATCTACACAATCTAGTTCACAGAAGGTGTTGAATATAGTGAACAAGACAAGGTCCATGCCTTCTTAGTGCTTAAATATCTGCAAAAAAAACCAAATAATAAACACTAGCAATGAGCCAGACAATGTTCTAAGTCCTTTCCGAATTATTATTATCCCTTTTGTGCAGAAGAAATGAAGGCACAGAAATGTTAAGTTATTGGCTAAAGGTTACACCTAGATCTTTCTTGCATTCCTCAAATTTCTAGGAATAAAATTCTGCCATGAATAGTGCCACAAATTTGAAAACATTTATAATTATATCATAGTATTTTTTCTTATGTCTCAAGATCACAATTCACCCCTTCACAAACACTTTCTAACACTAATTCCCTCTTTCTCAATATATAACATTAAAACCATGGTGAATGTTGGTTATCTAACCTAAATAAAATCATATCTAAATTATACGGAATTTCATTCAGCCAAGAAGCATTACTACTTACAATAATGATGCCTAAGATGTCTGTATTTTAATCATATAGCTACATAATTGTGCAATATGATTATAAGATGAGTTAGGCTACTTTCAAGTTGATAACTGTTCATTAAAAGAAATAATTTAAGAGTGAAATGCAATCCACAAAATGGAAGAAGGTATCTGCAATACACATACCCAACAATGAACTCATATCCAAAATATATATGAAGAACTCCTACAAATAAACCAGACAACCCAAGGTAAAAATGGACAAGAGACTTGAATAGGCAATTTGCAATTATTCAGATGGCCAATACACATCACAACAAAATGTTACTACGCACCCAGAAGAATGACTACAGTGTAAAAGAGAAAATACCAAATGTTGATGAGAGGTGGGACAACTCTGCCTATCAACAGTAGAAAGAAATATTTGGAAAGGGGAATGAATGAGCTTAGCTAGATCTCACAAACATAATGTTGAATAAAACAAACCAGGCATGCATACTATGTGATTCCTTTTATATTAAATTCAAGAATAGATAAAATTTAACTATGGTGATTGTGCAGAAAGAGTTAATAGAGCAGGCCTGAGATTGCTATCCTTAGAAAGGCTTGCTTATAAGGTTGGCTATTTGGCTAGTATCCGGGTACTTGGCTGCTAAATAGTTTCCTATACTGATATAAAACTTGCCCTAACTCAGCCATGGCCAGGTTGATGGTTAGAGCGCCATCCTGATATGCCAAAGTTGCAAGTTCAATCTCTGGTCAGGGCACATACAAGGATCAAGCAATGAATGCATAAATAAGTGAAACAACAAATCAACATTTCTCTCTCCTCCCTCCCTCCCTCTCTCTCTAAAAATCAATTGTTAAAAGTTGCCTTAACTAATAAAGTGGCAATTACCCGATCTAGTAAATCCTATCTAATAAAAGTGATATGCAAATTAACCATCATTCCGAGGCACCCACCAGGCAATCAGAGCAAGTATGTAAATTAACCCCAACCAAGATGGCTGCAACCACAAAGAGCAAGGTGGAGGCTTGGGTTTCCCTGGCAATGGAGGAAGCCAAGCTTTCCACACACCCTGGCCAGACAAGGCTTCCACTCAAGAGTACAAAGTTTCAATTATAGAATTGCTAATGATATGCTAAGGCTGCCCAACCATTCGCTATGACGTGCACTGACCACCAGGGTGCAGATGCTCCAACCAGTAGGTTAGCTTGCTGCTGGGGTCCAGCTGATTAGGACTGAGTAAGATGGGCCAGACATGCCCTGGAGCCCTCCTGCGGTTCCTCCCAGGCCTGATTGTGCACTGTTGGGGTCCCTCAGCCTGGCCTGCACCCTCTCGTAATCTGGGACCCTTCAGGGGATGTTGGAGAGCTGGTTTCAGCCCAATCCCACAGGCCACTTCTCTTGGGAGAGCACCAGACGCAGGGCTCATGGCTGGTGCAAGCCTCTCCTGATCCGTACTGATTGTGCACAAGCCTGTGGCAGGCACAGTGGGGCATGAATGAGCAGGAGCGGCAGGTAGGAGCTGCAGGTGGCATAGGACTGCGGGTTTCAGTCCGATCCCTGCAGGCCATCCGGAGGGACCCTACCTGTGCATGAATCCATGCACAGGACCTCTAGCTAATTCAGTAAACACTTCTGGAAACTATTTCTTTATTATAATTAATTCTGCTCATGGTAAAAAAGAAACTGTCAAATACAGTAAAATTTGAAATCCTATACTATGAGGAGATTTGGTTTGGATAAAAAGACCTTGAATACATTATATTAAGAAAGATAAACCAGGCATAAAAGGACAATAATTGTATCATTTCACTTACATGAAATACATAGAACAAATTCATGGAGACTAAAAGTAGTCAGAAAGGATGGGATGCTGGGGGGCGGGGAGAGTATTATTGCTTAATGGTTATAATTTTTGCTTGGGGTAATAAAAAATGTTTGGAAATATATAGTGGTGATGGTTGCACAACATTGTGAATGTAATTAATGCCACTGACTTATACACTAAAATAATTAAAATGGCAAATTTTGTTATGTATATTTTATTTAAAAATTTTTAAATTAATAATGTAAAAATATACTGAAAATCACTGAATTGTACTTTTTTGTTCCTGTTAATCTTTACCCTTGGATATTTTTTCCGTTGATTTTTAGAGAGTGAAAGGGAGGGAGGAAAAGAGAGGGAGAGGGCCGAGGAGGGAGGGAGTGGGATAAAGAGGGAGAGGGGAGAGAGGAGAGAGAGACATCAACGTGAGGGAGATACATGGATATATCCACACACACAGGACCAGGTGAATTACATCTCAATTAAAAATTTGTGTGTTTTTTTTTAAGTTAAGAAAAGTTCATAATTTAGTCCTGGAATACTCAAAGGACTAGGTACATGAAAAGGGCACAGACTTGCTCAGTATGGCCCTGGGGACAAAACTAGGAATTCCAAACCATAAACTATAAGTTGGTATATATTTCCACTCAACACAAAGGAGAAACAATACCCGGGGCAAAGCAGAGAACCATCACTGGAGGCTTTTTAGGCAAAGGCCCACCAGTCAGGAATGCACAGGACAACCCCTAAGAGGTTGACAAATACCTTGAATAGAATGCAAAAGTGTGTGTCTATGTTTTTTCAAGAGTCCTTATGTTGATTCTCAAAGGGGGAGTGACCCCCCCCCCCCCAAAAAAAGGTTAAAACACCACTATAACTGAGAAAATTCCAGCATTTCAAGGGATATTGCACTAGATCTAAAAATCCTTCCCAGATCTACGGCTGTAAACCCTACAGGCCATACTCCTGGCTAAGAAGTGTAATGAAAAGAGAAGATATTCCCAAAAATGTCCTTGGGCTAAAATTTAGTTAAAATGAAGATAATGCTTATTAGGGTAAGGTTGAGTCAGATGGAGATTCTCCTCTTCTCTGGGCCCATAGAACCCCAAAATTATGCCTCATTCTCCTGAGCTAGCTCCTCCTCATCTCCCTGAACTTTTAAACATTAGGAACACTGCAAGGCACAACCCACCGACTTAACTCTGCTTTATTTAACATACATCCTGGCTTTAAATACCCTCTATAAACTGAGAACATCCATATTTATAATCTCCAGTCTGGAAGTCTCTAAATCCCAGACTTGTACATCTTTTTAATGGTTTTTGCTCTTAAATATTTAGGTCACTGATCTAAATATGGGCCACTGTGAGTTTATTTCTAGATATGGTTATGAAGAAAGACATCTATTCCTGAATGTCTATCAGGTGTCTTAAACTTCACGTCTCAAATCAAACCTTTAATATCCCCCATCTAAACCATTTAATTGGCTTCATCTTCAAAACATATCTCAAATGCAACAACTTACCGCCGCCTCCTCCTCTACTAACCTAATTTATTGCAATTGCCATTAATCGGTCTTCTGTTCTCACCTTTGCTTTCCTCCAATTTATTTAACAAGCAGCCAGTGATCTTGTTTAAAGTATATGTCGCTGCTCTAAACCCTTTGATGGCTTCCTATATCATTCAGAATAAATGCCCAAAGTGCTTCCCAGGGCCTACAATGTCCTAACTGCCCTTCCCTGCACCCCCCCCCCACCCCACCCCCCACACACTTTTCTGGTCTCATCTTTTCCCTCTCCCTCCTCCTTAAACCATCACTAGCAGTCCATGGACTTGTGGCTGTACCTCTAACAAGCATGCCCCGCCTTTGCATTTACTGTTTCCACAGATTGGAATGTTCTTCCCATAGAAATCTTCATGGCTCTAGCCCCCTTACCTACCACTGGTCTTTGCTCTAATTCAACTTCCTAGTGAGTCCTCCTCTGATTACCTTATTTAAAATAGCAACTGTGGCCGAGACCGGTTTGGCTCAATGGATAGAGCGTCGGCTTGGGGACTGAAGGGTCCCGGGTTCGATTCCAATCAAGGGCATGTACCTTGGTTGCCGGCATATCCCCAGTAGGGGGTGTGCAAGAGGCAGCTGATCAATGACTCTCTCTCATCGATGTTTCTAACTATCTCTCTCCCTTCCTCTCTGTACAAAATCAATAAAAAATATATTTAAAAAAATAAAATAAATAGCAACTGTGCTTCCCCTGCTACTTCTTATTCCCCTCTACCCCACAATATGCGCCTTTTCTCCATGGGACTGTATGTATCACTCCTGACGCGTGACATTTTAGTCTGTTTCCCCCCACTAGAAGGTAAACTCCATAAGAATTGTTCAATCATACACTCCCAGTGCTCAGAACAATGCCAAGCACATAGTAGGCCTTTCGTAAATACTTGTGGAACTAATAAATATAAAAGCATGTTATATTACAATCGTCTACTTATATTTGCCTCTTGAATGCACTGTGAGCTTTCTGCAGGCAACACTCATTCACTTGTGAATTTCCTGCACCCAAGACACAGCAGGTGGGTTGCTTTGAAATGACTACATCAACGACAGGCCAAGGGGGGGAAAAAAAAAATCCTCAGCCTTTCGAACAATCCCTATGAAGGCGTCAATACCAATTCCTGCGCCTGCACGTGTCCTTCCCTCACCCTCGCCCCCTTCCACCCGTTATCCCCACAATAACAGAACGAGAGAATGAGTTAACGGCCAGAGCTGGAACGAGTATCATTATCCCGGAGGAAAGATATTGTGACCTGAGATCAAAGAAGGTGGCCGGACTCGATCCGACCAGAAACACTGCCCCGGGGGGTGGGTTGTGCCAAGAAGAGGACAGAGCCCGGTGACGGCCCTCTTTTGACAGCTGTGGAGACGGAAGCCCCGAGAAGAAAGCGACTGGCCCGAAGTCACACAGCGAGCCAACCGGGGCAAGAGCCCCCTCTGACCGGCCCGCCGCCGCCCCGGCGGCCTCTCGCTCCGCGCGGTGCCCTGGGCCCCGAACCCCCGGCGGCGCACGTGCTCCCAGGCCCCCGGCGGCCCGCGCGGCCCCTGCTCGCGGCCCGTTCTCCCGCGGGGTCGGAGCCTGGGGCCGACGACGGTGCCGTCCCCCGCCTCCCACACGCCCCTCGCGGCCCGGGACCCGCAGGGGGAGCCCGGGCTGCCCGCTCGGCGCCGGCCGCTCACCTGGCCGGGTCCCTCGGGAACCTGAAGAAGGCCAGGTCCGACTGCGTGCTCTTCCGCGTGCAGTTGGGGGCCGCGCAGAAGTTCGGCATCGTCGCCCGCCCGCCCGCGGGCCGGCCCGGCGCTCCCCTCCCCGCCTCCTCAGGGCAGCCCGCCCGCCCGTCGGGGCCGGGGAGGGGAGCCCGGCCGGCCGGCCCGGCCGAGCGGCTCCGGCAAAGGCCGGCGCGCCGCGGGGAGGGGAGGGGCGGGCGGGCGGAAAAGCCGCGAGGGGCAGGAGGGGCGCCGCGGTCCGAGGCCGAGCTGGGGACGCGGCTCCACAGTGCTGTGAGCGGCCGGGAGGATTTACCGCCGCCACCGCCGCTGGTGCACCTCCCGCCCGCCCGGGACGCTGCCGCCTCCTTCCCACAATGCACCCCGGCGCCCGGGGGTGCCCTCTCTCTTCCCTCCGTCTTCCTCCCCGCCCCTTCCTTTCCGCCGACTTCTACCGAGGCGGGCTAGCGTGCGCGTGCGCGGGGGAGCGGGTGTGGTGAGGCGGAGGCGGGGCCTGCCCGGCGGAGGGAGGGCACTGCGCATGCGGGCGTGTCTCCCGGGGACGCTAGAGCTGGCGGGTGCGAGGCCCCTCCGGTAGGTCTGCCGTGCGCGGGGTTCTGCACCTCGGAGCCCAGCTTGCACGTTCCATCACTGGTGCTTCTCCGCTTGCTCAGGATACCACCACGTAGGCCTCTGTTGCAGAAATCGCCAGGCTTCTAAAGGGCCGCAGGCTCGGGCCGACCTTGGCGACAGACTTGAGCGTTCCCTGCAGATCTGCGTGCACGAGTTAGTTGCAGACGTGGGTTTGCAGAAGGTTTCATTTTGCCCCAGTGTTGCAGCTACTCCTTGGCACCATTAGCTTCTCAGAACGGGCTTCCCCGGCCTCGACTGAAAGCTGAGGTGTGAAAACTCAGAAAAGCGGTTGTTATTCTTTCCGGGTGAGGCTTCCACAGAGAATCAAGAAGAGGGAGCACCCTGATTCCCTTGCAACCGGATAGAGACCTGTCCCTTTGGGTAGAGATCGGTCTCTTTGTCTTCCCCCTCACAACCGTGACCTGTTAACGTTCCCGTATTTGCCAAAAAAATGAGTGACCGCTATCTAGAGCAAAGGATGAGTATAAAATTTTGCGTGAAAAGGAACAAGTCTGTAAGTGAAACCCACTACCTTTTAAAAGAAGCGTATGGGACTGAGGTCATGTCGAGGGCCAGAGTTTATGACTGGCACAAAAGGTTTAAAGAAGGGCGGGAAGATGTTCGAGATAATGCCCGGAGTGGCCGTCCAGTGACCCACCGGACAGATGAAAATATCCAGAAGGTCAAGGACTTGGTTTATTCAAACAGGCATTTAACAGTGAGGATGATGGCTGAAAAGTTAAATTTAGACAAAGAAACTGTTAGACTTATTCTGAAGGAAAACTTGAACATGAGAAAAGTTCCTGCCAAAGTTATATCGGGTATTCGGAAGGGTGATCCTAAACCTCGGAAACTTGACTTTCTTTCTGATCGTTCCAAAGAAAGTAGGAAAAATGGCTTGTGTCTGAAGAAAGAGGTAGCAAGTTCTGTAACATGGAGTCACCTCCGGTGCGAAGCTGGTGGGGAAATGCCACTGCCTGTATCTCAACCCAGAACCCACTCTGCTGCCAGCCAGTCCCAAGGCCTCCCCTTCAACAAGCCTTCCCCCCAGGGCAGCTCAGGATTGGTTCACCCTGTGGTGACAGGACCTCCCCGGAGGGAGCTGAACTTGAGCTAGAAAGCTGCCTCGCTGTTAGGCACCTTCATTTACTGCTTCTCTACATTCAATCTTGTCTGCCACCCCCCATGCCATGGCTCTCCTAGTTACTCTGCTGGACTGTTGGGCCCGCCATCTTCCTTGCTGTTCTCCACAGCTTTGAAAAATCTTTGGCTGTTAACTTCCAATGTTTGCTTGTTCTTGGTTTCTTTTACTTAACAAGTTTGGATCTCTTCACTGCCCAGGCCTTAGATCATTGTGGCTGTCCTGTTCCTATGTTCTTAACGTTCTGCCTCAGGGGGTCACACCGGTGAGAGGTGGGAGCAGGATCTCCTGCTGGAGTCTATATCTGCCTAGGGAGGCATACTCTTCTGGGAGGGACCCCAAGAGAAGGCCTCCAGTTCCAGTCTGCTTCACAGTCAGGGCCAGAGGTATGGTCCAGAAGGGAGTGTCATGCTAATATAGTGAGCAATACTAAGGGTCAGTGCAGCCCAAATGATTCATTGTGACCTGCCCCACCTCTTCCCCCCCAACCCCCCCCCCCCCAATGGGTTGGCCAACCCATATTTATATTGATCTACCCCTCACAAAAGAGCTGGGTTTGTTTCATTTTAGTCCTGTGCTTTCGACCCCCCCCCCCCAATCCCATCCCTACTCATTTGGGGTATCTTCTCTGCTGGAAGAGGAGGATCTGATCCCTGAAAATATAAACCAGGGGACTCAAACCCAGGCTGTGCTGTGTGGGGAGGGAGACCAGGTGACACCCTAGATCCTGCATTAAGGGAGTCTGCTGTCTACGTGCTCATGCCGATACCCACACAGCAGCCTGATCTTAGTGACTATCACCAACATTTTCAAGTGCTTTTTGAGCACCTGTATTTTTAGAACTTTGCTGGGCACTGATAGTGTGACCTTATGATACAAAATCACCAAGTGCTGGGTAGATTGCATGGATGAGGTGGTTCTTGAGCAGGATCTATAAGGAAAGATAGAACAAGGGGCTAGGAAATTAGGGAGAGCTTTTCAGGCAGGTGGAACAGCATGAAGCTTGGAAGCTACATTAGTAAGAAAATGATGGTACTTTTGGCTGAAATAGCAAAGTCCAAGGAGGAAGATAATGGTATTGCAGAAGATTAACAATTTGGAATCATTTTACTTCCTCTCCTCTGCCCCAAACTCTATGCCAGTCTATGAATAGTGGATAGATTTAACCTACTTACTTGATTATAATAACCTACTTATTTGATTATTATCTCATCAACCCCTTCTCCCCAAAGCAATCTATATACTAGTAAGTTCAAACCCCTTATATTTTCCTGCCTCTCTGCCAGGACTTATGGAATGGATCTTTTCTCAAGTGGGTTCCAAGTAATGAAACATCTCAGAATGTCTGGTGGAGGTGAAGGATGATTGGTTATTAATACCCTGTTTCCCCGAAAATAAGACAGTGTTTTATATTAATTTTTGCTCCCAAAGATGCACTAGGTCTTATTTTCAGGGGATGTCTTATTTTTCCATGAAGAAGAATACGGTACACATTTATTGTTAAATGAAAATAAAGGAAATTTATTACCTGTATACGGTACGGTAGTACAGTAGTTGTCAACAGAAACCAGACAAACTGAATCCTACAGTATCAAGAATTTACTCATTTATTCGATGACAATCATGTCATCATCTTCTGGAACATCATAATAACAATCCAATTCCTAAATTTCCTGGTGAATTTCTTGTGACTCCATTTCTTTCAGAATCAGTGGACCAAATCTCTCATGTTTAGCCTAGGGGGGCCTTATTTTCGGGGGGATGCCTTATATTTCATTCAGAAGGAATCCTGCAAGTAGGTCTTATTTTCAGAGGATGTCTTATTTTCGGGGAAACATGGTAGCATTTCATAGGATTGCCCGATGCCTGTGTTTTACCCAAGGATTTTTACATAGAACAGCTCCTATTATTTAATTAGTGAGTAAACAATATTAGTTGATAGTAGAGTTTACTGTTATTCAACAGTTATTTTTAGTTCTTTCCATATCGTCAAAAAAATTACAAGTTCACCACTAATATCTCTCAGTTTTGAGGCACTCTGAAACCTAGATTTTTTTCCACAAATAAAAGATAACGTGCAAGAAAACTCAAACCAAGCCAGATATATAGACTTCTACCTACTTAGTGATTTCTAGGTCTTCTATTTCTGGACAGTTACATCTTCCTACATCAGATGAGATCCGGAGTTCCCCACAGGCACTCTACACTACATTCTGGAACAAAAGCCCTGTGGCTGTTTAGTGCAACTGTGTGACAACTTCATATTTAAAAAAAAAAATTACTGAATTTGTTGGGATGATGTTGGTTAATGAACCTCATGTTAATCCTTAATAGTTGCAGAATTGTGTACTCCTGGGCAAGGGCCAGGATCCCTTAACAGTACCTACAGACATTATCTTCAACCTATTATAATACAGAGGTCCTGAGATAACTTATATCTGGACTTATTCCCATCCTGTGCACAGAGCTGGAGTGACCATGCTGGAGTGTAGGGTACCAGGAACAATGTTGGCCCCTTCAGGGTTTGGACACAGCAACCGGAAGCAGGTAATCAGGACTATTAACTCATTGTTTCAAGTAGCTATACTGAAAATGACTTAATTTATTATCTTAAGATCCTGTCCTGAGTAGAAGTCAAATGACTGCTTGAACCCAATACCATTTGCAAAGTTTCCTAGAAAGTACTCAATGAGATGATAACCCTGTTGTACCTCAGATTTTGCGGAAGTAAAATTACTGCCCAAACATTCATTCAGAGCAAACCACACGTGACTGTTCAGAATCACTAACCCCCAGGCTAGAGCATGATCTAGAAGTATCCTCACCTAACGTTTTTTTTTTTTTTTGCCCTGGCCTGCACCTTGCAGCCTGAGGCTCTTGAGCTCCTGATCCTATAATCTAAGGGACCCACCCATCACCATGCCCCAGGCTCTTGTCCTTGGGTTTTCTCAAACCTCTCTCAATTTATTCTTCATCAGTTTGCTCCTGCTTCTCCGTTTCCCTCGTGCTTTGTTTTCTGGTTCTAGACCACACCTCCCTCCAGTAGCTGCTTTGGTCACTTTGGTGTGCTGCCTTCAATTGCCCTTTTGGTCATTGTTTTTCACTCACCGTGCAACTAACTCCACTCTCTCCTGGGTTTTTGTTTTTTTTTTTTTTTTTTTTTTTTTTTTTAAATATATTTTATTGATTTTTTACAGTGAGGAAGAGAAAGGAATAGAGAGTTAGAAACATCGGACATTGATTCATCGATCAGCGGCCTCTTGCACACCCCCTTCTGGGGATGTGCCCGCCACCAAGGTACATGCCCTTGACCGAAATGGAACCCGGGGCCTTTCAGTCCGCAGGCCGATGCTCTATCCACTGAGCCAAACCGGTTTCGGCTCTCTCCTGATTTTTGATCCCCCTTCCAGCTCCTACTTCAGTCCTCGGTAAGGAAATTGTTCCAGCCCTGGCCCCAGGAGGCCTTCCTATCTTTAGAAAGTGGGATGGGCAACATGGGGGAATGTGTTCTTTTGTTTTTGTTTTTGATAAGGGGCCTGCAGAGAGGAAAAAAGCTTCTTTCCTCTCCCTTAGCCACTCCCCAGCAGTAATCAGTGTTACCAGTTCCTTAACCAGTTAACTGCCACGATATTTTGAATTTAACTTAAAAAGGTCCACTTCTGCTGAGACTGGTTTGGCTCAGTGGATAGAGCGTCGGCCTGCGGACTTAAAGGTCCCAGTGTTCGATTCCAGTCAAGGGCATGTACCTGGTTGCGGGCACATCCCTAGTGGGAGGTGTGCAGGAGGCAGCTGATCGATGTCTCTCTCTCATCGATGTTTCTAACTCTCTATCCCTCTCCTTTCTTCTCTGTAAAAAATCAATTAAAAATAAATAAATAAATAAATAAATAAATAAATAAAGGTCCCCTTCTTTCGTCTATAGTTGCTATGGCATACAAATAGTTAAGGAGGCAATTGATTATCTCTGGTACTCAAGAGAAATTTTTTAGAGATGTAACAGCCAAATTCCATTCTCATAGCAACTGTCTTTTCCTCTGCGGGAGTAGCTCCACCTAACCACAGGAGGTGCAGCCTCGCTCCCTGTAGGATGTCCGGAGGAGAGCTGGCCATCTGCAAGCCTTGACCATAATTTTCGAACTTAAAATGACCAATTAATGAATCTCTTTGGCTTTCATGCTGATCTCCCTTCCCATCCCCATTCTGATTCAGAATCCACATGGACTGTTATGTGCCACAGCTGGAAGTCCAGGAGAACTAGAACAAAGTTGTGAACTCAAATTGTTTCAAGTAGCTATAATGCAAAGGACTTAATTTATTACCTTAGATCCTGTCCTGAAACAATGCTATGTTGGTAGAATAAACACTTTGCAGGGCAGATTATCCCATCATTGATTTTATCCAACTTTTCCACCCATTACCCCACCCTACCTTACTCCACCTGATAATCAAAAACTTAAAGAATAAAATGTTCACAGATCTTTGGTTTTGAAAAATGTGGATAATTCTGCAGTCTTCCGAATTCTGCCACGGCTTTGAATCCTCATTGAAATGTGATTGGGAAGAATGTGTACCTGGGACCTGCTTTCCCGAGCCCTCCTTTCAGATCCATTTCCTAGTCAGAATTCACGTTTGCCACTGGATGTGCCCAGATAAATCTGGATGATAAATGATTTGAAGACATCTAGTAAAGAAGTGTGGCACTTTTGGGGAACAATCTGACTGTATCAACAACTGTTCAACCTGCCTGCTAAATAGATATCATTACCATCAAATCTTACTAGTCTTGGGATTGCATCTCACCAGAGTCCCATGTGGCTCAATTAGTAAGAGCTTCCTTTGCTGCTGGAGCTACATATGAAACCCTATGTCCTAACGTGTCTTAGTTGGGTCAGACCTCTCAGATTTTACAGGCTTTAAAATTCCTCCTGGGCAATCCTCGTGTATTTATCCTCTCTACCCTCTGGCTTATTAGATCCTTGCAAATACTATCCCAGCTGCATCACCTTTCTCCCGGTATTGATATTCAGAAAGAAACAAAACAAAAAAATCTGTAGTGGGAAACTTTAATCCCTCCAAGGACCCACTGAGGTCTAGTGAAGGGGTCAAAAAGGAAATGTTTTAGGATTTGTGGGCTATACAGTTTCTGATGTAACTACTCAGCATTTTATTGCAAAAGCAGACAGCTAATCAGGAAACAGATGAGCTTGGCCGTGTTTTAAAAAACAAACAAACTTTATTTATGGATACTGGAATTTTAATTTCATATAATCTTCACATGTTACAAAATATTTTTTTATTTTTTCAAACATTTAAAAAGATAAAAAGAATCATTTTTACTCTCCTTAGCTCACATACTGTAGAAAAACAGATGGTGGGCTGGATTTGGCCCAGGGACCATAGTTTGCCGACTCTTGGTCTAGTGCAGGTGTCAGCAACCTACGGCTCCAGAGCCGCATGCGGCTCTTTTGAAGCTTTGCCGCGGCTCCACAGGGCCGATAGCAGGGGGTGGTGGGTGGCGGGGAGCTGTATCACTTACCTTTGCTGAGCTGGAACAACCGGAGTGGCTGGAAAAATTACATTTTATGGTAGACATGACAGCATATCTAAACACACTAAATACAACCCTTCAGGGGAAAGGAAGCACAGCCCTGCACATGCTGGAGGAGGTTTTGGCATTCGAGCACAAGTTGACAGTGTTTGTCAAAGATTTACAGAGAGATACACTGTCTCACTTTCCCTCTTTGAGAGTTCAAACAAAGTCATGATACGATAAATTTGGAATATTTGAAGTCTGTAATCACCACAAAGTTTGTTTGGGAAACGATTCTGTGAGTTCAGAGAGGAAAAAACCACATTATCCTTCCCTGTCACTCCCCTGGCGATCGATCCATCCCTATTGAATATGACTGCATTTGCAGGTGTAAGTCAACCTGATCTTGAGATGGAACTGGCCGATATAGCCGACAAAGATATATGGGTGTCCAAGTTCAAATGCTTGACCGCTACTCTTGAGGATGTTGCCATTCTGGCCCAGAATCTTAAATGGAATGATATTGAAAACCTTTCCAAACAGGACAAACTTGTATTCGAAACATGGAATGCCATCCCCAACACTTATATAAGCATGAAAAAGTATGCATTTGGAGTCCTGTCGATCTTCAGCTCCACATATGTATGTGAGCAGGTCTTCTCCAACATGAACTATATTTAAAACAAACATTGATCACGCCTCACAGATGACAACTTGCAAGCCTGTGTGAAAATGAAGGTAACATCTTACAGCCCTGATGTGCAGACACTGTGCACTGAGGTTCAGGAGCAAAAATCCCATTAACCAGGTAAATTAAATATTTTAATTAGCTATTAATTTGCAAAAATATATTTTTCATTGTTAAGTGAAAAAGTCCTTTTTTTCTTCAGATTGACAGCTAACTGCACGATCCGGTATATAGCATTAAGGTAAGAAACAATATATGCAGTGTTATATTTGTTTTAAATGTCGCAATGGTTTTGCGGCTCCCAGGTTTTTTTTTCCTTCGGAAACGGGTCCAAGTGACTCTTTATGTCTTAAAGGTTTCAGACCCCTGGTCTAGTGTATATAAAGAGTATCTATAAAATGACAGATGATCAATTCTTTTCCATCAATATGCTTGCTACTGCCAAATTGGTCTGGTGGTGTCTGACAATTTACTATACACAAATTGCAGAATATTGATGGGAATCTTCATGGTGCCAGGGGCTTGAAGTAGAGCTGAATGATAGACTATTTTACTTTGACCTTATTCTGATTCACAAAATAAGTTTTGTGCTCTTTTTGAAAAAAGAAAAAAGAAAAGAAAATGATAATGTTATTGCATGTAACATTATTATATTTAAGATCATTTTTCTTGAAATGTTAATGTTTATTGTATGTAATATTATTATATTTAAAATTGTTTTTCTTGAAATAAAAAAGCAAACAAAATATTTTTTAAAAGTTAACAAAAAGTGATATTATACAAACTACTGCCTATATATGCCCTTGCAATATCTCAAAAAAATTTTTGTTAATATTGCAAATGATACCACATTGCAACCAATGATAATAGAATGAACTAAAGGTAGTTTCAAAATATTCCTAACCTCTGGCAGCATTTGAATAAATTTGTCACCCATGAAAGTGACTATATGGAAGTGTCAAACTCACTGAATTATATTTTTTGCATGCATGTAAAAAAATTATATATATTTGCAACTGGTGCCAAGATATGTCCTATTAGATGTGTTTACTTGTTTTTCCCCTAAAGAGAGCTCTATTGTGTCACCTTCATTTAAACTGATTTTCCAAAGTTGAACTAGAATCTCAGGATTGAATGGACCTTTACAAGGGTAACCCAGCTAGTCATGTTTCCCTTGAATTAAAGAGTAACTCAATCCCACAGCTGCTGAAAAACTGCATCTGAAAGAAGATTCTGTGTTAACTCAACAAATTTTTATTGAGCAGCTGTATGTGCCAGGTGCTGTCCTGTGTGTGCAGGGGTAGAGCAATGTACAAAAAGGACACAGTCCTTAGATCTGACAGTCTGAAATCTAATTATATTGCTCCACTTCCATGAAACTTGTTCCATGAGCTCACACTAACTCATTGTTAATTGCATACCTGGAAATAGGTATGACCTTTGCCACAGACCTCTATATGTCCCACTTAAATTTTATTATCCTTTAGACAGATCTATGCTGGTAGAAAAACACACTGGCAATGCTGGAAGTGTAAATTGGCAACGGCCTTCTGAAAAGCAATTTGGCAGTATCATTCAGGAGTTTTAAAAATGTTTATATCTTCTGATCCTCTAATTCCCATTCTGGGAACCTGTCCCAAAGAAATAGTCTCAAACGTGGGTGGAATTTATGCTTAACAACCCAGAAGTTCAAGAGTAGAAAATTGGTCATATAAATTATGGTGTGACTCTACAATAGACTATTATGCAATCCTTATAATTAATGTTTATGAAGAGTTAACACTGCCTGGCAAAATGTTTATAACGTTAAATGAAAAGAGTAGTATACAAAATTATATATATAAATCCAAACATGTTTTTAAAATGACTAGGATGTTGGAGGATGAGTATTTTTTAAATTCCCTGTTTCTTATCTTTTCAAAAATATTTCCAAAATACGATTACTTTCATTATCAGAATAAAACAGTGGCACCAAAAGTTGGTAATGGAAAGAGTGAAGCCAAACCACTAGCTTGATCCATGAGCAATCAATTAACTGGCTGAGTTGGCACAGGCTGTATGATACTGAGTTGGCAGCAGGAGTGGTCCAGAAGGGAAAGAGTCTGCCCCAGAGAAGAAGGGATGGGCCAGAATCCCTACAGAAAACCAGAGTGATATGATATGAAAAGACACCACAGTGGCATGCTTCTGTCATGTAGTCCTAAGTCCATGGTCGGCAAACTGGCTCACGAGCCACATGCGGCTCTTTGGCCCCTTGAGTGTGGCTCTTCCACAAAATACCATGGCCTGGACGAGTCTATTTTGAAGAAGTGGCGTTAGAAGAAGTTTAAGTTTAGAAAATTTAGCTCTCAAAAGAAATATCAATCGTTGTACTGTTGATATTTGGCTCTGTTGACTAATGAGTTTGCCGACCACTGTCCTAGGTAGGTAAAGGAGCATGTAGCAACCAAGTATATTTTGACAAGTGGAGAAGGATATGAAATACCCCTGGGTGAAATTAACCTTGTTTGGATTTCATTCTTACATTCTCTCATAAAAGTAAATATTCTCAAGATGGATTTTGCTACAAGTGACTCACTGAAGAACCCTTGAGCCTTCCGTATGACGTCTTTAGGACAGGCATAGCTTTCAATGTGCCAAGTCTACTTCTCCCATGCTAGGACACTCAGGCAACATGGATACACACAGGGATGTTAGCTATTCCATACTGAAAATACTACTCACATGTCATGTTGTAACATACAAAACCCTAAGGTTTGCAAAAGTTATTTTGTTGGTATCCAGAATTACTGTGCTTTTATTTATGTCTGAAGAGTAATCATTTTATGGAATTTTAAAGAGATAAATGATATAGATAATGCCTATCCATAGATGAAGTTGTTGTTATGCTGGGAAAATGTGTCCTTCATTGTTGCTTGAGCAAAATTTATCATTAAAATGCCAAATATATCTTTTAAATGACATTTCAAACTTTCAAATGAATACACGAGGTTTTTCTGTTTTGTTTGTTTTTTAAATATATTTTATTGATTTTTTACAGAAAGGAAGGGAGAGGGATAGAGAGTTAGAAACATCCATGAGAGAGAAACATCGACCAGCTGCCTCCTGCACCATCCCCACTGGGGATGTGCCCGCAACCAAGGTACATACCCTTGACCGGAATCGAACCTGGGACCCTTGAGTCCGCAGGCTGACTTTATCCACTGAGCCAATCCGGCTTTAGCATGCATGAGGTTTTATAGGCATATATATTATATATTTGTCCAGCTGAAAGAGTTCAAGATCTAGTCTAAGTCTTATTAGGTTTCTTGGTCATAAAAAGAACAAAAGAGTGAGACTTAGGTTTTAGTTCTGCTCCTTAACAAGGCATATATGACTTTGGGCAGTTCATTTGCACTCTTGGAACACTTTAGCTTACTCATCCCTAACAGGAGAATAATAACACCTGTCTCATGGAGTTGTTCAGTTTGTTCATTCAGCAGATATTTATTGAGTAATTATATGTATCTGACACTGAGAATGTAGTAATAAGATAAAAAAAAGTTCCTCCTCATGAGCATACATGTAAGTCAGGGAGACTGACAAAAAAAAAAAGATAGTGAGTAAAAATATAGCATTTTAGATAGTTATTAATAGATGTGAGTCTTACATTAAATAATATAGTATATGAGAAGCCCAGCACAAGACTTGGCATGTAGTAAGTATTCAATAGATAGTAATTTCTTTTTTAGTCTTCCTAGCAGCTGAATTATTCTACAAGATGGTAGTAAATTGGCAAAAAGCCTGACCCATTGTCTTCTATCTCTTGCCAGTTAATAAGCCTTAAACCTGTTTTTAATTAAGAAGACAAAAGAATTCTTACAGTGTGTCTTGTACTTCCTGTATGGCAGATTAATCAAGGTGCGCCTCAATACTTGGTAAATGGCCTTTTCCAAAGCCTGTTGGCAGGGTCCTTACCTGAGGCTAGTAGCAGGTGTTAGGTCCACAAAGACAAATGCATAGGGTCATTTTGCTGTTTAAGCAAAACAGAATAGGAGACTGTAATTGCTGTTTCTCTTAAAGAAAAGATATGTGCCCTATGTCCTGTTCCAAACAGTGTAGAACTGGGCAAAGTTTGCATTATTTATGAGATATCAGGGCATTGACAAAAAGCCAGGAAAAGGAGAGTTTAATGCCTGTGGTATGTTTATATTTCTGCCCATTGTAGAAAATTTGGAAAGTTTAGAAATGGATAAAGCAGCTGCCAAAAGTTCACCCCTCAAGTTCAGTTATTTCACCAGACCCATTTCTCTGCCTTAGCTTGCTCCTTCAGAAGCATTCATTTGCTGAATTCCTGCTGTGGGCTGGGCCTGGGCCTGTACTAAGCACAGAGGGTACAGTCCTTGCCCTTGGCAATGTCCAGTATTGTGAAATAGGGAACAGGACCAGAGGTGGAAAGACCACCGAGATTGTGCTCCTACTTTAGACTGTCACTTTTTCCCAGAGGACATGCTCTAAAGACCAAGCTTTTGTAAATAATTTGGAACAAAAAATTGGAATGATAGCACTTATGGTGAAAGTGGAAAAGAGAAAGTGGGTAATGAAGATGCAAAACACACAGAACAAAGTGCGTAATGAAGATGCAAAACATACAGAACAATGGTAATTGATCACCCCAATAAATTTAATTTTTAAAAAAAGGAACAATGGTAACTAACCTGTTGGCTGTACCAATCTGAACTCCTATGATGTAAAACGACCTTGAGCTCGATCTACAAGGATCCGTATGCAGTTTTACCTCCCAGAAGAAACTGGACATTAGGCTGTGGCCCAATATCCCTGTACCTTGCTTTAAGAAACTAATAAGTGAAAATTCAGAATTACAACTCAGATTAGAGGAGGAAATTGGCCCACAGAAGTTAAGTGACTTTTCTTGAATCACACATCTAGCTGGTGGCAGAGCCAGGATAATAATGAAGGACCTTGAATTTCACTCAGTCCAGTGAGTTTTTTCCGTTACTCCATTGGTAATAATTTCCTCTACCAAAGTGTGCATTCTTACATTCTTAAGATTTCTTTAAAATAGCGGTCACTCTTACATTTGATAAATATGATTTATCAACAGTTGGTTTACATGCAACTTTTATGGAATATATTTATAGCACAGAAGGTGCTACAAAGGTTTTTCCAAGTTTCCGTGGGGTGTCTAGCCCCCCTGGTCCTTCTTCCAGAGGTGTGTACTCATAAGTAAATGTTGGCATTCTCTCGTTCATTTTTTCCAGATGTTCTTCCCAAGTAGAGTGTTATGTTTTGTGTTTTTAATATTTCTCATATACATTTTAAAAATCTGGCCACATAAATCCTAATAAAGTTCTCAACTATCTCCTCTATGCTGTCTAAAGTTTCCGGGTGTGTTTATATTTATAATACAGTGTCTGAAGGCATGAACACTATCACATCATTAGGGCTTATATTTCTAAACCCTAGACTTGTGTTTCTGGATGTTCTGAAAATTCTTTACACTTCACTTATAAATGCCACTTTACTGTGCCATGACATTTCCATAGTAACGTATACTTCAAACAGGAAAACAGAGGAAGCCCAAGGTAAAAGAAAGTAGGTTTCAACTGAGAAAAAAAAAGTGTATATATTAAAAATAATTGACTACATAAGAAGGGCAGGTGTTCATTGTAGTTGGATGTCCCCTGAGAACAGCATGTCCTGCAGGCCCACCTTAGGAACCAGCAATATACACCACCCACCAAGTGACCCAATACTGGAGTCACACTTTCTCTGAGCCTCACATCCAGTCAAGGCCATGCCATTCCCCTAGCATTTCTTAGTGTCACCTACTACAACCAGACGGGTGGGTGGTCATCCACTTGTCACCTCATTGTCCTGAAGTCCATCTTCTACACCACGGCACATATGCTATTTGGTTTGGGGTTTGCTGAAAGCCAGAAGCTTTTTGACATCAGCCTTTTGAGCTGGTTCAGGTCACACTTTCTGCTGGAATCTTCCTGCTGGCATGTAGAAGGCACACTCCTACTCATCACTCATGACTCAGCCTTACCATTGCTGCTCTCCGTCCCCCACCCCTCTGTAAAGCAGCCACCCAAGTTCAATGCACATTCAAGGAAACTAACACTTCATTGGACTTATTTGCAAAACATTTTTCCTCCCCTCCAACCCATGAATTCCTCAAAAGCCAAGACCATATCTGATAATTCTGTGTATGCCCTGCATCCCAAATTAACTTGCCAGGAACTGCTCAATACATGACATGAGGAAGGTTTTCATATACATTTTACCAATTTTCTTTCATCCCTGACACTTCTATTATAGAGAAAGGGCAAATAGCAATATTAAATTATTTCCTCTAATTAATCTTTTAACGTGCACAGATTTTGTGCCCCAGGTCACTAGTATATGTTTTAATATTTAAAGAGGTAACATCATATAGTGATTAAGAGTATGGATTGTGGAACCAGGCTGCCTGGGTTCAAATTCTGACTCCATCTTACTAGCTGTTTACCCTCAGCCAGTTATATAATCGTTCTGGGCCTCAATTTCCTCATCTTAAACTTGGAATCATAAAAGTCCTATCTCATTGGAATGAGAAGGGGGTTAAATATTATAGATTAATATGTGAAAAGCATTTGGTTTAGAGCAAGCATTAAAAAATATTTGCTGCCAAAACCGGTTTGGCTCAGTGGATAGAGCGTCAGTCTGTGGACTGAAGGGTCCCAGGTTCGATTCCGGTCAGGGGCATGTACATTGGTTGCGAGCACATCCCCGGTGGGGGGTGTGCAGGAGGCAGCTGGTCGATGTTTCTCTCTCATCGATGTTTCTTTTTTTTTTTTTTTTTTAATATATATTTTATTGATTTTTTACAGAGAGGAAGGGAGAGAGAGAGAGAGCTAGAAACGTCTATGAGAGAGAAACATCTACCAGCTGCCTCTTGCACACCCCCCACCGGGGATGTGCCCGCAACCAATGTACATGCCCTTGACCGGAATCGAACCCGGGACCTTTCAGTCCACAGACCAACGCTCTACCGCTGAGCCAAACCGGTTTCGGCTCTCATCGATGTTTCTAACTCTCTATCCCTCTCTCTTTCTCTCTGTAAAAAATCAATAAAATATATATAAAAATATTTAAAATATATATCATATATACATATATATTTGCTATTATCTACACTAGAGGCCTGGTGCACGACATTTGTGCACTTGGAGGGGATGGAGGGGGAGGTGGGTCCCCTCAACCAGGCCTACACCCTTTTGAAGTCTGGGAGCCCTCTAGGGATGTCTGACTGACAGCTTAGGCCTGCTCCTTATAAATTTAACTGTGTAGAGAATTCCAGTTTGAGATTTATTTTCTTTCTGCACTATGAAAATGTTATCCTTTTGGCTTCCATTGTTGCTGATGAAAAGGCTGCTGTCATTGTAGTTAATAAACATCTTTTGATAACCTGTCCATTTTCTTCTTCTTTTATTTATTTATTTTTTTAATATACTTTATTGATTTTTTACAGAGAGAAGAGAGGGATAGAGAGTTAGAAACATCAATGAGGGAGAATCATCGATCAGCTGCCTCTTGCACACCCCCTACTGGGAATGTGCCTGCAACCAAGGTACATGTCCTTGACCGGAATCAAACCCGGGACCTTTCAGTCAGTCCGCAGGCCGACACTCTATCCATTGAGCCAAACCGGTTTCGGCTAACCTGTCCATTTTCAATGAAGGCTTCTGCATTTTCTTTCTTGACTTGTGGTTTTGCAGTTTCACTGGTCTTGACTAATTATGAAATTGTTTATTGACTGTCTTGGTATGTTCCTTCAATTCTAGAAAATTATCAACCTTTGTGATTGTTGAGTTTAGGTGACAACTTTACTGTGTTATGGGTTGTCCAGATATTTGGTCCAACATTAACCTGTATGTGTCTGTGAGGATGTTTTTGGATGAGATTAACATTTGAATCAGAAGATAGTTTAGCAGGTTGCTCTCCATGATGTAGGTGGCCTTCACCTAATCAGGCCTGAACAGAACAGAAAGGCTGACCCTATCAGGAGTAAGAAGAAATTCCTTCTGCCTGACTATTTGAGCTGGGACATGTCTTTTCCTGCCTTCAGACTCAAACTGAAACATCAGCTCCTCTAGGGTCTTGAGCCTGCTGGCTTTCAGATGCAGACTTATACCATTGGCTCTCCTGGTTCGCAGGCCTTTAGACTCAGCCTGGAAGTATACTTCAGCTTGCCAACTATAAATCTTGGGACTTGTCAACCTCCATAATTGTGTGAACCAATTCCTTATAATAAATAAATATCTATGTATATACATATATATATATATATATATATATATATATATATATATATAGTACAGATATAAGATAGAATTTTTTTTTGCATACACATGTGTTGGTTCTGTTTCTCTGGAGAGCCCTGATGCATACAGCTATAATATTTTAAAAAATTATTTCCCACCATTTCCCCTATTAAATATTTCTGGAATTCCTCTTAGAAATATGCTTGACTTTCTCATTTTATCCTTCATGTCTCTTAAACTCTTGTTTAGGTTTCTATTTCTTTGTCTCTTTCCTCCATTTTGACTGATTCCTCCAATGTCTCTTCCAATTCCCTCTTCAGTTAGATCTAATATGTAGTTTAATATCCTTTGAGTTTTTAATGTTTTTCATTTCTGGAAGTATTATATGATTCTTTTTTAAATATCCCAACTCCTCCCCCCCCCCAACACACATAATATTCTATTATTATCTTTCCATTTTAATCATCCTAAATTCATATCTCTTAGATAGTTCTATTTTTACTCTTCTCTCTAGTTGGTTGTGTTTATTGACTTTCTATCTTGGTCATTTCTTTCCTCATGTGGTTTGTTACCTTTTTTGAGCATCTTTATCAGGATTACTTTTTAAAAATATATATATATTATTGATTTTTTTACAGAGAGGAAGAGATAGGGATAGAATTAGAAACAACGATGAAAGATAAACATCAACCAGCTGCCTCCTGCATACCCCCACCGGGATGTGTCCGCAACCAATGTACATGCCCTTGACCGGAATCGAACCCGGGACTTTTCAGTCCACAGACCGACACTCTATCCACTGAGCCAAACCGGTTTCGGCAGGGATTACTTTTTTAGTGGATTCTGCAAGCCCCAGATTGTTAGGCATCCCTACAGAGCTACTTCAGATTTGTGTCAGCCATAACCTAAGAATTTTAGTAGGCTTACTTCAGCCCTAACTTAAGAATTTTAATAGTCTGGACCAATTTTTATGTTGTTATTTCAGTAGTTGCCTACATATGCAGGTAGAGAACATTTAAATCCCAATATGCATTTGGCAGGGATTGGGGTTTCTATAATATTTCTCATGAGTGCCATATCCACCCCACCTAAGGCCTTCAGACACCAAGCTTCCTTGAAACTTTTCTAACCCTGGGGTATAGCTTTTCTAGTCTCCTTTTCTTGGAAGGGGGCAGAGCTTTATGCAGGGGGCTGGGCTCAAGCTTCCTCACCTGACTGGGACTGAAGTCTCATGTCCTTCTCCTCAGTGTATAGTGGAACCTGGCCTTCAGTTCTCAGGATTTGTGTTTTTGTTTTTATTTTCTAATTTCTTTATTGATTAAGGTATTACATATGTGTCCTTATTCCCCCATTACCACCCCTCACCTCCCATTTATGCCCCCCACCCCCTGTTGTCTGTGACCATTGATTTGGCTTATATGCATGCATATAAGTCCTTTGGTTGATCTCTCCAGCTCTCAGAATTTGTAGCTGAGTGTGAATTCCCTATGTGCTGCTAAGGCACATCACCTGTACCCCATTTTTCATTTCTGGCATCTGGAGATTTCTCTTTATAGTTTTCAAAGTTAGCAATAAAAACATAACGCTTCTGGTGGGATGCGGGGCTCATCTACACTAGAATAATTGATCATGTTTCTGGAACCTGCCAGACTAGAAACAATAATTTTGTGAGAAAGATAATTATTGTCTCTATACTAATGAAAGACTAGGTGACCCTCATGCGACACCCTCACGTCATCTCAAGATGGCTGCCACAAGATGGCTGTCACAATATGGCTGCCACAAGATGGCCAGCAGGGGAGGGCAGTTAGGGGTGATTGGGCTTGTAGGGGAGGGAAGTTGGGGGCCATGGCTGGCAGGGGAGCAGTTAGGTGTCAATCAGGCTGACAGGTGAGCAGTTAGGGGGTGATTAGGCAGGCAGGCAGGTGAGTGGTTAGGAGCCAGCCGTCACGGATTATGAGAGGGATGTCTGACTGCCAGTTTAGGCCTGATCCCGGATTGGGCCTGAACTGGGTGTTGGACATTCCCCGAGGGGTCCCAGATTGGAGGGGGTTCAGGCTGGCCTGAGGAACACACACACCCCCCACCCCCCACCCCGTGCATACATTTCATACACTAGGCCTCTAGTTTTATAGATAAGAAAATGGAAATTTAGAATGGTTGTTTAAATTGACAAAGCCATAAAACTCCAAATGGGGAAAAAAGGTTTTGTATTCAGTCTGTTTGTCTACAAAACCCCATGCCAGATATGTAGATATCTTAACAGTAGCTTGGTACCTCTGGCTTCTCTCCACTGTTAGCCTTTTTGGTCAGTTCACCCCTGGCATTTTGCTAAGGCAAATACTCTGGAAAAGACTCCTCCTACTATTAGGTAAGGCCATTTGTGAGATAAGGCTGTTTGGGAGGAGAAAGTAAGCTGTGGACGCCTGACCCTGAGAGCTGCTGACAGGAGCATTTGGTGGGGCGGAAGTGAAAGCCAGCAGGCATTTCCACCGCCATCTGGAAGCATCCCGCACTTGTGCAGTAAGGGAAGGAAGGAAGGGATAAAGGGGAAAAGGGAAGGAAGGAGGGAGGAAAGAGAGAATGGGAGGCAAGTCTATATGTAACATGTAAGCATTCTAAAATGCTTTTTATATATCCTTTTGCAATTAAGAAGAGTCTTAGGATGAAAAGTTGACTTCTTTGCAGAGTTGTGAGGATCAAATATCAAAACAGACGTGAAAATCTCTTGAAAAATTCCAATGCTTCATAAATATGAGACAACCATTATTAATATCATTAGTTCTTTAGAGGGAGGAATTGTATATAAATATGAGTGTAAATAGAAACCCTTTGTTGAGCATCAATTACGTCTGAACACTGTGTACATGTGTATTAGAATTTTTTAGCTGCAAGTAATAAGTAACCATGACAAGCAAATATTGTAGATAGCTATGTTTTCTGACATACCAAGCATTCCAGAGGTGCTCCTTTGGCCTGTCCATCTTTTTTTTTAAATCCTTACCCAAGGAGTGAGGATATTTTTTTCTATTGATATTTAGAGACAGTGGAAGGGAGCAGAGAGGGAGAGAGAGAGAAAAAGAGAAAGAGAGAGATATTCATCGATTGGTTGCCTCCTGCTTAAGCCTGGACCAGGGCCAGAAATAGAACCTACAATCCAGTATGTTCCCTTGACCGGGAATTGAACTCCAGACCCTTTGGTCTGGGGGCTGACACTTTTACCACTGAACAAAACCGGCCAGGGCTGGCCTTTCCATCTGGATTACAAGATGGCAATGTTACCCAGGCCTAACCTCCAAGTTCAAGGTGGGAAGAGGTAGAGATGGGAGGGCAGTCAGACTTGGCAGTTCTATTTCATCAAGAAAGCAAAAGCTCTTCCAGTAACTCCCAGAAGAATTCCACTGGGAGTAGAATTCTATTAAATCTCATTGGCTTGTACATTGTCCCCCTAACCACAAGGGAGCTTTGATGAGAAATGGCTTCTGGGTAGCCACCTGATGGGTTGTGCCACATGCATATAAAGCAGCGTATTTGGCACTGAGTAAGTACTCAACACACTTTAGCTATTTTGCATGCCTGTAATGTGTGTGTGTGTGTGTGTGTGTGTGTGTGTGTGTGTGTGTGTGTTCATGTCTCCTAACAATCCTGTGAGGTATAATGCTCTACAAATGAGGCCTAATGCTTAGCTGGTAAAAGGTAGAGCCAGACCTTAGACCCATTTTTTTTTTTTTTTTTTTTTCAGTCAGAGGGCTCTTTTCATTGCTACTTTATGACTTGCCCTCCCCTTAAACTGGCCTCTTAGGTCTTGGTCTTAGAATAACGTTAGACCCAAGTGGGCTTGATGAAAAGAGAAGGTAGAAAAGGATCAGCTCTGAAATAAGTTGGTGCCTATCCTGGGGGTTTTCATGGAGTAGCAATGAAGTCATGAGAAGAGACTCCATAACTAACACAAGTTAGACGTGTGCCTCCACCTAAGTGTAGTCACTTTGGAGTGGTCACCCTGGGAGGCTGGGCCCTTGTTCTGAAGATAGCACTGCTGCCCAGAATTCCTGTGGGACTTTTCCTTTACTAGTCAGAAAAGACCTCAATCCCATTACTGCAAAATACACCTCATGTCTGATCCCAAACCCAGCTGCAGCTCCTCATCTCATTTACCACGAGTTCCAAACGGCTTTTGACTGTTGCCAAAAATAAAAAATCATTCCCCAGAGACAGAATTGTATTGTAATTTAGATGCAAAAGAACGAGTTGAATGCTCTGCAGGCAATTTTAAAATCAAGATGATAGAACAATTTAAAGTAGCAGAAGCACTATTGAAATAAATATACAGTCCCATGTCGATATCTTAAAAGAATACATTTCTAAATTTGGTCGTATAATTTCTGCTGTGTAAGAAAAATTACTCACCTTGAGGGGCATTGTGAAAAGAGCACTGGACTTTGTAAATATTCCAATGGGATAATGCTTAATGAGGGTCAGAGCACTGTGACATGGGACCACTCTTGCATTGTAAAGTGGTATCTCTTTCTCAGAGCAATTTTGTAATAAGCATCAAGAACCTTTAAAGAGTTTAAATCAGTTGACCTAGAAATTCCACGCATTTGAATCTTTCTTAGGGAAATAGTCAAAGAGGCAGACAAAGATTTATGTATACAGTAATTCATTTTACTTGTAAAATAATAAAAAGAAGTAAATAACCCAAATACCACAATGAGGAAACTGTCGGGTAAATTTTGGTGTACTCATGAAGTGAAATAATGCAGTCATTTAAAATGATATTTTTGAAGAATTGTTAGTGATGTTTGAAAATATTTACAATAGAATAGGTCATAAAATAGACTATTAAACTACATGAATTATATGTCCCATTTTTACTTTTTATATGCCAAAAAAAGGCTCAAAATATTACCAGTCATTTTATCGGGATGATGAAATCAAAGGTTATTTTAAATTTTCTTCAGTATAATTTTATATATAAATAATTTTTGATCATCATAACTAAAAATATTACTTTGTAATTAGAAAAATATGTATAATGAAAATTACTTTTTGAGAAATAAACATATTTTACTGGGAGAGAAGAGATCTGCCCTCAGGAAGCTGATGGCTTAATGGAGGAAGTGAGACATTCACAAATAAATGCATTCAAAGGTAACAAGGGCACTAATGGAAGTTTTACAAAGTGTGGAAGGAAAGACTAGCTCTTCCTTGGAGAGCTGAGGGTTGGTGAAAACAGGTAACATTTGTGGAGGGTCTGAAAGGATGAATAGGTGTTCTCTAGGGCTTTGTAAGTTGTTAAGCACTATGTAAGCAAAGGTTAGTTTGGGGCCTTTATTATTACTGTCAGAGTTTAGCTCGTATAAAGCTCTCTTTCTTGTCTCTTTCCCATGCTTTCTAAGCCCAGGATCCCTGGGACAGGAAGCAGTGGCCGTTAAACAGTCACACATCAGTGCTCTAGCAAGTGAACTGAGGTGCATCCAACTAAGGAGCAGATCCAGGACCAGAGGACATAAAATTATCTGGGAGCAGGGCCAGGACGGTGCTGGTGGGTAAACAATTCCCCTTTATTTGCCATCCTGTGGAAAGGCTGGCTTTGCTTGGGGCCTCCACCCTGAGTTATGGGGCCATCTCCACCTGGGGGATGGTAAAAACTGAGAGCAAGCATCACACATCAGTCCGTGATTTATATTGGCAGAAATGGTGTGTCAGATGTCCTTACAGCCTCCAGACAAGGTGGAGATGAAAGGAGGGGTGTAAGTGAGGGGTCTAGGAAGGCTGACAAGAGATGACTTGGGAGAAATCCTTAGAAGCTCAAGGTTAGGTTTAAAAGTTATCTAATTTAATCCTCCTGATCCCCTTCTCAACATTATCATGCTGCCATCCTTCTCTGCCTTCATGGTGGACAGAAAGGCCACCTCACCTCTTCTATTACCTCCCACCTCAATTCCTATGTTTCAGTCATTCCTCATTGTTCAATTATATGAGAAAAAATAATGAGTATGTCCTTCTGTATCTGCTTCTTGTTTATTTATTCAGGCAACAAACATATATTGAACACCTACACTAGGCCCTGCAATGTTCTAGATGTTGTGATAGAATGAAGAAAAAGACAGCCAAGGTCTCAGGTGCTCATGGGCCTGTCATTTGATCCATGGTTCTCTCGGACCATTCATTGCAGTGGAAAGACATACAATAAACAAAGGAACAAATAAGAAAATAGCAGGTTATAAATGTCAACGAGTCAGCTTTCAGAAGAACTTTCTATACAAGGAGAGCAGCTAATTCTAAGATCCTAACCTTTGTTTGCTCTAGGAACAAAAACCAGGAGCCTGACATTGTGCACTTTATCTGCAAATAAAAATCTTCTCATGTTTTAGGACTTGGCTTAAGCATTGCATCTTGCAGGCAAACCTCTCCTGATTTCCCCAGGTAGATGTGACCACTGTCTCCTTTCCCCACCATTGACTCTGAGTATGCTTCTGTAGGCACATTCTTACCATAGTATAGCATCGCTACTCCCTAGTGGACCCCAGGGCAGAGCTTCCTAACTCAACCCCTAATGCCCAGTACAGAGCCTGGCACAGAGTCCGTGATCAGTAAACATTTATTCCTTGAATATATGAAATCTCACATATCTTCTTGGTGATACTTATTCAGAATTATCAACTATTTATTTATCAGAGCCAAGTCCTATGTGGAGTACTTTCCACTCTGCTAATGCATTTTTTGTAATTAAATCTTTATTTTTGAAAGCATTACATATGTCCCCTTTCCCTCCACCCCCAATGATCCCTTCTAGCCCTCTCCTGCCCCTGCCCGAGGCTTTCACCACTCTATTGTCTGTGTCCATGGGTTATGCATACATGGACACAGACAGACTTTTATTGATCTCTTCCCACCCACCCATCCTCCCCCACCTACCTCATGACCATCATGTGTAGTGTTATTATATTATTCTGTAGTTGAAACTCAGAGAATCAAAGTGACTTCTGAGGCAACTCTAATAAGAATCAGAGCTGAGATTTGAACCAAGGTTTTTGGTTTTTTTTTTAAATATACAATATTTTATTGACTTTTTACAGAGAGGAAGAGAGAGGGATAGAGAGTTAGAAACATCAATGAGAATCACTGATCAGCTGCCTCTTGCACACCCCCGACTGGGGATGTGCCCACAACCAAGGTACATGCCCTTGACAAGAATCCAACCTGGGACCTTTCAGTCCATAGGCCGACGCTCTATCCACTGAGCCAAATCGGTTTCATCTGAACCCAGGTTTTTTGACACCAATATCCAATGCTTCATCTTCTATGTGATGAACCGGTCATGCATTAGTTAATACGGGAATCTATCCTCTCTTTTCTCCTAGATAGCTATTTCCCTGAAGGAAGGGTCAGTACGTGACTCCATTCTGTATTTTGCATGACAACCGCACAGTGGTTTGTGTTTGTACATATTCAGTACATGAGTCTTAAACATCCAAGGAGTGAAAAAGAAAGTATGACTGCCCACCCAAAGTGAACCAGCCTCTGATATCAGTTCATAGGATGGTGATGGGCTGGAGGGAGAGATGTTTTTGAGGGGAGGGGGCCTTCCCAGACACCTCCGCGCCCATCTGACCATCTCAGTAGTAGAGTACTTGTTTCTCAGAAATCACACCTTTTGCTCAGTTGTACATCTCAGCAGGCAGGCGGGGCACAGAGGGGAATGTGCCTGGCTTCCAGCGAGTTGGGAAAATGAGGTTAGGTTTCAATTCAGATAGTTATTTGTGTTTTCTGGGTCTGCACGGTCGATAAATTTTCAATGAGCAGTGATTCTGTTCCTCATCTTTCACGCTTTATGGGACTTCAGGGAATGAAAGCATAACATCCTGCTTTCCCATAAGTTCTCTGGCCGCTACCCTGGCACCAATTAAAGACTTGTCTATGCAATTAATCAAAACCAATTTGGAAGCACTCTGCCGCTGCTCCTCTGATGTGCTGCCTGCTCCACGTACAGTAGTTCCTCAGCTGCAGCCGTGGAGCCAGGCACATAGGAACTTTTGATGAACTGGCTGTACTGGCCCCAAGTGTTAACTATGTCATCTGACATGACTAATGAGGCTCCCAACTTGATCTGTGTGAGCGGAGCAGCCCTGCTGTCTGGAGGAGGCTCAGTTTCCACAGCCAGCCTCGAAAGAGGCTGCAACGTGCGTGGTACACACTCCATCATGTCAGCTGGAGTCCTGGAGGCCTCCAGTGTTGGAGCTGGGAGTCATCCACCCAGAGGGTGATGGAAACTGTGGACTAAGCCCTATGCTGGGCACTGGAGGGAATGTCTAGCTAAGCCTCCTCATTCTGTAGACATGGAAACCAAGACCTAGCAAATATGTGGGGCTTGTTAGATACCTGAGGGTTAGGGAGAGAAATGAAGGAGAAGAGATGGTCCCTATCCTTGAAGAGTTAAATTATAGATGCTTAGAAAAGTAACAACTGGAATGTGATGCAAGTACACCTTATCAAGGGTTAAATCATGGGTTTCCTTCTTTCATTCTGCAAATGTTTATTAATGGGAGGAGAGTGTGTTCTTGTCACCTCTGCAATCCCCAAAGCATGAAATCTGGAGTCAACAGATCCAGGTTACAGTCCCAGCTCTACTTTCAGTTGATGTAATCTTGAGCAAATCACTTCATTTTTCTGAGCCTTGGTTTCCTCAGCTGCAACACTGGGACAAGCCAATTACTACTGCCCACCCACCCTACTTCCTAGAGTCCCGGGGAGGCCCAGCAGAGTTCAGGTGGGTGAAAGTGTAAGCAAGAGTCTCTGCACATGTTATTTATTATTCATATCATTACAGCCTTGAAGAACTCCTGGCTGAAAGCTCTGGAATAAGGATCCACAGCTAGATTTAACTCTTTTCCTCTTCCTGCCCCTTCAAAATGCACAGGAAATAAAAAAGTATAAAACCAACTGGTCATATCTGCCTACAGGTTTAACAGTTTCCCCAGACAGTTAATGACACAGAAAGAGGAGGAATTCAGCCATTGCAATTTAACGTCTTTCCACACATTGATTGAGCACCTACCATATGCCAGATGTTGGCCACACTGTGTAGGGAATCGGAGTTGGATAAGGCATGTTCCTTGGCCACTTTGAGAAGCTCACCAGTTAGTGGGAGAAACAGACTGGGACATAAATAACTGAAGCATACTGCAGCAAAATACAATTACCATAAGAAAGATACAAACCAAGTGCTGTGGGAGGCAGGGGAGATTGGGAAATGTTTCCTCAAGGAAGTGGTATTAAAGGATGGGCAGGTTTAGCTCTGTCAGGAAGCTCCAGACTGGGGTAACAGCGTGGACAAATGCATGGAACCCTGAAAGGAATGGTCAGAATATGATCAGTGAGGGATGGGCTGTGAGCATGAACAAAGGAAAATCACTGGGTCCCAGCTCTGAAATCCAGGCATGGATGCTGCTATTTCGTTGTTCTCTTTGCTGGCTGGGGTCACCTTGGCCTCTCTGTCCTAATCAGAGAGAATCCCTTACTGGTCCTTCCTCCAGCAAGGCTGAATCCAAGCCCCAGGCAGGCAAGCCATCAGGGAATGAACAGGGAACAGCAACAACCATTAGATGCAAAGCAGCTGGGCTGAGAAGTGCCAGCCACAGCCATACCTCCCCGGCCCAGGTGAGAGCTTCGCACAAATGCAGCAATAACACCATTGTCTGGGGCATAACAAGACCGAAGCCTCTTGGCCTGGGTCACATGGGCTGTTTCTCTCCTTTCCTGCTTTGTCTAAAGAAGCCAACTTGTTTGTGAGTGCTGCTGTGAGAGTGCTTTTGTAGGGCTGGGAGCTGCAGCTAGACTCAAGGTATGGCCAAGGGGCAGCCCAGGGGCTCATATTTTCTGTCTTCCCATTTTTCACTATATATTGTTTTTTTATTTTATTTTATTTAATATACTTTCTTGATTTTTTACAGAGCGGAAGAGAGAGGGATAGAGAGTTAGAAATATCGACGAGAGAGTCATTGATCAGCCGCCTCTTGCACGTCCCCTACTGGGGATGTGCCCGCAACCAAGGTACATGTCCTTGACTGGATCCGAACCTGGGACTTTTCAGTCCACAGGCCGACAACTATATCAACTGAGCCAAACTGGTTTCGGCTGTATATTGTTTTTTACTGTGCAAAGAATACAGTGAAAAGTACATAAATCCTAAGATTAAGAGAAAGGAAGGAGAACACCTACTCACACATTATCTGTTTCCATGCCTCCTTGCCTCTTCCTGCTGTTCACTATGAGCATAATTTTTTTTTTGGCTGCTTTCATCATTGATACAATTATATATTCTATTTTTATTGCGGAGAAGTGTATCATACAGCTTTTTTCCATTTAGCTACTGCCAATCCCTGGTCTCCACACAGACAGGGCCCTGCTTGCCCATGACTGAAGAAAGATGCCAGGGCCATGTAAAAGTGGTACCTCCTAGATAACATGGTTGTCACTCATAACTGGCATCCACTGACTGCTTTGCCTTCACATAGACCAGAGTTGGGATCTCAGCTCCTCTGCTTCAAATCTAGATGGCCCTGCCCCAATCCCACTCTATCTCTTTGAGCCTCAGGTCCTTGTCTGTAAAATGGATATGGTATTAATACCACCCTTATGGGATTGCTGTGCAGATGAAATCAGATACCAGAAGGAATCATGATTACCCTATTCTTTTGTAAGTAATTGGATTAAAGGCAGGTTTGTGACCCAGCTCTGGCCAAAGATGTGGGAGGGGTTTCAGTGATGAGTAGCATATGCAAAGGCTTTGAGAGGAGAGATTTTGTGTTCTGCAAGAACACCTGGGAAAGGTTTCCTCACTCTTAAAAAACAAAACAAAACACCACAAATAAAGAGATAACCCTCTTCTGCTGCTGCATACTGTAGTATCTGGATGTGATGCCTCAAACTGTGGGAATCATCTTATTATCATGAGGAAAGCCAACCTAGGAAAGCTGGCAAATTGAGTTTGGAAAAGCATAAAGACAGAAAGAACCCAAATCCTTGATGAATTAATTAACCCATCTGAAACTTTCCTATTTCTGGACTTCTTGTCATGTGAGATAAATTTTTCTTTGTTGTTTCATTCATTTTGAGTTTTCATTTGTTACTTGTAGCTGCAGACATTCTAAGTGATACACATGTACTTTCTCATTTAATTGTCACCAGAAATCAATGAGAATGATGTTATTATCTCTATTTTACCTATTAGAAAATGAAAGCTAGGTAATTTGTCCAAAGTCATGGAGATTGGAAATGGCAGAATAGTATTTGAACCTAGTTCTGCCTAACTCCAGAGCCAGCGTTCTCAACCACATCATACTGAGACAATGAAAACTGAACCTCATCTGGCTGGCTCCAAGGACTATGCTATTTCTTCCATATTTTACTGCCTCCCTATTTCCGGAATGAAATTCCCAGAAACTTGAGTCCATGATATTTGGTACTTAAGATTTTATGGCCCCTGTTAGGAGGAAGAGGAGACAGGGTAGAAGGATTGCAAGAGGGAGGAAGCTAGACACATAAGTTGGCTTGGGTTGGTACTCCATTACCAGCAGATTGGGGCTTGGGATCTGTTGAAAGGGATAACCTGGTCCAGTGAAACACAACTGAACTAACTGTGGTGCTTTTGTACATGAAATTCCTGTCTTACTTCAGGTATTTAGTCCCACTTACCCAACTGCCCTAGTAGGAAATTATTTGGCATTGTCCCCTGCTAGGGGTGTTAGGAAGAGAGATTCCTATCATCAAATGCAGGATTGGACAAAATGACAGCTAAGACCCATTCCTTTGCTGAAGAGCCTAGGATTACACAAGAGTTACCAGGAAGGCTCTTATACTGAATCTACCAAAAAAATATGGCAGTAATGAGGTACACAACCAACTCAAATATTTCCAAGCATCTTGTTTTCACTAGGCCCTGTCCAGGACATGGTGGTACAGATGAATATACATGACCCCTGTTGTCTAAGCTCAGTCTAGTGAGAAGGCTAAGGCATGGGACCACATTATTAAAATAATGAGGAGACTATGTCCAGGGTTTAACAGAGAAAATACATTTTGTGGAGGAACCTTAAACAAGATGAGGTGACAAGTGACTGGAGCCACTTAGAAATATTGAAGGTAGCCTTGAGATGCGATTTGTAGAATGAGTAGGCTTTGAACAGGTGATAATGAGCAGGGAGAAGGAAGAGAATTACCAAGACAAGGAAACTCCATGACTGTAGAGAATGGCAAGTGTTCTTCTGGTTGGAGTATTTGGTGTTTATAGTGGAAGATAAACCTAGAAAAGGCATTTGGGGTTGTTCTCTGAAAGGTTCAATGTATCAGGGCAGATGATTTGATTTGGATTTGGTAGGATATGAGGAGCCAATAAGACTTTTGATCAGAAACATAACACAAGAGGCAGTTTGCTTTACTATATGGTAATTCAGCAGGTACAAGCACAATTGAAGTTGGAAAAGACGGAGAGTAGGGAGATGAATTTGAAGACTTAAGGAATCCCTTCTCCCTGACCACCTAATGAAGGCTTTGCAATCAGCAGAGCCCAAGTATCTGGCGTATTGCCGAAAAGCAGCATCAGTGGCCCTGGAAGAAACTCACACCTCACTCTCAAGATTCCTGCCGGCTCAAGGCTCACACACTACATGGCGCACACTGCAGAGGTGCTGACAGACCAGTGGACTGGGATCAGCTACACATGGAGAGGAGGTAAGACTGCCAAAGCTGAGTGCAGAGAATCATCACTAAAGACCGAAGGCCCCGAAGGAACCCAAGGCAGCTTCTTCTCAGCCAGCTGCAAGGAGCTCAGAGCAGGAGTTCCAGGCTCTGGGAGGGCTGGAGGCCCTAGATCCTTGGAAGTGCAGTGTAGTCCCAGAATGTGAGGATTGAGGAGGTTCCTGAAGGATCCAGTAACTCTTATTGAGTAGATGGGCCAGTTCTGCATGATTTCTGGGAGCAGCTCAGTCTTCTGGCCCTGGATCTAGACATGGGGGTTCCTTTGCATTTCCTCTGCATTGTCATTGGCTGAAGAATATTCATGCCATTAGCTGCCTCTGAGCCATGGACAAGCCCTTTTATGAGTCCTCTTGATTTCTTTCTACCTGATTCATCACCTAGGTGAGGCTCTGAGAACCAGTGTTGGCCCCTTTCTGACAAACTCTGGCCAGATATGTACATGTTTCTTTCCTACGCCTTCTTTAAGACCAGCATTCCTGGCACATTCCTTCTTGATAGTCTGTGTACGCTTGCCATTAAGTTTTATGAAAATGTGGCCCCCATGAAGTCATCACTCTATAAAGCAAATCCTGCAGGTAACATAAATAAGAGAAGGGGATAGGTTTAAGAGAAATTTGAAGTTTTCCAACAAATACACTGGTTTCTCCACTTTCACAAATAAATATGCTAGCCCCATTTTTTTTTTGAATGCCTGGTTTTTGTGGTCTAACCTCCATTTCCCCAGTTTCCACAGAGACACAGGTACTTAGAAATATTTCTCTCCCGAAAGAACAACAAGAATGCAAGTGTGATGACAAAAGGGTGTGGTGGAGATGAGCAAGTTACAAAACACATATGGCATCTGGGAGGAATAAACAATACTTAGCTCATGTGGGAAAGAGAGCCTAGTGTGGCTAGATCTTCTGATCTTTCAACAGAAGCAGGAGATCCAGAATTTTATCTGAAATCTCCCAATTTTAAAATGCTGACAAAACAACAGGGTCTGGTCTAAGCTCCTTAGCTTGGAACTCAAGCCACTTATGACCTAACTTTTGCTCATTTCCTTCCACTTCCCAACTGTGCCTCCATGCTGTTCCCACCACACCAACCCACACGCAGTGCCCTAGAACCTGACCTTTTGTCTTCACACCTCTGCTGGTTTTTGTCTGCAAGGCACATTCTCCTTTCTCTGCTTGGGAATCTTTTAAGCAATTTCTCAAGATTCAGATCAAACTATACTTTCTTCTGAAAGCTACCCTTTTCTTCGTAAGATTAGGTGCTCTTCATTTTTTTCTATGTTCCCACAGTACCCTGAACATATTATACTTCAACCAGACCTCCTACCACACTCCCCTGAAATTTCTGGCTTTCTTATCTGTTGTGCACTAGCTTGAGAACCCAGAGTAGGATAATGATAAATACACAAAGTAAAAATAGTTTCATCACAGGGAACAATGAAAATTCAAACAAGATAGAGAGTCAGAGGCTTGAACATTTCAAGTAGTATGTCCAAGAGGTGATACCACATGATAAACAGAAGACGAGCCCAGGAGTCAGGAATCAGGATGATTAAAACAGGTTGGAGTTAAGAAAGATGCTACAGACGAGTTAAGGGTGTCTGGAGCCTGTTTTTACGGGATGCTGAGATGTGATAGGAACAGAGATAAGTCTCACTGCTTTAATGTCTTAGTACTGGGCTCCACTATCAACCTGATAGTGGGATGAGTTTCTGTTTGCCATTTCAAGGATTTATTCTTTCAGCAAACATCTATTGGGCATCTAGTCTGTGCCAGCCATTGTTAGGCTCCATTAACTATAGAGAGGAATCAGGTGTGATTTCTGTGCTTGAGCATGTGGTCGGCGAAAGAAATGAACATATGACAAGAAGAAACAAATGCTACACAGAGGGAAGCCCACGGGGCTATGATAGCACAGAGGAAGGGCTCCCGGTCTATTAAAGCCCAGAGATGGTAATTTACTTGAGGTCATAGAGCTAGGGAGGAGAAGAACCAGGATGAGAACCCAGGCCTCTCAGACTACTCTTTTTCCATTGTAGAAAATTGTGAGAAGACAGAAATGACTTTATGGTGATGAGGGAATTTATGTGTGTCAGCTTGGTTAAGCTGCAACTGTATGGATCCAGATTAAAGTTGGTGAAAAATGATAGTTGCTTGAGATTTGGGAAGCAGAAGTGAATCAGCTCTCTGAAGACCATGGGATTAGTTGCAGCGACAACAGACATGGAAGTGCCGGTAGATTTCAGCTTGTCTTCACTCTCCTGCATTCCACATCCAGCTCTTCCCAACTGCTGACTCTCCTGGCCAATAGTAGCTCCAAGCCCACCACCAGACATTTGGCTGTGGACCCACAGACTTCTCCCCTACCTTTCCCCCAGCCTCTGCTTCATAGAAGCTCGTGTGACTGGCTTCTTCTCTGATGGATTGGCTGGTGACTCCACTGATCCCTAACTCCTCCACTTTCAGAGCTGCACTGTCCCAGCTCCTCCTGCAACTGCTTAAGTCCTAATTCTTATAGAAAATCCCTTATCCCGTAACTCACGGTAGTTTCACTTTCTCAGTTGAACACTGACTGAAATGCTGCGCTTTTCCAAAAATGAAAATAATTGAGTGTATAGAACCAACTAAAGTTAAAAGTCAGTTTCACCATAATTCTAATGCCTCTGCGTATTTAGTTCAGTAAATATTTGTTGAATTTCATTGAATTTTTACATTGCTTCTAGTTCTTCATTGGTAAAGATATCATTGCAAAGAATAGTTTCCAAGGAAGAGGTGTTTTGTTTTTTGCTTCTGTTTCTTTTCTTAGGATCAATACAGAGTATGGAATCCTTTATGGCTCAGAGTATGAAGTTTTGACTCAGGACCGTTGTGCTGGCTACATGTATTCTTCATCTCCTGGGGGGTATGATAGAATTTCCTCTGGCTTCAATTTTCCTCTCTCTCCTCACCTTCCATCCCTTGCAAAAGCAGAGAAAAGCCTCTCTCTTGCGCAATTTCTCCAAAGAAAGTATTTCACATTCTAATCAGATCTGGGGGGGGGGGGGGATTTGAAAAAGACATATTGGGTTACCCTTATGGGACTATGCCTCTGGCCGGGCTGGGTTGATAGAGGGAGAAACAAAGACATCTGGAAGTGGAGGCTCTGCTCACTGGGGCTGGACAGACAGCAATCAACTCTGAACCACTTAATTGCCAGGGAATTTCCTCCTTATTACCATTTAGCACTTCTTGGGAGAAGACATGTTACATGTTCACTTTGACTCCTGGAAGGCTGGATTAAAATGTTTCAATTAGACAACCATTTATGGATGTCTGTCCTAAAGTAGTCCTTATGCTAGTTGCTAGAGACATTACCTGGAAGCATTTTCAGCTGAAAAGGGTGATAAACAATGAGTTATAGCACAAATCAGCCAATAATAAGTGCTGAAAAGGAGGCATAAACAAAGCACCATGGAGCACAGGCAGTAATTATGCCCGTTAAGGGAGTGGTGGGGTGGGGAAAAGAAGTCTAAGAGAAATGTTAAATAATATATAGGCAGAGCAGGCTAACATTTGTTAAGCACCAAGCTGGGTTTAACAGAGGAAGGTTAACCAGAGGAGAGAGCTAATAATTACTTGCTGATCATCTATCCTATGCCAGTCATCAAGGTAGGCACTGTACATACATTATCCCCAAACCCCATCTGGAGGAAACTGAAGCACAAAGAAGTGAGGTAACTTGTTCAAAAACTTGAAAGTGCTAGAATTAGGATTCAAACCCAGATCTTTCTGACTTCCAAGAACATGCCCTGATCCCATCTGTGCTTGGAGAATTATTTTAAAAAAGACATTTGAGATGGACTATAAAAAAAAAAAATGAGAAGGATTTTGACAGGCTTCAAAAGACAAGTGAGTGGAAAGGATGGGGTAAAAATATTCTTGGAGAACAGCCCCAGGCTAGGTGTGAAGGTACAAGGCTGATCTGGGGCATTGTAGGCAGTCTGGGGCAACTGTAGGAAGACTTTACCATGTGCCTACACCACTATCTTCTTGGCTTCAACATGCCATTTGGTAATTTACTCAATGGTGCAGGGGATTCTAAGCTTGACAACCTTAGTCCTTGCTCTTAAGGAATCTCCAATCTAATTAGAGTGTGCTGTGGTAACTGGTGTCACGGATTATTTTGTACACTTCAGCTCAGGGTGTTGTGAGTGTATGTGTGTGTGGTGTGTTTGAGAGCACACGTGTGCATACTTACACAAGTGTTGTTTGGACCATTTCCTCCCCACATTCCCTGGGCTCTCCATAAGTGTGTATTCTTTTATAGCCTCTGCCTTTAGCAAGGCTTGGCCTTGATGTGATAAGTTGAAAGCCCACAGCATCTCAACAAGTGTCCTTTCAAGCCAAGCGAAACCTAACATGATCTTCCACTAGCTCACTTGAAAAATAATGATCAACCCTAGGGTTGCAAGGAAAAGATCTTCATTGGAACTGACACGAAAGTGGACACCTTCTTACATTTCTCTGCAGACTTTACATGTGCTCAACATGTCTTGAAAGATAATATGGCTCCAGCCTTTGGTTCAGATGGCTGGAGCAGTTTTAAAAATGCATTTTGCCTCTGGCAAATCACAGCAGAACGTCATAAACAGCTGGAAACTCTCTGAGGTGAAGACAAGCTGGATATTATGTTTGAATTTATAGCCCCCTTCCCCATGATAGTTGATTTCCATTTCTGACAGGGTTATTATTTCCATCTTTATGAAATATCTTGGATCACACCTTGGATAATTACTGATTATCATCAGCTCTTCACCTGAGGTGGCTTAGCACTTGGGTGAACCTAAAAAAATAAAAAAAAAATAAAAAAATGAACTAGGGAAAGCTCAATGTGTGAGATTATGTATTTCTATTTTCATTTGCAATTCCCTTTGGCTTTTTAATGATTGAGCCATTAATCATTGTCAAATCACCTTCCAAAGCACAGACAGTATTTTGCCACTTGGGTTCCAACATAGATTAAATGGCAATCGCGTGTTATTAAGTCGGTGCTCTCTTGTGAGTTCCTCTGGTATTCACAAACCCAGAGACTTTTAGGGTAAAATCAAGGTATCAGTGGCCATCTATAGTTTTTAGCTAGGGGTATACATCACCATTTTTTGAAATTTGATAGACATCCAAGTTATTCTGACAATGTACTCCCAGTTGAGAACCACTAAGAATCCAACATCCCTCATTTTGCTCCTTGAGGTTGCCATTCTATGCATCCTTTCATGCTAACACTCCTTTGCCTTTCCTGTTTCCTCTGCCATGATACCCCATCCTCTCCTCACTTTTCTGCCTGGTCAAATCCTGTTCACCCTGAGGCCCATCCCAAATGCTACCTCTGCTCTGAAGCTTTCTGTGATGGAAATAACCCTCCCTGGCCCCAGGTGTTCGTAAACACCTTTATGAACATGACAGGTTCTCCTATAGTATATAGAACTATGTGCATGTGTCTAAATTCTCCACTATGAGTTCCAGGAGGATAATAGTTGTATTTTATTCAACTTCCTATCTTCAGGGTCTGGTATGTGGCCTGACATTCATTCACTGAGTGAATGAGAAGGTTGATACCCAAAAGAAGTAAAGTAACTTTACTTTGGTTCATTTAATTTAGCCAGATTTGAGCTTCTTCTGCATTTATTCACTTTAACTTACAAAGAAAGATGTGCAAGGATCGGAAAAGGTAGAACTTAAAGGGTTAATTGGTTTTTAGTATTCTTTTAAAAATATCACTTTCCCAATAAAAGTAGTAATAGCTGATTTGATCTGAATTAGGAATGGAAGGCTCAATATCAATTTGAATTTGAGGAAGAGTTTTCAGATAAATCAAACAATCTCACAAAAATCCAAACCTCAATTGATGTTTAAATTCGTGTAGGCAATGTTAGCTTAAAAATCGGAATTGCCCTCTGGTTCCCGTGTGCCTTTGTACAAATTATTCCACCTTTCTGGATCTCAGATACCTCTTCTGTAAAATGGGAGGTTAAATTATTTATCTGAGGTTCTGTTACCTTAACCAGAATCATCAGTCAAGTGATCCAGCAGTTTCTTTATTTGGCTCTACTCCATACTTAGGAGAATGTAGTATTCTTCATAAGAGACCAAGGACTTTAATAAAATCATCATAATATGAGTAACTAAAAGAAAACTTGTAAAGCATAAAAAAAAAAAAAGAATCACTCATAGTTTTTTTGTTTTTTGTTTTTTTTTTTTACTGTAATATGTTATTGTTTTGGCATGTTTTCTTCCATTTTTAAAATACTTACACGTATATGTTTTTTCCATGTATCTTACGCATATTCCTTGATGTTAATTATTTGTAACTATTAATTTAAATGACTATGCAATGAGTAGGATATGTAATACTCTTCTATTATTAGGTTGCAATTTCTTTAAAAAAAATATATTTTATTGATTTTTTTACAGAGGGGAAGAGAGAGGGATAGAGAGTCAGAAACATCAACGAGAGAGAATCATCAATTAGCTGCCTCTTGCACACCCGCCAATGGGGAAGTGCCTGCAACCAAGGTACATGCCCCTGACCGGAATTGAACCTGGGACCTCTCAGTCCACAGGCTGATGCTCTATCCATTGAGCCAAACAGGTTTTGGCTGCAATTTCTTGATAGTACTGAAATTAGAATATCTATAAATATTTTTCCCATATTTCAGATTATTCCCACAAATGGGAATCCTGTATCAAGGGGTATGAACATTTTTTGTGACTCATCACATATTGCCATGGTTTATTTTAATAAACATCTGTGATTTTCCTATACAGCATTATTTCACCTTTCTGATAAACTATATGCTAATTTTCCTAGTGGGAACCAAGCCCACCCTCACACCCACACCATGTGCTTTAGAAATAATTGACTTTACCCAACCCCCTTTTCCTGTTCCCAGACAGTAACATGTGGTCAGGTCTGGAAAATCAGAGAATTATGTTTCTCTGCCCACCAACATGGAGATTCATGAGCAAAATAAATGGTTTAAGCCACAGCAATGGTTTATTATGCAACCAGATAACCAGAACGCCATAATATCTGTGTATTCTTGGAAAGAGTCTTCTGGTGATAGTTAACTTCAGAAAAATTCTTCTTCTCTGTAGGCCTTGTTTTCATTGTAAAATAAAACAGCAATGACTATGTCATTGGGAATGTTATGAAATTTAAATGAGATAGTAATACACACGAGACGTTCTTTTTATAATGAGACTTCAATAAATGTTACCTAATATTCAATTTATTTTCATCAAGTGGTTCTAGATTTACTTTTTATTTATTTTTATTTTTTAAAATATTTTTATTGATTTCTCACAGAGAGGAAGGGAGAGGGATAGAGAGCTAGAAACATTGATGAGAGAGCTACATCGACCAGCTACCTCCTGTACACCTCCCACCAGGGATGTGCCCACAACCAATGTACATGCCTTGACCGGAATCGAACCTGGGACCTTTCAGTCCGCAGGCCGACGTTCTATCCACTGAGCCAAACCAGTTTTGGCTAGATATACTTTTTATACACATAAATATAAAACCTGATTTTGTGTACACACACACACACACACACACACACACACACTCGCACTCACACGCACACACAGGCACATTGCAACAGTAGTTTCTTTTTTTCTTTTTCTTTAAAAAAAATATATTTTATTGACTTTTTACAGAGAGGAAGAGAGAGGGATAGAGAGCTAGAAACATTGATGAGAGAGATACATCGACCAGCTGCCTCCTGCACACCCCCCACCAGGGATGTGCCCGCAACCAAGGTACATGCCCTTGACCAGAATCGAACCCTGGACCTTTCAGTCCACAGACCGACGCTCTATCCACTGAGCCAAACTGGTTTTGGCTAGATTTACTTTTTATACTCATAAATATAAAACCTGATTTTGTGTACACACGCACACACGCACTCACGCACGCACACGCATGCAAGTACACACACACACAGGCATATTGCAACAGTGTAGCTTCTATATGCTCTCTCAGATCACTCACTTTGAAGTAAGTCAACTACTCTGCAGTAGTAAAGATGCTCAGGAGCCTCACAGGGAGATCCACAGTCAGAAACAGACCTCTTGCCTCACTAACTTGCCAACCATGTGAGAGAGCTGCCATGGAAGCTGACCCTCTAGCCCCAGCCAGCCTTTAGACAGCAGCCCCACTGACATCGTGACTGCAACCTCTTAAAGATCCCAAGCCGGAACCGGCCAACTAAGCCATTCCAACAGAAACTGCAAAAACTGTATGAAACATTTCCTTGTTCTTTTTAGTCACTATGGTTTGGAATAATCTATTATGCAGTAATAGTTAACTAATAGATATAACAACATGGGAAGGGATGTGGGAGAGAAACCAATCCAAGGTTGAGGACTGTTTTAGGGTCTGTGTGGAAGAACAGAGGTGGATGAATGAATTTGAAAGGGCTGATGAGACACAGTTTGAATTTAATGATAAAGGGGTTCGGAGTAGAAAGTAAAGTAAAGCCAAGAGGGCATCAGGTCTGCAACTGAGACTGTAAACTGCAGATTTCACAGAAGTTGAAAAGCAGGTTTGGTGAGGGTAAAGGAGTAAGAAATCTGGAATAAAAGGAAGTTTTGTTTAGAATGTGGAATACTTTGGTTACTGGTTTCACAGGTGGAACAGTTCTGGAGAAAAAAAGTACAGAACATAGTCTCATAAGTGGATGCTCGAATGGCAGTGCTGGGGAAAGGTTTTTACACCTCTTTTGAGTACAGAGGCAGAGAGGAAAATGGGAAAACCTAAGCTGATGATAGCAGACTGTTAAAAACATTCTTCCAGCTGAAACCGGTTTGGCTCAGTGGATAGAGCGTCTGCCTGCGGACTGAGAGGTCCCGGCTTCGATTCCGGTCAAGGGCATGTACCTTGGTTGAGGGCGCATCCCCAGTGGGGGATGTGCAGGAGGCGGCTGATCGATGATTCTCTCTCATCGATATTTCTAACTCTCTATCCCTCTCTCTTCCTCTCTATAAAAAAAGTTATATATATATATATATAAAACTTTCTTCCTAAGATCCCTTCATCCCTAGGGATGGAATGAAGGTGGCATGAAATTTGCATGGCTTGATGGTGCAGGGATAGCTGGTCTGGAAGTTGTGTGACAAGTTAGGAGAGTGCCAGCCTTAACTTTTGGCTCACGATATTGAAGATGGGGGTGAGGGTGGGGGAAAAGGAAGAACTCTATTTGAAAGGGCTTAAGTTAAATGTCACATTTTAGACAAGATAAAGAGGTGACAGCAGTGCTCTAGGAAAAGGTTGGCTGTGTAAAGAAGTTTCTTTGCATTGGCATCAGTTTGCTTATAAGAAAGCTGGAACTTTATTATGTTGGCAACTGAGAGCCACCGGAAAGTTTTCTGCGGGGGAGTGACATGATGAGCTTTGAGTTTTAGAACGCTCACCCTGACGCCACTAGGTAGTATGGTGGATGGATGCACTGTACAGGGGTACAGAGAGATTCCTTTGGTCTTATCATTAGCCCACCAAAACAATGGGGTAGGTGTTCAGGATGTAGTCTACAGTGAAGGAAAGGAATAAAGGCAGCGGCCAGACTTTCACCTGCTCTCTGAAGCTGTTCTAGCACTTCTGATCCTGCATTTTTAAAAAATATATTTTATTGATTTTTTACAGAGAGGAGGAGAGAGGGATAGAGAGCTAGAAATGTCGATGAGAGAGAAACATCGACCAGCTGCCTCCTGCACACCCCCTACCGGGGATGTGTCCGCAACCAAGGTACATGCCCTTGACTGGAATCGAACCTGGGACCTTTCAGTCCACAGACCGACACTCTACCACTGAGCCAAACCGGTTTCGGCTGATCCTGCATTGTTCAAAGCACTTTTGATCGTCCATGGAACCTGGATATGTAATTGCCAGTTATCCCCAATTTACTTCCTTCTTTCTTTTGTGTCCCCCATATGCTCTCATCTTGCTCTATTTAATATTCTATTTGTTTATTTTATTATTATTATTTTTTAATATTTTTATTGATTTCAGAGAGGAAGGGAGGAGAGATAGAAACATCAATGATGAGAGAGAATCATTGATTGGCTGCCTCTCATATGCCCTACATTGGGGATTGAGCCTGCAATCCAGGCCTGTACCCTGACTGGGTATCAAACCGTTATCTCCTGGTTCGATTTGCATACCTGTGCAATACTATAGGTTAACATATTTCCCTGACAACAGTGAAATCAACCTTGTCTAATATAGCACTACAAAATTAGAATGGTTCATACACATCTTGAAGAAGTCTGTTTTAAGAAATCTGCTTAATAGAGTAATGAAGTTTGAACAGGTATTGTACTCCAATACATTTTCCCAGACTAGGATAGTTATGTTTACTTTTCCTTCTTTGGAAGTGGAGGGCGGCTCTCATTTGATTTACCGCACATCGCCTGAAGTAAAAGTACCTTCGCTTGAAGCCACGGCTCTGCTACTTACTAGCTTGTTATCTTGTGCAAACAACTTAACCTCTATGCTTCTTCATCCATACATGGGGATAATACTGTTTCTCATTTTGTGGAGATTAAACAAGTTAATGTAGGTAATAGCATTTGGAATAGAGAAGGCCCTGGAAAAGTATTAGCTATTATTCTTATGCTGGGCACTAGTGTGCATAGATCTGGTCTCTCTTCTCAAATCACTCAAATGACTGTAACTCAGTGTTTTGAGTTCTGTAACAAGATGTATAGTAAGTGATGTAGGAACAGAGATGGGAATGCCTGTCTCATCCTTGAAAGAAGGGTAAGAGCATTTTTAGCTTTTTGAGGGTGAAGTTTGATCCTTAAGGAAAGTAATTTAATTCGGGAAATATGGTTCAGTCAGAGGCAGCATGGGGAAGGCCATGGCTACAAAATACAAATATGGCTAGGAGGAAAGGGAGGCTATGTGATAGATTATAGGTACTTGATGCCAGAGCATCAACATCACTTAAGTTTGTTAGAAATATAGGATCTTAGGTCCTATCCAGACCTACTCAATCTAAATTTGCACTTTAACAAGATCCTTAAGTGGTTCCTGTTGAACATTAAAGTTTGATAACCACTGGTCTAGAGCAGATTCTGGAGCCAAGCTTCTTAGGTTTAAATCCTTAGGTTTACTTATCACGCGTGACTTAGACAAGCTGTGTGTGTGTGCACACATGTGTGTGTGTGTGTGTGTGTGTGTGTGTGTGTGTTTATTGGTTTATGTGCAAATTGTTTCCCTTTTTTTAAAGACAAGCTATTTCATCTCCTTCCTATGCCTCAATTTCCTCCTTCGAAGTTTCTACCTCATAAAATTAAGGACTAAATGAATTAATATGTGAAATGTTTAGGACAGTATTGGCACCTCTTAAGCTGTAATTCTTGACTAATAGGCTTATTATGTCAGGGTTGATTTTATAAACAGCTTGTCTTTCCATTTCTACTCCTCTACCTGTCGCCTTGATGTTTGTTGTGGAGGAAGACACCTGGCAGCCAGAAGACATGAGGTTATGAAGCCCAGTTCTGAAAGATGAAACAGAGGGGCCGGAGACTGGGACCCAGGACACAGGCTTTATTGGTGGAGAATACCCCTGCCTGGCTGCCTTCCAAGGAGAAAAGAGCCCACGTGCTGGGGTGAACACGCCTTTTGAGGGGAGGAAAAAGAAGGGACTGGGCTTAGGGCATTCAGCACACACGGATTGGTGGTTTCATGTAAGGCACGTGATTAGGGACGTAGGAATGTGGCGGGGCGGGGGCAGGGGGGGCGGCTTAGAGTATTTGGCAGGTGCTGATTGGTGGTTCGATGTACAGTCCATATAAGGTGCCTTGTTAGGTGCTCAGGAATGTCCGGGCTGCAGGTGGAGTTTACATCTTTCTCTGTCCATCAGTTGGGGGAAGGAAGGATCTATCAAGCTTCCTTCAAATCCCAGGTTTGTGACATTGGGAAAGTTCTTGAATATGTGTTTTTGTCATTCATTGAACGGAGGAATCTTAATTATACTTGCCTCATTGAGATACTATGAGGCTCAATTCAAAGAAGGTACTTTATTTATTTATTTATTTAAAGAATGTACTTTAAACTACAATCTATTAAGGTTTTATTTATCATCTTTCCAAGAGTCTTAAGTAATAGGACTGAAAACAGGTGGCACTTCAAATTAGAGGGAAATAGATGGAAGGGAAAAGAATGCACTGAAAGACCACAGAGAGCAAGGGGGAGGGCTGGTGGTTTCTTGTCCCACTTTATGACTGTCTGAAGGGGCAGGCGTGGGTTTTACAGTAACCATTTTCCCGGACCTCAGAGTATTTCCAGCTAATGGGAAAATAGTAGAAAACTTAAGTGGTGTTACTTATTTTCTCAAGAACATAGACAGTCTCATACATTTGTATAGTGTCCACAATTTACAAATAACCCCTTTTTCTATGTTATCACAACATCCCCACTGTATAGCACTGACCACCTCCCCCCCCCCCCCCCCCCGCTTTTTTTTCCCCAAGGAAAAAAAGCATATTAAAAACCTCTTTGACTTGAACATTTTTTTTTTTAATCAGTTCCTATGTTTCCAAAAGTACAAAATTTAAGAGGGAGGGCAATCACAAAATTTGACTACATCTTCAATTCCAGGTACTGACTTCGATTTTATGGCCGCGAAGAATCGTATATTGGTCTTCTTTTCTCTTTGGGGGAAGGGAGGACCTATCACTCATCTGTAAAACAGGGACAACAGTACCTTCTTCACACAACTCTTCTGTAAGAACAAAAGCTAAAGGGTGAACCTACCAGGTCGTCGGGCCTCAAAATAAATCCCTTCTTGCCTTTGACAGATATAGCACGAGGCAGCACTATCATTCCCACTTCACAGGTGGAGAAACCCGAATTGGAGGACGCTTAGGGTTCCCCTTCTCCGCAACCTCGCAACCACTAGCTCAGGTACAAGCCACCTGTGCTGCCCACTACATGGATTCTCCTGGCGCAGATAACGCTTCGAGCTGCGTCGGAGGGGGGTGGGGGTGGGAGAAGGGAGCAGGGTTAAAAGCAGCCGATCATTGCTCCCAAGACTCCCATGAATCTGAAACTAATCCTCCACGTCCCTTCAAGGACATAGCGGCTCTCCTTCTAGCCCTAACCTCCCTTGGAATAAAGGTCGCGGGAAAACCTCGGCTCCAGCTGCCAACGCCATTTTGACCGCTATGGGTGACGCCACGTGCAGCAGAGAGCGCAGCTGATTGGCTGGGAGGTGGCAGCCGGAGACAGGGCGCGCGAAGCCGGGGTGCAGAGGGGGGACGGAGGAGAAGCCAAGGAAAACTACAATCCCAGTCCTCCTTGCGCGTGCGGCAGCCGACCGAAGAGTTCGGGTTCGGACCACAACTCCCAGCTCCCCTCGCGATGTCTCTCCGTTTCCTTTCAAAACGCGGAGGAAAAGAGGAGCGGGGAGAAAGGAGGCCTTCAGAGGGCTTTTCACCCAAAGGCGGGAAAGGCGAACTACATTTCCCGACGGGCAGCGCGCAGCTGCGCCTGCGCCCTGGCACCTGTCGCCATCTTGCCCCTTCTGAGGCACCGCAAACAAACCCGATTCCTGGTGTCCCCCTAGTCTTGGCGGAGGAGCCTTTTAGATGAGCCCCGAAAGGCCGGGCAGGTGGGTGACTCTCAGACAGGGTGCCGGGAAGAGCTGGCAGATGAGTCAGGCTGGGAGGAGCCCTGGGCTGAGCATGCAGAGCCCGGCTCGGGGCGCCCAGCCCCATCCTCCGTTGTCTCCTAACGGGATCGTTGGGTTCCCGAGGTGGGCTGAGGGGGGACTCTGGCAGGCCTCGTGCTGGGCCATCTGGGGTTCCAGCCCAGGGAGCCTCCCGGTGAGCTTCGGTCACCTGCCGGGCTGTCCACGCGCCTCCCCTCTCTCCTCGTTATTCTCTCCGCGGAGGAGGGAGCGGAGAAGCGCCGAGCTTGGCCGTCCGGGGCCCCTGACACCGGCTCCTGGCCCCGAAAGGCTCGGGTCGCGGGCTCGGGGTTGGGGTCGGCGCCGAACGAGCGGCGCCCCGGCCGCGGCGAGGAGGAGGGTGGGCTGGCCACCCCGGCGGCGCTGCCGAGAGTGCATGTTTGGGGAGGGGGCGGGGCGGGCCGGTCTCCTTGACACCTGAGTCGGGGAAGGATCGCACGCGATCCCTGTGCGGGGACCAGGCTCCGGCCGCCGCTGCCCGGGTCTCCGGGGCGCTGCGGCCCCGCGGGGGCATCGCTGGCGGGGAGGACGCCTCGGGATGCCGTGACGTGGTGGTGCCCCATTCCGGCGGTCGGTCGCCGGCCGCCTCCAAAATCCCGTCGGGGGCGGGGACTGGCGTGCGCAGGGAGCGGATTCTTGTAGCTCGGCCCCTTCTTCCTCTTCCCCACCCCTTTTCTTTTTGTCATCCTGCCTGCCGGGGCGCGCAGCCCGTCTCTCCTCGCTCCGGGGAGGCTCTTGGCTGAGAGGACGATGGGAAAAGTAGGGGGAGGGGGACCTCCACTCCGGGCGAGGAGTTGTTGGGAGTCCGCAGCCTCGGCGCCTGGAACGGGATGTAACTGTTCTCAGGGTTCGGTGCCCGACTCCTAGACCAGACCGTGAGCTGCTCGCTCGCTCGTTCTTTCGTTCGTTCGTTCGTTCGTTCATTCATTCACTCACTCACTCACTCACTCATTCAGTTCACTCTTCTCAGTCATTCATTTGTCTACTTAACACATATTTACAGCGGACCCACTGTGTGCTTAGCAGGTATTGCACAAGTGCCCAGCTCCGTGTTTTTTTTGTTTTGTTTTTTTTAATCTTCCAGCTTAGGGAATTCCCATTGCCAAGTAAGTTCCTAGCATCTAAACTTTTGGTAAATGGCTAAAGACGACAGGGTGTGCATTCATCTTTCATTGTTAGGATTGAGGAGAAAAGTTCTTAAGTTCCATTAAGCCATGTATGGTGCTAGGAGTTTTTCCATATTTTTGTTTCATGTAACTCATAAGTGAAAAAGCCAACAGAAATCAGGTAACTTGTCCAAGCTTACCAAGGTAGTAGTGCCTGTTTATTAAGTAATGTACCAGCCACGATGATAACTTCACATACACAGTTCTCTAATCCTCATCACAAACCAGGGGATGATACCTCTGCTTTAGAAATGTGTAAAAGGTATGCTCAGATAGGCCAGTTTTCTCGGGATCACACAGGCAGTAAGGTGAAACACGGAACTAGAGTTTACGCTGGTCTGACTCTGTGGCCTGTGCTTTTTCCAGTCATAGGCTGGAGTGGTATGCTCCCAAATGATCATTTAGTTATTTATTTGTCAGAAGTTGGAAAGTGTGGTGGTGAAAGAGTGGTTGTGAGATATTCTTATTGTTGGTTTTTCTTCCCAGCCTGTGGAGCGCCAGGTGAGTGTCCTTTGGAACGTACTTGGTAATTTGATTTTTTTTGTTTTGTTTTGGTAGGGAAGACAAGCTCTTTGGGGCTACCAAAAAGAAGCAGCAATGCCTGTTGTGTGGCCAACCCTTTTGGATCTCAGCAGGGATGAATGCAAAAGGATTCTTCGAAAATTGGGTATGCTTTTCATTTTCGGTGTTTTATGCCTCTGTGATACTTTTCTCTTTTTGTTTGGATCATGGCTGTTTGCAGGGATGACATATTTCTTGCTACATTAGAAATTCTTTAGTGGTATTCTTCTCGTCTTACTCATTGTTATTTCTCCAGTGCCTACCATAGTGCTTTGTACATAGTAAGTACATGAATCATAATAATCATAACAACTAAGAATTCTTGAGGGATACTGGGCTATTCTGAGTTCTTTACATTCTTATTTAATCCTCAAACTAAAAAAGGAGGTATTTTTCTTTTTTTTGTCCCCATTTTACAGATGATATAACTGAAGCTTAGAACTCAAGATAATGCTTTTAGTAAGTCCTGGAGTCAGTATTTCAATCTGGGGAATATGATTTCTGTCTCACTTTAGCATACTTTTAACCTTCATGAATGTATATGTGAATTACATATTGTTTCTGGATTGTAAGTTAATGTAAGCTATGCTCTCTTTCCCAAATTATATTTTACTATCAGTAATAAAATACCGTTTGTGGTGTAATGAATTACATAGTAATCCTATATAATAAAAGGGTAATATGCAAACTGATCCTAACAGCAGAATGAATGGGAACAACCAGTTGCTATGACACACACTGATCACCAGGGGGCAGACGTTCAATGCAGGAGCTGCCTCCTGGTGGTCAGTGCGCTTCCACAGGGGGAGCTTTGCTCAGCCAGAAGCTGGCTCATGGCTGGCCAGCGTGGTGGTGGTGGTGGTGGTGGTGGTGGTGGTAGCAGCCTCTCCTGTCTCCATGGCAGCGCTAAGGATGTCCGACCTAAGGGCTGAGGGAGCGGGGCCTAAGCCATTAGGTTGGACATCCCCTGAGGGCTCCCCGGCTGCCAGAGGGATGTCTGACTGCCAGCTTAGGCCCAACTCCCCTGGGGAGCAAGAGGGTGCAGGCTGGGCTGAGGGCCCCTCCAAGTGCATGGATTTTTGTGCACCAGGCCTCTTGTTTATTATATTTTCCGTTAGCACAGCCTTTCTCAACTAGCATTTAGGGACTTAAGCCCTAATATCGGGTCTAGTAATAATTAATGTCGTTTTTAAACATTCGTTTAAAATCTTGCTTGGCGTTGACTTGTATTGACATAACCTTCAAACACGTGGTATCTACAGAACGTGTGAAGTGCAATTAACAAGTTTTGCTTGAAAAGGTTTGTGTTTGGTTTGGTTTTTGTTGCAAAACTAGGGCTAAGAAGATGGCGGATGAAGAGCATATTAGGCACTGCATGCTTTACGAGTTCCAATTAGGAAGAAAAGCAAGTGAGGCTGCAAAAAACATCTGTAGTGCTCTTGGTCAAGATGCAGTTAGCGCCAGAAAATGCCAGCGTTGGTTTGAGAAATTTCGCGAGGGAAATTTTTCGTTAGATGACAAGAGTGGTCGAGGCCGTGTGTCCAATTTTGATCAAGAAGCTCTTCAAGCTCTTTTGGTGCAAAATCCTCAAATTACCCAACAAGAGCTTGCGACAACTTTAAATTGTTCACAAAAAACAATTTCCAATCAATTGCGTGCACTTGGCAAAGTCCAAAAGTTTGGAAAATGGGTTCCTCATGAGTTGACCGACAACAACCGTAATCAAAGAGTCACAATTTGCAGTTCGCTCCTCTCTCGTCAAAACTGTTTGCTGTTTTTAGAGCAAATTGTTACCGGAGATGAAGAATGGGTGCTGTATGTTAATTTGAAAAGGCGGCCTCAATGGTTGGACAAAAATGAGGCTCCGCAGCCCATGCCAAAACCTGACTTGCATGCGAAAAAAGTGATGTTGTGTGTTTGGTGGAATTTTAAAGGAATTCTTCATTATGAACTTTTACCATCTAACCAAACCATTACAAGTGCAGTGTATAGTGCCCAATTGGAAAGGTTAGCCCAAGCTTTAAGAGAAAAAGAACCCGCGCTGATTAATCGGAAGGGCGTAATTCTTCACCACGATAACGCACGACCGCATACTGCAAGAATCACTGCTGAAAAACTGCGCCAGTTGGAATGGGAAGTTCTCCCTCAACCTGCATATTCTCCTGATATTGCCCCTTCTGATTACCATTTGTTTCGTTCTTTGCAAAACTTTCTTCTTGGAAAAAAATTTAATAATGAAGAATGCCTCAAAAATGCATTGACCGAATTTTTTGCATCAAAATCACAAGAATTTTACAACAGAGGGATTAAAATGCTTCCTGAGCGTTGGGCACAAGTAGTAGAAAACAACAGCAACTATATTGTTGATTAAATTTTGTTGTATTGTTTAAATAAATTCGATTTAAAAAGTATTAGAAAACGACATTAATTATTACTAGACCTAATACTAAAGTATCTGTTGTATATAATGAACTAACTTCTTATGTATCCAGAATGATATTAGTTATGAGAAAAAGAGCAATTCAAATAATTTTCTGTATTTTGTGGTTCAAATGAGGATCCTTGGTTGAGAAATGCTGCTTTAGACTGCAAGGTAGAAGAAGGACCTTGTCTCATTTACCACTGTAGTCTCAGGCTAGCACATAGGTAGGTGCTCAGTAAATGAAAAAATATTTGAAAAGAACATTAAATGTTTTGGCAGTAGATATGAATTATTTAGGTATCTATGATTTTGACGGGAAAGTGTGGACCTTGAATTCAGACAGGCTTGGGGTCTTGGTTCTATTACATGATCAAGGACAAGTTATTTATTCTCCCTAAATCTGCTAGCACTTTCGTAAAGGAAGGTTAACAATATCTGCTGCATAAGTTTGTTATGTGGATTAACTGTATATAAAAAGGGCCTGTAACAGGGCTTGACATCTGAGCATACAGTATTTTAAAACAACTTTTAGACATTTTTTTTGCAGATGAATCTGTGAATTTTTTAAAATATATATTGTATTTTTTATTTTAGAGCGAAAGTGCGAGGGAGAGAGAGAGAGAAAGAAACATCAATGATGAGAGGGAATCATTGTTTCTGCTGCTTCCTGCGCACCCTTCACTGGGGATTGGACCCGCAACCCAGGCATGTGCCCTTAACTGGAATCAAACCTGGGACCCTTCAGTCTGCAGGCCTATGCTCTGTTCACTGAGCCAAACCGGCTAGGGCAGAACCTTTTCTTTAAAAGAAATGTTGGTCAGGAATTCCTATGTATAAATCTGATCATAGCTGCTCTTACTCTGCCTGTTAATAACTTTGGCTGTTTTTATTTCCCTTCAGGCCACTATGAAGATCTCTCTATTTTAAAAACTTAGCATTGTGTTTTAGTACAACTAGACAGTTGGTTTGTTTTTGTCTTTGGTCAGTCATTCTTTTATCTTTATTTTCCTTTAACTTTGTATCCAAACTTTTAGTACTAATTTAAGGATGGTTTTCTACACTTACATGCAGTTGCTATAATTTCTAGCAACTATAAAGTAAGGCTTGTATTTGTTTCATAGCTGAAATAATTAAGAGGAGCAGTTCGCAAGCGGCCGTGGTAGGAGCCTTTCGCGCCTCTGCGGCAGCGCTAAGCATGTCTGACTAAGCCAGCAGTCGGACATCCCCCAATGGCTCCTGGACTGCGAGAGGGTGCAAGCCGGGCTGAGAGGACCCCTACAACCCCCCTGCCCGAAGTGCATGAACATGGGGCCTCGATATATAAATGCAAATTCTTGAGCTATCACTCTTAACAGGGGCTTTATGGACAATAATATAATTGAATTGTTGATTTCTTTAAAGGGAATGGGTTGAGGACTTTATAAAAATGGTATGGTAAATCATTTGGGTTTCTTTTGGTGGTGTTTGCATGTGTTTATTATTTCATTATACTTATGTATCATTAAAGTTAACACTATGATAGAATGACATCAAAATTAATGTCCGAAATTGGTATTTGTCAGGATCTGAGGATACCCATCAAAATGGAAATCAATAAATGTGAAGGAGGTTGGGAAGCTATTAAAAGTTCTTTACAATGAGTGACTTTCTGGAGAAGGAGAGTAGGGGCCTTTGATTTTGTAGCTATGGTAACTGTTCTGAGTCCCAGTATTTTGTGAGGTTGCCACCTTACTTTTGTGCATGACTTTTTAATTAGACTTGGAGTGAGACTTGATACGGTATGTCAAAAATATTTATCACATTTCTTTAATTTCACTTTTTTTGAAGTAGTGTCTTGATCACTATAAATTCCAGAGCCCCAAAGTCAGTTTCTTTTTCTGTTTTCTCAAACTACTTTTCTCTGACCTCTCCATTTCTTATGATATTGACATTCTCCTAAATGTCTTGTAAACTGCAAAACAATTCTTTCCACATTCAGTTACTGAGTCCTATCAAATAAGAACTTTTTAGACTGGAATTTGAGGCTTTTCTTAGTCTGGCACCAAACTACTTTTCCATTTTCCTTCTCTATTCCCTTACATACACCCCTTGTTGGATTTTAATCCCCTTGAGGATAGGGAATTCGTTGTTTATGTAAATATTCTCCATGGTTCCTTGTTGTAGTAATGTTCAACTACTAGTTCGGTTTGAATTATTGACTATGCAAGTACAGACATATTTTTACTTCCCCTAGTGTGAAATTCTCACAGTAGTCACTGACTTAGTGGAAGTTTGATGTCTGTAGGAAACATTACCTGCTGTCTTATTCTCTATTCTTTTTGCACACTTGCCTTTTTCCCCTCTGCTTGCCTGGAGCACAGATATCTTCTGATTAAAACCTGTGCTTCCAGACGAGATGATGTGTTTCTCCTCTGTGCCCCTACCACTCTATTATACACTGTATCATAATTGTCTGATGACTTTTTTCTTTCTTTTTTTTTTTTTTAAATATATATTTTATTGATTTTGCACAGAGAGGAAGGGAGAGAGATAGAGAGTTAGAAACATCGATGAGAGTCATTGATCAGCTACCTCTTGCACACCCCCTACTGGGGATATGCCCGCAATCAAAGTACATGCCCTTGACCAGAATCGAACCCAGGACCCTTCAGTCCCCAAGCCGAGGCTCTATCCATTGAGCCAAACCGGTTTCGGCTGATGACTTTTTTCACTGTAGCTATATTCTAGAGTTAACTCTTTGATGGCAGGATTTAGCATACTGTCTGGTGTATATTTAACAGGACTCAATATTAATTTGTTGCATGAAATATTTCATAAGAGGGGCATAAACATTTAGAGTGCAGTGATTTCTTAGCTGGTTATCCTAGAGTTTTTCTGAACTCTACTTTGGGTCCTGATAATAGCTAAAATATTGATATGTTTTCTGGAGCTAAGTATTTCCTACACTATTCCAGAGCCTTGTTCGTCCAGAGAGACCTGGTGAAACATTGATCTTGTATCCAGCACAGAGTGGACATGCAGGATGTTTACAGCTGGGATAATTCCTTTGGTCCAGAGATTTCTAACTAATACAGTCAGCTCAGCTTTCCATATAAAGCTTTTTTTTAAACAATTAGAACTGTGAATAATATGAACTGAAGGAGGCTATTAGTTTATTATTGATATAAGTGCTGAGGATGCAAGTATCCTTGCTTTTATTATTTGGCTAACTTTGAGTGTCTTTTGTGTCAGGCATTGGCTTGTGGCAAATACTGGTAGCAAATTGAATTTAGTAAGGAGATAACTTTAGCCTGGGAACTTATTTCCCATCGTTTTGTTTTACCCAGCTACCTGTCTCTAGCATTAGTGATTTAAAACAACAACTATTTTATTATTTCTCAAGATTCTGTGGATTGCTGGTCTTGTCTGAGCTCTTTCTTTTGGCTGTTTTCAGTTGGTAGTTTAGCTGGTTGACTGGGCTCAGCTGAGATGGCTGAGCCTCTCTCCATGTGGCCTTTCATTCTGGGCTTTTTCATGGCTTGGTGATTTCAGAGTTCCAAGAGAGCCAGGCCCTGTGTGCTTGTCAGCTTGCATCACATATGCTGGTTTTAAAGGCTAAAGCAAGTCACATGCCAAATCAGGGGGAGAGGCATGGTTCATTGAGAGCCATTGAGGACTTTTTGGTTTTACTAGTTCCAGGGATTGACAGTTTTATCATAAGGGTTGTTGCTGTGTTGGTAGTATTAAGTCCTGTAAGAGTAATTCATGTTTCCTAATTTGCCTTAATCATTTTAATGGTTGTTTTTATAGCTTGGAGAAGCTCTTAGATCTGGAAGATACCTTCAGAGTCATATATATATTCTTTTTGAATATATATATATTCATATATATATGTTTTTTTTTAACTGATTTCATAGAGAAAGGGAGAGGAAGAGAGAGAAATATTAATGAGGAGAGGAATCATTGATTGGCTACTCCTGCACACCTCACACTGAGGATTGAGTCCGCAACTTGGGCATGTGCCCTGACGGGAATTGAACCAAGACCTCCTGGTTTATAGGTTGATGCTCAACCACTGAGCCACACTGTCCAGGCCCTTCAAAGTCTCTTTTGGATAAAGAAACGGGGGCTCAGAGATGAGAAAGGACTTGACCAAGGTCATACAACTTGTAAGTGGCAGTGTTGGAGCCAGAATCTGGCCACTTGACTCTTGTTCCAGTAATTTTTCAGTTACACAGTACTCAATAGTACTCTCAATTATCAAGGAGGTATGTGGACTATAGTTTGAATTCTTAAGCAAGCCTAAGGAATTATTTCAAGGATTAGAGGTGAAGATACCTTTCAGTAATGTTAAAACCTTCTTTATCACCCTTATTAGATTATTTAGAGTCTGTTTCCAGTTGTTGGTAGTAATCTGAGTTAAATGTCCTTTAGTGATAATGTGTGAGACAAAATATTTTCCGTTAGAATTTCTTTTTTCTTTTCTTTTTTAAAAATATATTTTATTAATTTTTCTTACAGAGAGGAAGGGAGAGAGATAGAGAGGTAGAAACGTCGATGAGAGAGAAACATCGACCAGCTGCCTCTTGCACACCCCCTACCGGGGATGTGCCCTCAACCAAAGTACATGCCCTTGACCGGAATCGAACCTGGGACCTTTCAGTCCGCAGACCGATGCTCTACTGCTGAGCCAAACTGGTTTCGGCTAGCATTAGAATTTCTACCTCCATATTTTAAATACATGACTTCTTGAGGCAGTAAAAAGAAAGTGATATAAAGTTATAAAAGCTACATTTTAATCTATGTTATTAGATAAAATTTTTGAGAGGAATTTAAAAAAATATTTGTATATTGATTTTTTTAAATCGATTTTTAGATTTCTTCCCCTGAAGCTTTACTATATGTAGCCACAGTATTAAAATATTGAAGGCCTTTCTTGATAAAATAATTTTCTTCTTCTAGAATTGGAGGCATATGCTGGAGTTATCAGTGCACTTCGGGCACAGGGGGATCTCACCAAGGAAAAGAAAGATCTTCTTGGAGAACTCTCAAAAGTTCTTAGGTAAATTATCATAAAAGTTTGTGAGACATTACTCTAGAATTTCATTTTAAGGGGTTTCAGTACTTTTCACACTCAGATTGAAGACAGGTCTTCAAGTTGTTGGTGTTTAAAGATCCTATCCCAGTCGTGTACTTTGTTACAGGAAATTATGCAATTTACCATTTATTCTGTAATATAATAAAAAAGGGTTTAAGGCAGGTTGTTTTAGGCTTGGGCCAGCTGCAAAAGGAAAGTATTTTTCATATGGGTAGAGGAAAGAAGAGCTGGCAGCAACTGGACATGAAGATCTAGAGTCTAGACCCAGTTACTTAAAAAAAAATAAATTTATATATATATAAATATACACACACACACACACACACACACACACACGTTTTTGTTGATTTTAGAGAGAGAGTAAGGGAGAGGGATAAAGGGATAGAAACATTGATCATCTGCTTCCTGCATGGCCCCCAATCTGGGCATGTGCCCTGACTGGGAATTGAACCTGCGACCTCTTGGTCCATGGGTCAGTGCTCAACCACTGTGGCACAGCTGCCGGGCTCACAGTTTTTTGAGGAGACGAAGGAGATACTAGGCAGTTGTCTTAATTTATAGAAATGGTGGTGATTATGTAGTCATAGCCTTAAGGATAGTTTATCCCTTCAGCTTCCTATTAGAGTGGCACTTGAATCCATTAAAAAATTCTTGTAGAAGGGGTTCTTTGATATTTTGATTAAGCCATTCTAATATCTTGAGCTTTCTCAGAAAATGTTCTGTTTTAACTGAAGTTTCCTTTCTGCATTTAAAAACAATTTTTAAAAAGTGAAAGTAGGGAAGAGGCTTTTCCTATATTAACATTAGTACAGGGACATTATTAAGCCAAATCATCAATCTTACTGTCTTCATGTTTAATAATTTATGTTTTTTGTTTTTTTGTTGTATATACTTCCTCATAAATTCTGCTTTCTAGTCCCTTAAATTTACTTTAATCCATAGAATAGATTTAGCTTTCACAGTAAACACTACAATTGGAAGAGTGGTATTTATTTTATTACTTTTGAATGGAATGCTGTAGCCTTTTTTCAGTATTGTTTTAGTATTTTCAATATTGTTTAGTATTAACTTTACATGTATTTAACCAGGTTCAATGTAAGCACATTTTTACCATAGTGGTAACATGACATACTGTAAAGACACATGGCTGAAATATGGAGTAATAAAGGAGTAATATCCTGGTGTTAAGTTTCATAGCAAGTTGCCACTAGAAACAGATTATCTTGTCATTTTCATTTCTTTATTATATTCATTGAACATAAAATTATAGACTGTGCGTGAGCTTTAGAGAGGACTTCAGAAGACTTTCTCCTGAGTGATTAGGGATCATTCAGTGAATTTGCATATTCAGATAATAGGAACCTATACTAATTTGATCATAGTCTGACATTACTGAGTTTTTGAGGCATTGACTTGAGATCAAGCTAAATTTGTCTTCCTGTGGTTTCAGATTTTCAGCTAATTCTGCAGTTACACAGAATCAGTCTGAATCTTTTTCTTTGAATTTAATTAAATAAAGCATTTAAAGATAAATGTTAGATTCCCATCTATATCTTTTTACAAATCAACTTTGCCCTCCCACCCCAAGTACATTGTTGGCTTAAACATTAATAAAAGTGTAGAAAAGAGCTGCCTGCTTGACAGAGTTCTATAATGGCTATTTTTTTTCATAGCATCTCAACAGAACGCCACCGTGCTGAAGTTCGGAGAGCAGTAAACGATGAACGGTTAACAACAATTGCACATAAGTAAGCCATTAGTCATACCACCCCTGATTTTTTATGACATAGTAAAATATAGTTTTGAAACAGTCTTCCTATTGTGTAGCAGATTCCTGAGTCTTAATAGTGATACTGCTCTACTCAGGGATCCTGACCATAATGCTATTAACTGTTTATTCAATTGGTTATGTTACTGCATTTGGTTAGGCAAGTCTAAATACTCAGTTCAAATCCCGTTACAATGTAATCTCTACAAAACTAAAGGCCCCCAGAATTTAGCAGATGATTCACTTGAAGCAGAGTTCAGTAACAAATTAGTATACTCCCCAAATTTGACATTCCGAGGTTCTTTGTAATGGTATTTGATATATATTTATATATATTGCTTTATAAATAGGCATTCTAAATTTTTTGATAACTAATATTTCACATGTTTTGAGATTAACAAAAAGATTATAAAATATGTGTTCTGCTATTAAGACATATGAATATAATATATTTTTAAAAGCCAACAAAATACAATTATAAAGGATTCTTATCAAATTATTTTTAAATCATTATAACTATTTGGCAGGTGGGGTAGAGGGTGATAGAGGATTAAGGGCAAGGATCAAACAGTAGAGTATGTATGGAGACAGTGCCTCCTAAAGAATAGAAAGGAACAGAAGTTAATCCTTTAAATGTTAATGCAAGATAATAGGAACATTTCATAAAATATAATTCATTTGTTTTTTTTATTTTTATGATGTGATAAATAGTGTATTTAAATTAATTGGCTCTGAAGATCCATTAGCTTCATGTTGTGCTTCACTGTTCCTCATTTTACTTAACCTATAAAATGGAGTGCTGTCTTTTTAACCTCATAGTTTGAAAGTTTAGCTATTTGAATTTTGAGAGCTTTCAGTGGTAGATATGTATGCACTGTAGAAAGCTGGCAGTTTTCCATTAGAGATATTAAATATTTAGTTGTCAGGCCAACATGGAACAAAATATTAATGTGTTCCTTCTTTAACTTACTGTAAATTTTTGAATTGTTATGCTCAAAAAGTAACAACTGAGCCTGGATTCTAATTTGAGAACTGGTAATGGGAAAGTAATGTGCTAGATAATAAAGTAGTTAATAGTAGCTTGTATACAGAGGCATTTAGATACAATATTAGTAAACCTTAAAACCATTGGAATAGTATTGTGGGGCAATAGTTGTAAGTTGATGCATCAGTGTCATACTTAAAAGATAACATTTATTTAGTCTCCTTTTCCTTTTTTCCCCTTTAAAGAATGAATTTATCCTTATATTTGGGTGAAAGACCAAGTTACAGGTATGCAAATAGGTTATTATTATTTCAGGCTTTTTCTTGTATTTATTTCAAAATTGAAGCTCTCAATTATTCAGGGGCGCATATTTCATTTACAAATTAACCTTGCCCCTTGCTTTTCCTTCTCTTCTCCTTCTCCCTCACCTAATACTGTCCACCCTTTAGCCATTTTGTTGCTTGGGAGTACTCCAGTCAGAGGGTGGGAAGGGAGAGGAGGTGAACTTTTTAATTAGTAATTTTATTACTTATTAGTTGTCCTGGAGAAGTTTGGTGGAATAATTTTCAAGTATTTGCCAAAGTATTTTTAGGTAATACGTGGGTTTCTTTAATCTGTTTGACCTCTCCCTTTCCCTCCTCTATCTATTAGCATGGATAATTGAGAGTTGGCTTTTATCTGCCTGTGTTCCCCTCCCCCCTTCTGATTTCTTTAATACACGAATTTAATTTTTGAAGTGCTTACTTCAGTGTATAATTTTAAACTTCTTAGGTTTTTCCATATTTCTGTTTTAATATTTTATATTGTGGTTTTAGTTTGATCAGATGTCACATTTATTTGTTGAGCCCAACCGTCAGAGTGGCAGTGGTGAGGAAGGCATAGATCCCTCATTTGCTCCATCTCCTCTGTCTTTCCCTAAGAGGGAGCAGCAGAATCTGGTTTTAAAGAATATCTGTAGGAGGGTGTCATACTCTGAGCCGGAAAAAAGCAACTCTAGCCAAGGAAGAATGCATCTGAATTGACTGCATTCCCCTTCTCTCCCGTCCTTCCCCCACTCAAAATATCAGCTTAGGCCCTAGGAATGTGGTTGAAAGGTGAAGAGAAAAATGAGAAGACTGAGCACAAAGGAGGTAGAAAAAAAAGGAGTGGGGTGTCTGGAATCAAAGAAAAACCTTGCCTGTGGCTTGAAGCATAACACTTCTTTATTATTTGGTACCAGGCCATTTATTAAGTTTGTTTCTCGAATTCAGTTTTGAAACATGTCAGAATATTATAGTATTAAAGCCTGGAATATCAAAAGCCTTCAGAGTCTTTAATTTGTCCACTCTTGCCAGCATTGTTTCTAGAGTTCAAAGAAAGAGGTAATTTGGAATTATTGTTCTCCTAACTCCTTTATCATCAGCCCAACATCATAGGAGACTGTGTGAGTTTCTATGTGAAAATGATGATTTCCTGTTAATGCCCTTTTCACCAAAGGATGTGAGGGCCAAGGTAGTTTTATTAGTTGTCATGTTAGATAAGGGGCTGGAACAAGGTTTCCACCCTCCTTTGCCATCTTAATATAACTTAGGTGTGCCAGAGAAGCCCTGGAGTAAGTAGTTTACAAAAATTTCTAAAATTTAGTTTAGATGATTTGTGCAACTAATGCATATTTATACCTTCATTGCTAAGCAGAGAGGAATTTTTCTAAATCTAATTCTAACATGATGTTTAATTTTTCATAATTTAAAAAAAGTTTGAGCATATTTGCATGAGTAGAAATTTGGAAGATTTGTATATTAAAAACTTCAGTGTGTCTTTTGCGCTGCAAATTTTCTTTTCAATAGCATATGTTCATGTGTTTGAAATTATTAATCTTCCATAATTTCTACCACCATTTAAACAATGCACCAGGTAAGTGTAGATAACACTTTATTTGTGTGGTAAACTCTCACTAAGCACATTTATTAGTGATATTCTAATAAAATGGTAGCAAAATAGGAGTTAGCCAAGAAAATGCTGAATATCTTTTCGAATTTTTTCCTTTGACAATTAGCTATAGCTGTTTCCTGCCTCTCTTGTTTATACCATTCTGTTTCAGAACTAGCATCAATGTGGAGATAATGTGTTAATAGATCTGTGAGGGGGTCTTAGGAAGTCCTCTTTCTCTTGTCTTAAGTAAGACTGTGTTAAATGATGAGGAAATGTGCATATTTCCCACAGTAACCCATCAACTCCTAGAAATTCCTTTCTGAATGGAATGTAAATCCTTCTCAAGTTGTAATTTTATTTGTTCTATTTAGTGAAAGTTGGTAGTAATTAGATAGCAGTGCCTGATTAGTATAAATCAAAAGCAAAAGCAAAAGTTAGACATAAAACACATTTGAAAATCTTTATATGCTCTACTTGTAATGTGAATAATTTCAGTAACATGATAAATGCTTGTTGAAGGAGGCAGTTAGTAGCTGTGTGACCTTAGGCAAGTTAGTTAAACTGTCAGTTTCCCTATCTACAAAGTGAAAATAGTATTACCAATTTCATAGGATTTTTGAAAGAATTACATGAGTTAATTGCATATAAAATGTTTAGAATAGTGCTATAGCAGAGATAGAGTAAGTGCTTAATTTATGTTAGTTATTATAATTATAACCATCATCATCATCATTATTCCACTGTCCCCTAATAAGGGCTTTTCTGTACCCTAAATATGAAGAATCAGTGGACAGAGTGTTAAACTCTAGGCTGGGTTATAGAAACTTTGGTTTTGCAAAAGATATAGAAATATTTCTGATTTAGTGAAGAGATTGATTGATTGACTCTAAGTGAATTTTAAACTTCAACCCTAATCATTAATCAGGAGAAGTGACACAACTACCTTTTACAGGGCCAAGTAAAGAGAGGAGATGCAACTATCTTTTCATATTTCAACCTCTGTTTGGATCCCTGGATAAAATTTGCTCAAGAACCTAGCCAGTTTTGCTCAGTGTTTAGAACATCGGCCCACAGACTGAAGGGTCTCGGGTTCAATTCTGGGCTAGGGCATGTACCTTGGTTGCAGTCGGGGCACCTACAGGAGGCAACCAGTGAATGTGTCTCTCTCACATCGATGTTTCTCTCTTGTATTTCCTTTTTCTTTACACTTTCTTTAAAAATCAATGGAAAAAATATCCTCAGGTGAGGACTAACAAACAAACAAATTTTTGCTCAAGAAGTTTAGAGTACAGAAACTGAGAATAGTGTCTGCTTGAGGATAGACTTCAGCAGCCTCAAAATACTTAACAGTGAAGAGTGGTATAAATAAATAAAATTAAAATAGTGGCAGTTTCTCCCAGTGTCCTCAGATCTAGTCTTTTTAAAAATAATATAAGGATAATAATATATAATAATAATATTGCCAGTGAAATATGCAGTGATATATACAGCTGCCTTCTACCCATCAGTCTCCCTCGTTTACTGCCTTCAGTTTTCCATCTTTGAAAGCCTTAGAACCTCTGGCCATGCAGGCAGTTAGATAATTTTGCAAAGGTTCACTGAATTCCATCCTTAATTATTGAGGAAAATTTGATTTTTAAAATTGAGTTCTTTTTACCTTTCTAGTTTAATTATAAAATTAAGTAGAAAAGTTAGTAGAAAACTAGATTTCATCCATACCACTGGATTTAAACTAATGAAAATAATACCGATATTTATTTAGAATGCATAGGAAAATCTTTTTAGAGTTTCAGTTATATTCATTATAATCAGATGATGGAATAAGATATGTAAGAAGCTAAGTATATATGAAATTCCCTGAATTCTATTTATAATTTTGATCTTACTTGCTTAAAATGAAGCTTCTCCTTTTCACCTAAGGTACTTTTTAAATGTAAAAAGTTGTATTTGTTTGAGCAAACATATTTGATTCACTTTCCGTGATTGAAAACTCTTGTAGCAGCGTTTTCTTTTTTGTTCAGTATGTCTGGACCTAATAGCTCTTCAGAATGGTCCATTGAAGGTCGTCGATTGGTACCACTGATGCCCCGGCTGGTTCCTCAAACTGCCTTCACTGTAACAGCTAACGCTGTTGCCAATGCAGCTGTCCAGCACAATGCATCTCTTCCAGTTCCTGCAGAAACAGGAAGCAAGGAAGGTAAGTAGAAAAATATTTGTGTATAGAGAAGACTTTTCCTAGATTCTTCAAGAAAAGTTGTGTTATTTTTTATCTGTTTATATCTCAGAGGTTTAACTGTTTATATCTCAGTTTAAAGGTTGCAAATCAATGAGCAATTTTTATTCTGAAACTAGAAACTGCTAAGTTTTTAGTCTCAGCCACAATTAATTTCCTCCCCCTTTTATGCAAAGTGTAAATTATATTAATTTAAAAATTGCAAAAAAATCTTCTTGGAATGAATTTTTGAGATTTGTGTGTTTTGTTAGGAGTGAATAAAAGGTTTTAATGGGTGACATGGAAAAATAAGTAAGATAATAAAAGTCACTTAGCTGCTGGTGAAAGATGCTAAACTTATTCTTTACAATATAAAGTTCTGTTTTTGTCTTCTGGAATCAGTGGTGTATGCTGTGTCTCTATTCCACTCAATGTGCCAAATCCGTTAGGGATTACCTGGCGGATGAAGAAAGCTTTCTTACTGTTACTTAATCTAGTTGACACATACTTTAAAAATCTTTGGATTTTCCTGAGGTCGCTAAGAGTAATATTAAATTTGAGAGTGCACATTGGATTGACTTTTAGTAGCTTACTTTAGTGTTGCATGAAAATGGCCTTGAAAATAATGTAGTTGTCAGCTGACTTTGGGGAATTGTCTTTTTGGAATAGCAGTGGGCTGTGGAGCAGAGTGAGATACCCTTTTTGTGCATGCCAAGTTCTCTTTAAGCTGAAACAGTTATATTCAGAGACAGTTACCAGGGTGCAAACTTGACCTCCATTGAGTTTCTGATTTGTTTGTTGTAGGAGAGGTATCTTTTCTTCCCACTTAACCCTTTCTATCCACAACTTTGGTAGAGTGGAAAGAATATAGGATTTCCAATAGTCAAATCTATGTTTGAATACTAGTTTTGCCATTTCCTAGCTCTGTGATCTCCAGTAAGTTTTTTAGCTTCTCTCAACCTTGGTTTCCTCATCTTTAAAATGTAGATTGGTATTGTAACAATCCTATATAATAAAGAGTTAATGTGCAAATTGACCCTCACACCTTCACAAGATGGCTGCCTATGACCAGGCCGGCAGGGGAGTTAGTGAGGGACAACCAAATGAATGGAAAAGCAGGCTGCGTGGGGTGACCAGGCCAGCAGAGGTAGGGGGAGTGAGGGGTGACCAGATCAATAGAGGGGGCAGTTAGGGATGACCAGGCCAGCGGGGGGTGGGGTGCAGTTGGGAGCAACCAGGCCGGCGGGGGCTGGCAGTTGGGGGTGAGTTGGCTGACAGGGGGACAGTAAGGAGTGACTAGGCTAGCAGGGGGGGCAGTTGGGGGCAGTAAAGGGTGACCAGGCAGGCAGGCAGGCGAGCAATTAGGAATCAGCAGTCCAGGATTGTGAGAGGGATCCCGGATTGGAGAGGGTGCAGGCTGTGCTGAAGGGACCCCCCCCTCCCCCTTCCCTTCTGAGCACGAATTTCATGCACCAGGCCTCTAGTTATTAATAATAGAAGACAAAGATTTAGTGTAGTACATTGTACTCAGTAAATGGTGCCTATGAGTTATTTTTGTTTCTTGTTATTCAAGATATTGAAATATATGTTGTCATTACTTTAGTTGAGTTATTGTTGCACTGCTTGGATGGCAAGTGACTAGTGAGTTGGTTTATAATAAAGGAACCTTGCCTTGTTTGCCCTAGTAGCCAAGTTGGAAATTGCTATGGTTAGGAAAACATTATCCATCACTGCATCATTGGTGCTGGTATTAATATTAAAAGGGAATTTAAGTACTGTTTAACTCCTGCCATGAATGGAAAATGGAAAATGATTTTAATTTTTCTTAGATAGTTTTAGACTTGATTTCTTTATAACTGCACTATTGGCAGTGTCACCTGTTAAATACTTGGGGGAAACCCAGTTACATGATGATTTTCATCATGTTCAAAAGGTTATTAATACCTTTTAATTTGTAAACCTAATATCTAGCACTGCCCTCTAACTTCTGATCACATGAAAACATTAAAATTAGCCTGTGGTAAAACTAATTTTTCTATATGAGTGGACAGTTTTCGTGAAAGTTAACAGCAGACTTTTTTTATTGTTCCTTCAGTAGTGGTTTGCTATTCCTACACAAGTACCACGTCAACCCCAACCTCTACCCCTGTTCCAAGTGGCAGCATAGCAACGGTTAAGTCTCCAAGACCTGCCAGTCCTGCCTCCAATGTAGTTGTCTTGCCAAGTGGAAGTACTGTTTATGTCAAAAGTAAGTGATATTCTCAGTGTTGTTATTAGGATCTTCCTGGCTAAATGCTGCAGCATAGGCTCCGATTAGATCTGCTTTCTTGGATTAAATCATTGATCCACAGGCTATTAGCGGTGGTTAGATTTTTGGAGGTTCTAAAGAATTCTTTACACGTGACTAGCTATATATTGCTTTTTAATTAGTTCTGGAGTTGAGAAATTTCTTTTCTTTTCTTCTCTATGGGGAATATGCCTTGAACAGTGCTATCCTTCAAGTATTTAGTTGTTTTGATTGTCATGGAATAGAAATGGGATTAGAAATGAAGAATGTGCTTATGTAAGTCATTCAGTGTTTACTCCTACAATTGTAATCTTTGTAGAGCTTTAAAAAAAATTACAGACATTATCTGTTAGATTCAGTGAAGCATTCTAGACGGTCCATCTTTTATATTTCTAATTGACTATAATTTTTTGAAGTTTATTTGTAGTTTTTAACCCCTCAATTCTACCCTGTAAAGCAGTTTACTATCAGTTCATTTTTGTTGTTGTTGTTGTTTTTCTTCTCCATTGATTTTTGGAGTGAGGGAAGAAAAGTAGAAGGGAGAGAGAGAAAAAAAAGAGAGAGAGAGAGGAATACAGACATCCATGTGAGAGAGTCACAGAGTCACATCGATTGGTTGCCTCCTGCACATGCCCAGATTGTGGCCAGAGGTTCGACCCTGCAACTGAGGCATGGGCCCTTGGCCGGAATGGAACCTGGGACCCTTCACTCCGTGGGCCTACTCTCTAACCACTGAACCAAACCAGATAGGGTGATCATTTTTTTGGTTTTTAATATCTATTTCTATTTTTCTGGTTTTGATGTTAACTAGAGATCATTAATATTTGATTTTAATTTTTGTCAATATAATTATAAACTTGATTTCTTTTTAACTGTTAGAGGTGGAATTAGCTGTTTTAGACAGGAATGATTTTAGATCATTGTCAATGTTGTTTAAATTAGACTCTAAAAATTAAACATGTAAGGAGTTATATTTTATTACAAGTTCCATGAGTCATGCTGTATCTTTATAAAAAATATCTTCTCCGTAGAGATTTTGTATGTGTGTTGCAAGGTTTTATGTTTCTCACTTGATTTTAAAAACAAACAAACAGTTGAGATTTTAGTACATAAAAAACTGAGAATTTGGGACTATTAAATTTATATCTGATTTCTGTGGATTTATCCAAGATGGTCTTTTAAAATAACTTTAGAGATCTACTTTTTAATAGTTTTTTTAAAACCTTCAAAGTGAACCTAACCATAAAATCACCATTTTACATAACATGTAGTTTGAAGTAACAAGAAATATATTGCTTTATTCTCAGAAGTTACACAGGCAACATTAGTTTGGGATAGAATAATTCATTCACTTAACTTTATATGTGCAAGGCATGATGCCAGGGAAACAACCAATAAGACTTAATCGTTTTCCTCTCATTACCCCTTAATTATGGGAGATATGCAGAATGACAGTCACATTGTCATGGAGTAAGTGATAAGAAGAGAATATACAAAGTGCTTTATAAGCTCAGAGGTGACATGGATTCACTGTGGAGATGGCTTGCAGGATGATGATTGTACCATGGTGAAGTGGTCGTTGATGGGAGGTAGTATTCCTCAAACAACAGCAGCATATAGAGACTTCAGATGGATAGAGTGTGGTAAGGCTTTGGGGAATGGTGAGCAGTTCAGTCTACCAGGATTATAGAGGTACACAGGGTTGAGTGGGACAGGTTATTGTGTTCTTGTAAAAATATGGGACTTTGATATAGTAATAATTTTGTGCCTTATTTTGTAGGAAGATAAAAACGGTTAAAGAATTTGAAACAGGGCGTTCCCATAAGATTTTATAACTGGTAGTAGGTTGGCGGGTGGAAAAGAAGTAGAGATTAAAAAGCATGAAAGCCTTTTAGGAGGTTGTTACTAAAATATGCAGGCGATAAGAGGGTCTTGCCATTAACATAGGAAAGAAGGCATTCAGAGACAACTTCTCTGTAGGAGGATTGATGGGACTTACTACTGACTGGGCATGACAAAGAGACAGGTTAAGGATGATTTAATGATACAAAGATATTAAAATACGGTGTAAAATACAATGTTAAATTGCTATAAAGATAGCAAGATTGTCCTTGTCTTTCAGGTGTTAGCTGTTCAGATGAAGATGAAAAACCCAGAAAACGCAGGCGAACAAACTCTTCTAGCTCCTCCCCTGTTGTCCTAAAGGAAGTTCCAAAAGCTGTTGTTCCCGTCTCAAAGACAATCACTGTGCCTGTGAGTGGAAGTCCCAAGATGAGCAATATCATGCAGAGCATTGCCAATTCCTTACCACCTCACATGTCTCCTGTGAAAATAACCTTCACCAAACCATCAACACAGACGACAAACACAACAACACAAAAGGTATATAGCGGTGGGAGTCTCTGCTTGCCAATTGCCATTTCCGTCTCTTTCAGTACAGTTCAGACTTAACAAACATGCACTGAGTACTTACTATGTGCTTGGCATTATGCTGGGAATATTCACATCTTAATTCTGCACAAACAGCTTGGGATAGGTATTTCACTTTTTCTAGATGAGGCTCAGAGATGCCAAATGACTTGCCTAATATGCCACAGTTAGCAGATCCCATGCTTCTAAAACTTTTATTCTAATTTATTATTGTAATGCTACTTGGAAAAAATTAAATATGAAAGATTATTTTTACCTGAGATAAGATGACTTTACCTTTAGGCACTCAGTTTTTACTTTGCTAGAGTAACAGAGTTATCAGAGTTAGGTGTTTCATACAAGAAGGAAGCATATGATTAAATGGATAATTGTCTTTTTTTTGTTGTTTGCTATCATCAGTTTATTCCTAACTCTTCTTCCGTATGTTCGAATCATCGGTATTCTGTCAATTTCATCTTACTAGAAACCTCTAACTTCCCACACTAATCTGGATGTTGATGGCATCCTAGGCTTCTTGCACACCTACATTTCTGGAATCTTCGTTCACTGCATTCCTCTTTCATGGTTTATTTACTCATTTGCTAGAGCATATCCAGCAGTAACTTCTTGGTATATAAGTGGATGGAGAGTATATTTTTGAGATCTTGCATGGTGGACTGATAATTTTTTTATGCTACCCTCCCACTTTCTTGATGGGGAAGTATTCTAGAGTGGCAGTCATTTTTTTAAAAGAATTTTGAAGCTATCACTCCACTCGCCGTTGGCTTCCAGTATTACTTTTGAGAAGCCCAATGCTGTTCTAATTTCAGATCCTCTTCTTTTTTTTGAAAACTCAGTAATTTTCAGAGTTCTGAAATTTCAAGGTAACTTTTTTAGTGTGAGTCCTTTTTTTTAATCCATTGAGTTGTGTACTGAGTGGCCTCCTTCATTTATTTCTTTAATTTTTTTCTGTTCTCTTTTTGGATCATCTATTATTCATCACATTGAACTGCTTGGATTGATTCTTTCGTTGTTCTTATCCTTTTCTCACTCACATTTTCCATTTGTTTGCTTTTTCTTTCTGCTTTAGTATAACGGTTAAAAGCCTGGATTTTGGAATTAGACTTTTTAAATTCAAATTTCAGTATTGTATTTGCCACTTAATATCTGTGACTGGAAAAACTAAACTCTAGACCTAAGTTTTCTTATTTGTAGAATAGGGAAAATAACATATCCATTTTATAGGATTCTGGGGGTATAAATGTAAAACTGTTAGAATAAAGTCTAGCACATAATTAATGTTTTATAAGTATTATTTCTCTGTATTCTTTAACTTTATCCTTCACTACTTTATGGAAATTTTTATTTTTGCTCTCATACTTTAAATTTCTGGTAATTACTTTTTATTCTCTGAAAGTTCCTTTTTTAAAAAATATACCATCCTGCTCTTTCATATAATCACTATATTCTCTTATGATAGTTCAGGGTAATTTTTGATGCTTTTTCTTTTACCTGTAAGTTCCTTTTATTTGTTTGTTTTGACCTCTCATATCAGAGTTTTCTTAAATGCTGGCTATTGATTATATGTGAAAGTGGGCATTAAAAAACTGACAGAAAATTCTGTGTATAGAGTGGCTGGTGACTTCCTTGTAGTTTGGCCTAGCTGGTTGACTATCCCTTTACCTCCATTAAGCTGTCACTCTAATTTGGGGCTTTTTCAGGGACTGGTCCGTTTCCTCAGAGGAGAATCTTCAGTTTCCTACATAGAGCAGTAAATCTTGGTGTCATCAAATTCCCTGGGATTTAGTCTTTCTTTAGGATGGGGGAGGATAACTGGGGATCTAAATGCTATTTAAACAGACTTTCAGCTAATTTTTTTCTCTCTAGTTCTACTTTTATCCCCACTTCAGAAGTATTTTGTGCTCTCAGTTGCTGAGTCTGAGGTTCTCTGATACAAGTTGTCTTGTTTTTGTTCTGTTTGCTGTCTTAGGTTTTCACTCTCTTGGGAATGCTTGATCAATTATTGCTTGTCTATTTTCCAGTTTCCAAAAGTTTTATAGCTATTGTCTCCTTTCCATTTTGACTTTCCAGGCTTATGCGGCTCTTTCCTTTAAAAAAATCTGTTCATACTGTTAGAGGAATTTGGGAGAGAGAGTGGAGGTAAATTTTTGTTTTCCATATGTGATCTTCCACCTTTCAATCTTCAGATATGACCTTCATTTAAAGAATCTCCTTGAGTTTTCTAGAAGGATACCATTAGCTAATATATAAAAAATATCATTTTCTTAATTAAGTAGAAGTGATAATAAGTTGATCTGTGGAATTATAATTCTATTTTTCATCTTAGAATGAGCATTATGGTGTAGTGTTAAAATCAAGCAAGGCCAAAACCAGTTTGGCTCAGTGGTAGAGCGTCGGTCTGCGGACTGAAAGGTCCCGGGTTCGATTGCAGTCAAGGGCATGTACCTTGGTTGCGGGCAATTCCCCAGTAGGGGGTGTGCAAGAGGCAGCTGATCGATGATTCTCTCTCATTGATGTTTCTGGCTATCTGCCCCTCTCTCTTCCTCTCTGTAAAAAAATCAATAAAATATATTTTTTTAAAAATCAAACAAGGATTTTTCTAGGTAAAGAGGCCTGGGATGGAACCCCAGTTCTTTCAGTTTGATCTAAGATAAATTAGTCTTTTTAAATCTGTTTACCCATTTGTGACTTGAGAATAATGCCTGTCTTAAAAGATTATTGTGAGGATTAAATGAGATAGGATATTTTAAAGTACAACATCATGTGTGTACTCAAAAATGTTAGCTCCTTTCCAATGCAGTTATTTTATGGAAAGCAGTGTTTTATTTATTTGCACCATTGTGAGTGAGTTGTTTCAAGTAACTAAACTCATCAATTAACTGGAGCTTACCCCTTAATATATAGAAATTGACTATTTTTGATGACTTCTTAAAAGTTATACTGAACATAAATTTTGTATTTGTAATTTGATGTCTCCAAGGTAGGCTTTTTGAATATCACTTTTTATATATTATTATAATATAATTATTGCTTTCTGGGCTAACCCTGTATTATGTGGCAATGTATTATAACTTTTTTACTGACTTCTTTGCTGGATCTTATTTTATCAGTAATTCTTCTCTCTACCTTCTCTCCTACTTTCTAAATTTGAGTAATAGTGTAGCAAAGTTATAGCTAAAAGAGCACCCACCTCCTATCCATGCCTATTTCCTTATTGTTTTATTTTTATTTATTATGCTTATAACTAGTTCACATATTACATATTTGTTTCTTTCCTATTAGAGTAGAAATTATTAAGAGTAGAGACTTTGTCTTACTCATCACTGTATTCTTCAGTGGTTAGAATAGTGTCTGGGATGTAGTAGGTGTTAATATTTGTTGAATAGTGAATGAATGAATGAATGAATGAATGGATTTGGTTCCAGTACTGGCTTTCTCACTATTCTTGAACCTTAGTTTGCTATAATACAAAGTTAATGACAGTACTTACTTCCTAGAGTTATCAGGATAATTAAATGAGATGATTCATGGAAAGTGCTTTACACAGTGCATTTGTTGAATTTTCAGAAATTGTCACCTAACATTATTAACCTTTCAATCTTCTTTGGTAGACCTATATAAATATACTTATAATAGATGGAGGTTTGCTTGTAAGTAAAGTTGGTGAACTTTTTTTTAAATTTAGTGACTTTATTTTTTTTCTTTCTGACTTATGAAAATGGATAGTTGAGGTCGTTACACTTGTGATGTTTATAAGAGTGCATATTTATCTCCAAAGTCATATATGAGTCCTACCATGAGATTTCAGCCTCAGAAGTTTAGATTTGTTCTAGTGTGTTTAAAAAATAAACATTTAAAACAAATTATGTTAAAAATAAGATTCATTGATTCCTCAAATATTTATTATTTGCTGTGTTCCAGATGCAAAGCTACTCTTACTTCATGTACACTCTACCATTAGTTTTATTATTTCTTGGACAAGCTGAGTATGGGTAGGACTAATAGATATTGTTGTTGTTTTTTTTGTTTTTATTTTGCTGGGTAGATGGATTTTTTTTTTGAAAACTTTGTAAGGCTGTTGACATTATTGTATTCACCTTGGATTTCTCACAAATCCTATGTAAGTCAACTTAGGAATTAATTTAGGTAAAGTGATTTTTACATTAAATATAATTATTTATGATTTTGTGGACTTGATTCAAATTCTAATAGGTCATATATTTTCAGGGTAGACAAACTTCCACCTATGTTAATGTGGTGCCATCTTTTTAAGTATAACATTGTATAGCACTTAATATAAACAAAGCAACAGAATATAGCTTTATGCTTTCATGTGCTTGATTTATATTTTTCATTTTATCCTTAGGGTGCAAGTCCCAGCACTCTTAAGGAGTTTTTGTGAGTGCTAGAAGGTCAGTAATTTGAATTATGGCCTGAATAAACACTGTTTGGTTCACTTGGTTTCAAAATCCCTTTATTTTCCCTGTTGTAATAAGTAACTTTAAAGTAAAAGTAGATTTTCTTCAAGGTAGAGCTCTAATTTTGAATAATCCCTTTTCAGATAAAAAAAATCAACCCAAAGACTGAAATTTCAAATATGTTTTATCTTTGTATCTATAACCTAAAACATGCTCTTAAAGACTCCAGATTTATTGTGCTGAAATTATGTTGTCTTAATGTTAGAAGCCTACATTCATATTCCAATTCTGAAATTGCAATATTTGACACAAGTGTGAATGCTTCCCCTTCCCTTGCCATGACAGACATTGCAAATTAACTGTGTCATGCTTTCTTGCCAAACCTTGGCAAATCCTCATCTGTGCCACAGAGTCCTTATAAACACTGTGCTTGAGAAAGCAACAACTATTAGTTCAGAATTGGCAAATGTGAAACCTAATTGCCATTACTACGCTAATTCGTTTGACTGTGTTAGTAGCTATGTGAATTCTTTGAATATACAGGGTATCAGAATTTTGGAAAAAGCTATCTAAAATTTTTTAATGTGGCAAAAATAAGTACATTTTATTTCCAGATTGATTTGGTTTATAACACCTTTGCTGATATCCTATTAACACTTATAAAGTAGTAATAATAAGCTACTAAAAAGTACCATTTGTTGACTGCCAAATATTGACCATCTGCTATGTGCCTGGCACTATGTTAGATGCTTCACATCATTATCTCATTTAATCCTTGTAATGATTTGCAAGGTAGGTATTATTATCCCTATTTTATAGATAAAAGTTGGAGCACAGATTTGAAACGTGTCCAGGGGTCACTATTTGTCAATGGCAGTGCAGGGTTAAGTTCAGGTTCTTTTGACTCTTAAGTTTCTGATCTTTTTACCATACTGGTCTCCTTCTTCTCAGTTTACATAATGGCTGATGGTTGTTTTTGTAATAACTATATAGGTATTTGCTCATCAAGTCTATATAGAAGTATGCTGGTCATGATGTGTATTTGTCTCTTGAGTCCTTAAAGTAATGGACATGTACTAATTATAGAGATAACACTTGAAATATATATAATAGAGATTTAGCCAAAGCTTCTTTGAGATGTAGGTATTGAGTATAGACATACTCAGTAAATTTTGACTAACTGATTTAACTTTAGGCCTTCTTTAGGATTGATAAAAATGAAAAAGAATCGCTACCTTAAATTCTTTAGATTTTTCAAAACAATTTTTCTGCCCTTGGTACAAGAAATTTTGATAAAATTTTGATAAAATGTCTATTCAGCTCTGTTTTGGGTATCACTATACCACTATGACACCAAGGATAAAACTGTAATACTACAGACTTGTAAATGATTTTTGTGTTCTCAACTGTAAAATAGGGATAATAATAGTATCTGCGTCATAGGATTGTTGAGAGATTTAAATAAGCCAATGCATATTAGCGCTAGGAGCTAATTTTGATTTTTCCCCCTTTAACTCAATCATTTCCATACATCAAGTCCTATTGACTTTACCTCTCAAAATAACCTGAAACTGCTCACTTCTATTTATTTCCACTAGCATCCCAGTTCAAGCAGCCTCTGTCATTGTCTGGTCTACTGCAAAAGCTTCTTTACTAGCTTCACTGCTTCCACGCTTGCATCTTATCACATAGCAGCTAGAGTGATCTTTTTAAATAAAAATCAATTTTTGTTGTAAAACCATCCCATGGTTTCCCATTAATCTTAGTATACAATTTAAATTCGTTACTCTGGCTTAAAAATTTGATCTGACCTCTGCTTATTTTTCTGCCCCTCCTTGCTCTATATGGTTTTGTTCCAGTGGCTTGCTTTGAGCTAATTCCCACCTTAGGACCTTTGCTCTATCCTGTTCTCTTTGAAATGCTTTGCCCCTATGTCATTTAGAGTTTTTAGCTGGACTGGCTATACCTGAAGTCTCTTTCTTGCCCTCTGCCCTCTGCTCCCTCCCTTTTTTTCTCTGTTCTCTGTTTCAACCTATGAGCAAATCCTGTTGTTTTCTTCTTTGAATATATTCAGAATCTTTCACTTTTCACTATTTCTACCATGAACACTTTGGTCACCATCATCTCTGTTTATTGCAGGAGGCTCTTAAATTTTCTCCCTGTTTCTATGTTTCTACTATCTCTGCTCTACTATACTTTTCACCTAGCAGATAGAGTAATGTTTTCTTTAAAAAACACACACACAACTTTATTTTTTGCCTGGGCCGTGGCTCAGTTGGTAGGAGTGTCACCCCATACACCAAATGTTTGTGGGTTCGATTCCTGGTCAGGGCATTACCTAGGTTGTAGAGTACTATGTACAGGAAGTAGCTGGCCGATGTTTCACACCTCTCTTTCTCTCCCCGCCTCACCCCTTCCTCTCCCTCTAAAAATCAATAGAACATAACCTTGGGTGAGGATTAAAAGTAAAATAAAAATAAAAAGTAGTTTAATTTTTAAATAGTTTTAGATTTAGAGAAAACTTGAGAAAACAGTACAGAGAGTTCTCATATACTTTGCAATAAGTTTCCATTATTTTTAACATTTTATCATATATTAGTATGGTACATTTGTTAAAATTAATGAACCAATATTGATGCACTGATATTAACTAAAGTCCATGGTTTATTCACATTTTTTTTTTTGAGTTTTTAACCTAATGTCATTTTCTGTTTCAGGATACCTTATTGCATGTCTTCTTAGGCTCCTCTTGGCTGTGAAAGTTTCTCAGACTTTCCTTATGTCTGATGACCTTGACAGTTTTGAGGAGCAGCAGTTAGGTGCTTTGTAGGATATCCCACTATTGCAACTTGTCTAATGTTTCCTCATGATTAGTCAAGGTTTATGGATTTTTAGAAGGAAGGCCACAGATATAAAGTGCCATTTTCATCATATCAGATCAAGGGTATTTACTGTCAACATGATCTTACATCCATTACTTCTCTGAATCTGTCTCCTACTACTTTCTACCTTATAAATTCCAATCCTATTTATTTGGCCCTTGAAGTTTCTTGAACATACCAAGTTTGCTTCTGCCTCAGGGCCTCTGTGTGTACTGCTCCCTATGCCATTGGATACTCTTCCTCTAGGTAGCAACATGCTTCTTACCCCTTTGTTGCTTACTTTTAGTTTCTGTTCAAATGTCACCTCATCATAGAGGTCATCATCAAATATTAGACAAAAAGTCATAAAGCACTCCATTTTCTTTTATGTCCTATCTTGCTTTATTGTCTCTTCCAACGTGACATGAATTTTTTTATTTGTTTATTATTATTCTCTTCCCCACTAGAATGTAGTTCCATGAAGTACAAACTTTGTTTTGTTTATCCCACTATCCCTAGCATCTAGAATCATGCCTGGCACATAGTAGATGCTCAACAAATATTTACAAATGAATGACTATTCAAATTTCTTTTTAGAAAGATTGTGCCAATATATATTACCTAAGCATCATGTTAACATTCTTACTTTACTGTCTTGAACAGCATTGCATGTTGTCTTTAAAAATATTTGGTTGGTAAAAATTTTTTGTTTAAGTATTTTTAGTTGTGTATTTATTTCTGTTAAATTGTTTCTTCATACTTCTGTTTCATAAGCTAGTCTAAATACATTAGTATAGCAGGTATATGGAAATAACTTATTTTTCATTTCTTAGGTTATTATAGTGACCACATCACCAAGTTCAACCTTCGTGCCCAATATTCTCTCCAAATCCCATAACTATGCAGCAGTCACTAAGCTTGTACCAACATCAGTAATTGCTTCCACAACCCAGAAGCCACCGGTGGTTATAACTGCTTCACAGTCCTCTCTGGTCAGTAGTAGCAGCAGTGGCAGCAGCAGTTCTACGCCTTCTCCTATCCCTAATACAGTAGCAGTAACAGCTGTGGTATCTTCCACCCCATCTGTGGTCATGTCAACAGTAGCACAAGGTGAGTGGTAATTCAACATGTAATTCTGTTCCTGTGTTCTATGGGAATTTTGAAGAGAGCTCTTTATTTTTCTGCTTTGGGTCTGAAGGCCTCTCCTGTTTCATCACATATTACCACTTTCCCTCTCCCGGTCTGAGAATGTCAAGATAGTAGGTTACTCAGTTTTCTTATATTAATATACTTCAAGATTTTCAAATTCACACGCATTGTATCTGATCACGAAGGTAATTAACATTCCCCAAATGTAGGTTAAATCTTGTCACAATAAATTTCAAAGGCGTATACAAATATCTTTAATATAGTGGGATTTTCAAATGAGGAACTTGAAATTACTTTATTATAGGTTCTTCATAGGCACTCAGTTTATAATTATGTACTCAGAGATATCAAATATGTAATCTCTTCAAAATAAGTTACCCAATGATATAAAGTAGGGGGAAAAGTATGATTTCAAGGACATGCCATTTGCCTTTTTTCAGTCTCCTAAATTTTTCTGTGTGGGCGGTAATGGGAGATATTGAGAGGAACTGAGGCTGACCTGAAGGACAATTGCTTCTTTATAGCAGAGGAAAGGAAATGTGGAAACATCATTTTTCTGTTAGCTTAAATCAGGTTAGATATGCACTATATTTTTATGTTCCTCCCAGAGGAAAGGTGAACAGCATGCAGTTAAGAAACTTTTATTTTGTGGGATTGGTGAGTCTTAAGATGGGGATCAGAGAGAAGTATTTATTATTTAGAATTCATACCCATGATGTAATCTATGAAAAAAGAGCATAGAAGCAACATAGGACAGAACCTAATATTAGTTTTTATTGGATTTTACTTGAATAATATATAGCTCAAGATAGACTGGGAAATATAGTTTATGAACTAATAGCAAATGCAAGCAGTTGAGTAGGAAAATAGTGTTTTTCATGATTGTTTTAATCATGTTTAATGTGTTCTATATAACTCTGTTAGTAAGGAAGAGGTTACATAGATGCAGTGTGGTCAGTATACCTTTTCTATAGCCCTAATAGTAGAATGCGAGAGCATCTGGTATTATTTTCTGGCTCTAATACTCATTTAATGTCTCAGTCAATAACAAGAAATAGCAGGCTTGCCGAAACCGGTTTGGCTCAATGGATAGAGCGTCGGCTTGCGGACTGAAGGGTTCCGGGTTCGATTCCAGTCAAGGGCATGTACCTTGGTTGCGGGCATATCCCCAGTGGGGGGTGTGCAAGAGGCAGCTGATCGATGACTCTCATCGATGTTTCTAATTCTCTATCTCTCTCCCTTCCTCTCTGTAAAAAATCAATAAAATATATTTTAAAAAAAAGAAAAAAGAAAAAAAAGAAATAGCAGGCTTGAAATTTTCTTTTGTTACCTTAACTGATTTTTTAAAAAGTTGTTTCAACTTTTCTATTTGTGCAGTAGTTAACTATAATATAGCATTATTAAAAATAGAAATAATTTTATATTAAAAGTCTTTAAAATGCTGGTTGTAAACATGATCTAAATTCATCATTTCAAAATTTGAAGGTAAGAGAAGCAAAGGCCACTTGTCTGCTCACCTGACCCTATATCAAAACTCTTATCATTGACAGTTGTTTTTCCCTTCTAGTCCTCATTACAGTTTGCTGAAGTTTTATTATATCAGAAAGGTTAATGTTCTTTTAAGGTTTTATTTGAGATAAGAGGAATATTCTTGGTTATTAATGAAATATCTTTAGACAAAATGAATATTCCATGCTTCTGTTTTTCATTCTTAATTTTCTCCTGCTACCCCCTGAAGCTCTTGGGAACTTAGGACTTCCTATTTTCTTATTTTCTTCTTGCATCCTGTATCTTTCTGTGAGTCTTAAGTAATTAGTTATAGGGGAGCTGGACAAGACGTCTCGGAGATTTCTCATGAATTCACTGGAATTCAGTAGAGCATGAGGGATATAAAAGTATCTGAATGTAGATAGTGAAGGAAACTGTATGATGATTTTGAGTTTCTGTTTGAGATATTTAATTTTTATATTCTAAGAAGTTAAGGCATCTTTTTAAAAAGATAAAATTTAATGGGATGATAATATATAGACTGTATTGTGATTCAGACTACGAGCTTCTGTAGCTCTGTGTAAGTACCTGGCGGACAAATGATTATTTAATGACCCAGTTAGAGTTCTTAAGAAAAGACTTTAATTTATAGATTATTGGAAGCGAAATAAAGAAAAGCTACTTTGCTATGCTAAATAATTCAAAAGATAAATGTTTCATTGTGAATTATTTTATTTAAAATTATTTTTATTTATTTATTTATTTATTTTTTAAAGAGAGAAGCAGGAAGAGAGAGAGAGAAAGAGAAACATGGATGTGAGAGCAGAACATCAATTGGCTGCCTCCTGCATATCCCGTACTGGTGGGGGTTGGGATGAGGGTGGCGGCAGATTGAGCCCACAACCTGGGCTTGTGCCCTGACTGGGAATCAAACCAGCAACTTTTTGGTGCATGGAATGACACTCAGCTATCTGAACCACAGCAGCCAGGGCAGTTATTTTATTTCATGCCATGTTTAAATTGGCTCACTAAACCTAAAAGGAAATGTATTAGAAATAAGATTTAAAACTTAGTTTACTTTGCTTTTATATTACATTAAGAACTTATATTTTCTAATGGAAAATCTGTTGAGAAACAAGTTTGAGAATATCCTGCTTGATATTTTTGTTTCTTTTGTGTTAACTTTTCACCAAGGGAAAGCAGTATTATTTTTTTTTGTTGTTGTTTTTTTTTGAGAATGAGAGAAATGATGCCGCCTCCCTTGAAGCTTTTGGGGATTAAATGTCTAATACGTAAAATATCACACATTATACCTGACATATAATGGGTGATTAATAAGTTATTGCTTTTATTGATTTACCTAGTTTGTGTTATCTGCTACAATAACCAGAAGTAACCTTAATTATACCTTACTATTGAATTTTTCCCCCCCTTACTATTCTACAGGTGTATCAACATCAGCAATCAAAATGGCATCAACCAGACTTCCTTCCCCCAAAAGCTTAGTGGGTACCCCAACTCAGATTCTTGCACAGTTTCCTAAACAGCATCAACAGTCTCCTAAGCAACAGTTACATCAAGTGCAGCAACAGACACAGCAGCAGGTGGCTCAGCCTTCTTCAGTGTCTCATCAGCAGCAGCCTCAGCAGTCTCCTTTGCCACCGGGTATTAAGCCTACAATTCAGATCAAACAGGAGTCAGGTAACTGGGAAATGTTTACAAGATATTATAATCCTTCTCTAATCACCTGCTCTCAGAATACCTCTAATATATATGGGTTTACTTCCATATATAGTTTCCTCAATTGCCAGATATTTAAATTCCAAAATGTATTTTGAGACTCTCCTATTGGAAATACCTATACAGAACTGGAGCTTGGGAATAGAAAAGGAATAAAAAGCAGTTTGCACAGCAGGAAGAGGTTTTTTGTTGTTATTTTTTCAATGAACTCTCAAGAGAGATAAAGAATGCTGAGGAAATAAACCCAGATTTTAGCATTATACTCTGTGACCTTTTGGGGTCATGGGAAGTGAACACTTGAAAAATTAGTCTGGTGAGTTGTGTGTTAGAGGGCAGTTCATATTTATGAATAATATGATATAAAATTTTCAAAAGCAGAAGAGGTGCTAAGATTATAGTCTAGAGGCCTGGTGCATGAATTTGTGCTCCGGTGAGGTCCTGCTGGTCCACTCCGATCAGGGCCGATCAGGCTGGGCCAGTTGTGGGGAGGGGCCGCAGGAGGATGGCCATCCAGCCCCACCCCCAATTGGGGTGGGGGGGGGGCAAGGCTGTGGGTGGTTGACTGTCCCATGCTGCCCCTTGGTTGAACTCCTGGGAAGATAATTTGTATATTAGCCTTTTATTATATAGGATCAGGTACAGTGAAGAAGTTTGTGGTTTGTGGAATAACAATTTAGCAGTTTATTGAAAGCTTCTCCAGCACAATGGGAACTCAGAGGTAGGAGTCAATTATTATAAGTTGTCAAATCATAAAAGTATTGAATAGAAAGGCAGGTAGGATGGAGGCTGAGTCACAGGGAAATTTAAAAAGCCTTATAACATAGGCTTTAAATAGGCCTTAATACCTTTAAAAGGAAAGAAAATGGGTGTTTTTTTTCTCTAAAGAATCTGGACTTTATTTGGTGATAGAATAGTATTTTGGAGGATACTGACATTTTCTATTTTTTTTTTTGATAGAAACATTTATTTTTTTGAGATAATTGCTGTATAACATTGTATTAGTTTTATGTGTACAACATAATGATTTGTTATGTATATAAGGGTAGGCAAAAGTAGATTTACAGTTGTGAGTATGCAAAACTCAGTTTATTCTTTTATTATTTTCCATTTGAACAACTGTAGACCTCCTTTTCCCTATCCCTGAATATTTTAAAGTGGTTATTTAACATCTATCACACACATAGTTACAAACTTATTTTCATATGATGATAACTTTTAATACCTACTTTCTTAGCAACTTTCAAATATACAATACAAGTATTGTTTGGTATAGTCACAGTACTGCACATTACATCCCCAGAACTTATCCTATATAATAAAAGGTCAATATGCTGAATGACTATTTGTTATTACGTGCACTGACCACCAGTGGGAAGACGCTCAACGTAGGAGCTGCCCCATGGTGGTCACTGCTCCCACAAGGGGAGCACTGCTCAGCCAGCAGCTGGGCTCAAGGCTGACGAGCGCAGCAGCGGTGGCAAGAGCCTCTCCCGCCTCCGAGGCAGCACTGAGGACCCCTTGGGAATGTTGAGTAGGCCTAAGCCGGCAGGTGGACATCCCCCGAGGGGTCCCAGACCATGAGAGGGCACAGGCTAGGCTGATGGATTGACACCCTCCCACCCCTGCCCCAGTGCATGAATGTCATGCACTGGGCCTCAAGTTTATATTATAACTGGAGTTTGTGCCTTTTACCGCCTTCACCCATTTTAGCCAACCTCTCACCTCTTGCTTGTTCTCTTGTATCTGTGAACTCTATTAGTTTTGTTTTAGACTTATTTCACCTAACAGAATACCATTCATGTTGTAAATGCAGGATTTCCTTCTTTCTCATGGTTGAATAATATTTCATGGTATCTATATACCACATTTCTTTTTTAAAGTATTTTTTAAAAATTATGCAGACTTAATATTTTAAGTATTTTCAAAATCCCCCAAATTATTTTTCACCCACATATAAGCAAACCTTAAAGTAATGTGTGATGAAATCAGTGATGAAAGAAACAACTCGTGAGTGAGGCTTATTCCCAGTTCATCACAGGCCTCAATCACAGCCTTGTCAGCGGCAGAAGCAGTGGGAGTAGTTATATATGCCACACCACTCCCTGAAAGGCAGCAATGCTCAGAACTGATAGAGACTTCACCAAGTTTGTCAAATCATTCCTTCTTCTCTGCCTTGGCTAATCATTCAGGGACTTCCTCACAGTGCTTTCCATGTTACTCAGTCTTCATTCTTGCTGATGGTTCCAGGACCATATTGATTGATCATTGGAGATTTCTCCTCTCTTCAGTCTGGTGTTAAACTTCATTGAGAGCATTCATTCGCCTTATCTCCTTCAAGGCATGTGCAGTGTGTTCGAGACTGCTGTCCTGCGCTTCAATATCAGTAACCTGGTACTCAGAGTTAGATTGAATGTATATTTCACAGCAGTGGTGGCCATGAAGAGGTCTGTGAGCACACATTCTGGCAAATCTTTAATCTTGGTAAAATCATTGCTAAATAATGACACCATTATTTCTCCGGTTTAGCAAAGTCCAAAGATAATTTGAACCAAAGATAATTTTCATCTGGATTGTAAGACTGATCATCTGAAGAACATAGTAGTTCCCACTTTTATTTTTAGAAAGTATTTTTAAAGCCTCTTCATATTCTCGGGCCGTGGCCGTGGTTGGCAAACTGTGGCTTGTGAGCCACACGTGGCTCTTTGGCCCCTTGAGTGTGGCTCTCCCACAAAATACCACGGCCTGGGTGAGTCTATTTTGAAGAAGTGGCATTAGAAGAAGTTTAAGTTTAAAAAATTTGGCTCTCAAAAGAAATTTCAATCATTGTACTGTTGATATTTGGCTCTGTTGACGAATGAGTTTGCCGACCACTGTCCTAGGGCAACAATACCATCAGATATCTCTCTGGATAAATTATGGCAGTAGGGACATCATATACTAGTATATCAGATAATGTAACAGAACCACCAAGGGAAGACATCCTGTCATCCCCTCTTGCTTGTGCATATGCAGTTGAAGCAGTGTTAGAGTTTTATACATGTTATAGACCATGCAGACTTCTGGATTTTCATATGAATGTAATAATATAATGTGTGGTTTTCTTGTGACTGGCTTTTTTCACTTAATGCTATCAGGGTTCATACATATTATACTAGGTTCTAGAGGCCTAGTGGAGGGAGGTGTCTCTCAGTCCGGCCTGCACCATCTCCAATCTGGGACCCCTGGAGGGATGTCTGACCACTCGTTTAGGCCCAATTCCAGTAGGACATCCCTCTCACAATCCAGGACTGCTGGCTCCCAACTGCTGATCTGCCTCTGCCTGATTGCCCCTAACTGCTTCTGCCTGCCAGCCTGATCACCCCCTAACCACTCCCATGCCAGCCTGATCGACACCTAACTGCTCCCCGGCCGGCGCGATTGCCTCTAACTGCCCTCTCTTGCCATCCTGGTCACACCTAATGCCCTCCCCTACCAGTATGATCACCCCTAACTGTCCTCCTCTGCAGACCTGGTTGCCCCCAACTGCCCTCCCTGCAGGCCCAGTCACCCCTAACTGTCCTCCCCTGCTGCCTTAGTCACCCCTAACTACCCTCCCTTGCCAGCCTGGTTGCCCCTAACTGCCCTCTCCTGCCAGCCTGGCCCTTCCCCCCCACCAACTGCCCTCCCCTGCAGGCCTGGCCCTCCCCGTCTGCCCTCCCCTGCAGGCCTGGTCTCCCCCAGCTACCCTCCCCTGCTGGCCTGGTCTCCCCCAACTGCCCTCCTCTGCTGTCTCGGTCTTCCCTAACTGCCCTCCCTGCTGGCCTGATCGCCCCAACTGCCCTCCCCTGCCATCCTGCTCTCTCCCAACTGTCCCCACTGCTGGCCTGCTCGCCCCCAATTGCCCCCCCCCCCTGCTGTCCTACTTGCCCCAACTGCCCCCACCTGGCGGCCTGATCACCCCCAACTGTCCTTCCCTCCTGGCCTGATTGCTCCTAATTTTCTCTGCCTCGGTCCTGACACCATGGCTTTGTCCGTAAGGACGTCCTGAAGATCTCCCGGTCTAATTAGCATATTATCCTTTTATTGGTATGGATTAGTTTTGGGTATACAGCTTAATAGTTAGATAATCATATACTTTATGAAGTGTTCCCCTCAATATTTTCAGTACCTATCTGGCACCATATATAGTTATTACAAAGTTACTGACTATATTCCCTATATTATATTACTTTACATATCTGTGACATTGTAAATACCTTCTTTTTAAAGGACTGTGGAATTATCCTGTGCAACTCTGGGCCTGCTATTTTTTGGTGATGAAGGAAGATCTCTTAAATATTTTAAGGAAATTTGTCTATTTAGGCATCTCTTTTCTGAGGTCAATTTTGATAAATAATATTTTTCTAGAAAATTATTTCATCCAAATTTTCAGCTTATCTGTAGGACTGAGCAAGGTAGTCTCTTATGATCCTTTTAAATTTTCCTCTGTGGTTATTTCTTTAGGAAATTCTTTTTTATGTTTCTTAAGCATTGTTATTATAATTCACCAAAGAGATAATAATAAAAATAATTTTCCCCTTGAACTTCATTGTTTATGATTTATTATAATTATGATTTCTTTATTTCTCTGATGATAATACTTTATTTATTGAATTCTTGTTATGTACTAGGCACTTTATACTTTTGATTTATTTAATCTGTAAAGATTAAATATTATTGTAAAACAGCCCTAGAAAGTATATAGTAGTAGTATATTTATTTCAAATGAGAAAACTGAGAGAGATTAAGTAATTTGCCTAATTATTCTTAGATGTCATAATTTTAACTTCTTTGTTAGCTATAAGAAGTTTAAAATTATTTAAGGCTATTAAATAAGTAGATTTATTATTTTTCTAACGTCTCAATCTAATCACCATCCAAAAAGTAATACAATTTTTAGTTGTCTATGGCAATACATTCAATCCCATGAAATTAGGATACTGGTGCAATACATTCAACTCCAGAATTATTTCAGTGAAGTTATGGAGGGAAAAATGTTACCAAAATTTTTCTTCCTCGGTTAACAATTGTTATTTAAAGTTATAGTTAGCATAAAATTTTACATTTTACATTTGGAAAGGCAATGTAACAATTATAATTAAAATTTTTGAAAAATATAAAAAAAGAATCATAACCTCACCACCCTAATATTTTTATTTAATTTTTGCATATTGCCTTTAACTTCTTGTCCAAATGCTTATTTTTAAATATATGTTTTTTATTGATTTTTTACAGAGAGGAAGGGAGAGGGATAGGGAGTAGAAACATCGATGAGAGAGAAACATTGGTAAGCTGCCTCCTGCACACTCCCTACTGGGGATGTGCCCGCAGCCAAGGTACATGCCCTTGACCGGAATAATCGAACTTGGGACCCTTGAGTCTGCAGGCCTACACTCTATCCACTGAGCCAGACCAGTTAGGGAAATTGCATATTTTTGTAGGTATAAGAATAATGTATCCTTTATTATTTGAGAACGTGTGCTATTAATACTTTTAAAAAGCTGTCAATTTAAGAATAAAGGTTCAAAAAGAAAACGTTCTTGCTTCTTTATAGTTTACAACAGCCTTTTTAATTTAAGAGATTAGAAAATACTTGGTGCAGTTGGGAATATATAAAAGCTACATTAACATTTGTTTTTGACTTCTTATCCTAGTCTTTCATACCCATCTTCATGAAACATTGTTTATTTGTCTGTAAAAGTTCAGGCCAATGACTGTTTGATTTGAAAGCTCTTACATATCATAAAGAAAAAAAATTGTTTTTATTTAAGAATTTAACAGTTTCTATAATGTTTTAATTGTGTTCTTGAATGAGAAATTAGGAATTTGAGAAGCAAAAGTTGGTGAAGAGTTTTTATCCACATGAATTTTAAAGCTTCTCTTTAGTCAAGACGGAGTAAATGCAGTAATGTTTATAACTACTGCCCTCTTGGCTTGGTATAAGGCACATGCATTTTTTAAAATAGTTTGTACTGATATTTATCTTTCTTCTTTCAAAGGTGTTAAAATCATCACACAACAAGTTCAACCCAGTAAAATCTTACCCAAACCAGTGACAGCAACTCTGCCCACCAGTAGCAATTCCCCTATTATGGTGGTTAGTAGTAATGGTGCAATAATGACAACTAAACTGGTAACCACTCCTACTGGTAAGTTTTCTTGAGCATTAGTTTATCTATTCATTATATAGATATTGAGCAATTTTTCTGTGTGTGACACTGGGGTTACAGATGTTATTGAGACAGTTCTTCAAAGAGGCCTTTCTTGACCTCCCACTTCCCTCCAACTAAAAAAAGTTCTTTCTCATTGTGGTATGGTCATCTGTACTTTTCCTTTAGAGTGCGTACTACAATTTCTATTTACTTAGCTACTGTTTGTTGATTTAATATTTTTCAGGATATTTATTTAATATCCTTTTTGGAGCTTTTTAGACCATAAGCTCCCAAAAGGATAAGGGAAATAAGGAACCATGTCTGTTTTATTATATATCCTATCTAATAAAAGAGTAATATGCAAATTGACCAACACTCCAACACACAAGATGGCTGCCCCCATGTGGTCAAAGATGGATGCATCCATGTGGATATAAGATGGCCTCCACAAGATGGCCAGCAGGGGTGGGCAGTTGGGAGGGACCAGGCCTGCAAGGGAAGGCAGTTGGGGGAGATCAAGCCTGCAGGGAAGGGCAGTTAGGGGGACCCAGGCCTACAGGGGAGAGCAGTTGGGGGAGACCAGGCCTGCAGGGGAGGGCAGTTAGGGGTGACTTGGCCTGCAGGGGAGGGCAGTAAGGGGCAATCAAGCTGGCAGGGGAGCAGTTAGATATCAATCAGGCTGGCAGGGGCTTGGTTAGGGGGTGATCAGGAAGGCAGGCAGATGAGCAGTTGGGAGCCAGCTGACCTGGATTGAGAGTGATGTCCGGCTGCCCATTTAGACCTAAAAGGGCAGCCGTACATCCCTTGAGGGTCCCAGAATGTAGCGGGTGCAGGCTGGGCTGAGGGACACATACCTCTGTGCACGAATTTCGTGCACCGGGCCTCTAGTATTTACACACACACACACACACACACACACACACACACATATAATACACACACACACACACATTTATATAAAGAGAGAGAAAGAGAGACATGCTATTCTGTTTTGTAAGTCGTTAGTAAGGATTTGTTGAGTGAATGAAAATGCAGTCCCGTTCATAAAGATCTCACTTTAATGAGGTTGAGAATCTCATTTATAGAGTAGTAAACATTCCTCAGACTGAGGGAGGCACAGGGTGACATTGTTCCTTGATATAAGAGCAATCAGGCTTTGCTCAAGGAAGTGACAGACGCTGCAGAACATTGATGTATGTATGTATGCATGCATGCATGTATGTATGTATGTATATATGTATGTATGTTAATCCTTACCAGAAGATATGAGAGCATCCAGGCTATGCTCAAGGAAGTGACAGTGCAGAACATTTATTTATTTGCTCATTTATTTATTTATTTATTTTTGTTAATCCTTACCAGAAGATGTTTTTTGCATTGATGTTTTAGAGAGAGTAGAAGGGAGGGGAGGAAAGAGAGACATATTGATCTATTGCTTCCCACAAGAATCCTGACCAGGGTCAGGGAGTGACCTGCAACCCAGGTATGTGCCCTTAACAGGGATCAAACCTGAGACCTTTTGGTGAGTGAGCTGACACTAACCATTGAGCACACAGTCCAGGACAAGTGTGTAGAACATTTTAAGTAATACAATCCTCAGTCTTTTCCCTTGTCTATTTAAATGGGATAATAATACCTATGCCATAAGGTTATTGTAAGTATTAAATGAAAACAAGTGTGTAAAGTCTCCAGCAGAGTGCTCAATAGCTATTACTATTAATTAATATTAGAATTATTAGGGGTTATGATAGAGAGGAAAAAAAGAATTATTCATTAATATTATTTTAAATTTGCATAACTCTTACCAATACTTTTGAGGATAGACAGAATTTAGATGATAGGATTTAGATAGTGTAAAATGATACCTGTCTGAAGTTTATAAGCTATCAGCTATTAGCCAGTATGTAAAGGTCTGTACAAACATTGCACTTAATCTCCCTTAGGCTCTCTTATCTCCATTTTCAGCGACAAAACAAAGACTTACAGTAAGCAACTTGCCCAATTTCATATAGTCAATGAAAGGCAGAACTGGAATTTTAATCCAGATCTGATTGATTCCAAACCAGTGCAAACAAAAATTGTGGTAAAATATATATAACATGAAGTTTTATATTTTCACCATTTTTAAGTGTGCAGTTTGTTAGTATTGGTACATTCACATATGTAGCCATCACCACTATCTAGCTCCAGAACTTTTTCATCTTCCCAAACTGAAACTCTGTACACATTAAATAGTAACTAGTCTCACCTACTTCTAAGATTTGGCAACTGCCACTCTACCTTCTGTCTCTATGCAAAGCCTGTGCTGTAGATATACCATTATTTTCATATTAAATCTATCATACTTCCCCCTAAAATTTTCACCACTAGGTACAAAGATATTAATGTTATGTATATATGATTCTTTATGTTGTGGAAGGTAGCAAAAAATAATATATCTATACTTATGTAACTATATTAGAGTGTTTCTTTTTAAAAAAAAAAAACAACTGGTTATATTGGGTCGGCAACTAAGCAATTGCGGATTTTTAAAAAAATCAAAGAGAATTTTTTCATGGAACTAAATAACTTTATTCTGTAATGTATTGCCCATTTTGATCAATGACCTTTTGCCATCTTTCAGGCAGCATCATAATCCCACGTTCAAAAAACTTCTGGTTTTTATTAGCAAAAAACTGAATCAAGTACGATTTGACATCATCATCATTATTGAAATTTTTACCATTCAAGGAGTTTTGTAAAGATCGAAACAAAAAGTAATCAGATGGTGCAAGGTCAGGACTATATGGTGGATGTGGCAAAACATCCCAACCAAGCTCCATTAATTTTTGCCGAGTGACCAAAGATGTGTGTGGCCTTGCATTGTCATGATGGAATACAACACCTTTTCGATTTGTCAATTCGGGCAGCTTTTCTTCAACTGCATTGTTTAATTTCGTTAGTTGTTCAATGTAGACATCAGAATTGATCGTTCGGTTGGGTGGTAAGAGTTCAAAGTAGACAATTCCTTTGTAATCCCACCAAACTGATAACAAAACCTTCTTTTGATGAATATCAGCTTTTGATGTTGTTTGAGTTGGTTCACCTGGCCTGCTCCACGATCTTTTCCGCTTGATATTGTTGTAAACAACCCATTTTTCATCGCCAGTTATCAGTCGTTTTAAAAATGGATCATTTTCATTACGTTTCTTTAGCAAATCGCAGCTGCTAATGCGTTGCGTTAACTGTGATTCTTTCAGTTCGTGAGGAACCCATGTATTGAGTTTTTGAACATAGCCAAGTTGTTTTAAGTGATTTTCAATGCATGTATGTGATACATGAAGCTTCTCTGCAATCTCACGTGTTGTACTGTGACAGTCCGAATTGATTATTGCTTTGATTAGGGCGTCATCAACTTCAACTGGACGACCAGAGCATTTTTCATCTTTGAGTGAAAAATCACCAGAACGAAATTTGGCAAACCAATTTTGACACTGCCGTTCTTTTAAGGCTTCGTCACCATAAACAGCACATAACTTTTTATGAGCTTGCGATGCGTTTTTCCCTTTGCGGAAATAAAAAAGCAAAATATGATGAAAATGTTCCTTTTGATTTTCCATTTTTCAACGAACGCCAAACGAAAATTACAAAACAGATCAAAAAACTTTTTTTACTGATTAACAGCTGAATAGCCAACTATCAAATAACAAAATGTGTTTTACATTTGTACTGCGTCTGCAAACCTAAAAATTCAACTGAAGCCATATATGTGTGAAACCCGCAATTACTTAGCTGCCGACCCAATAATTTAACTGATTCAAACTATGTAACATTTACTTTGCACTAATTTTTTTTTTTTCTGATTCAGATATATGTTTGTTATCAATTTAAACTAATTCTACTTAATGTTCTTCCCTTCCACCCTCTTTTGGATAGAGATTGTATTTTTAAGTGGTGAATAACTTGCTAAAATCATTTTTGGGGAAAGGGGTTGTTGAAAATGGTTTTCACAATGACCTTTGAATCTGATTATCATGGAAAAAAGTTTTTCTGTTGAAGAAGGTGTTATTTTAGTCATTTTCATTCTCCTCAAGACAAATAGTTCTTAGTTTAGGAATGGGATTGATTTCTGAGTTACCAGATTTGTAGGAAACTATAACAGGCTCATTTGATTAGTTTTTAACTCCTCTTTAGGAAAAGGGAAAAATCCTAGAAATAGTGGGGCAGAGTGTAAAATCCTTTGAGAAAAATATCTTTACAGGTCAATTAAAGTTGAGGAAATATGGAAATAGTGAACTTTTTAGGCTAAAAAGAAATATTTTTGGCAGCAGCATCTTTAATCTCTAATAAAATGATGGCATAATTCTTTAAAAGATGGAAATATATTTACAGGGTAGCAGAGAATAAAACAAATAAAAGTTTATAACATTTTAGGCAAACAGTACTGCCTTATTTCCTGAGTGCTAACATTAGGTTTGGCACTGAGACAGCATAAAACAGATGCACCTTAAAATCTGTAGCCTTAAAATCTATAACAGAAATAGCTAAAATGCTCTGGCAGGAAAGATAATAGTTTCTTTTGGCTTAAAACTAATGGAAGAAAAGTAGTAGGAGAAGGAACAGAGTTAACTTTTTCTGCGCTTAGTAATTTGATGCAACACATCACAATATTTCATGTGTAAAATTGTTTCAAATTGACTTGGCTATAGTTCTGTATGGTGCTTTGAAAACTAGCTGTAAATTGTTACTTAAGTCTTGACACCTTGAAATTCCATTTTCAAGTTAAAGCAATGTAGATTACATTGAATTATAGTAAAACTGTATAAATTGTCATTCTTCTATAAGCAATGACAAGTTTTTCTTTTGGCTTTTCCCATTTTCCAGGCACACAGGCAACCTACACCCGGCCAACAGTGAGCCCATCCATAGGTCGGATGGCCGCCACCCCTGGAGCTGCAACGTATGTGAAAACTACCAGTGGTAGCATCATCACAGTAGTACCCAAATCATTAGCCACCTTGGGAGGAAAGATAATTAGCAGTAATATAGTTTCTGGTAGGTATCTCTGAAACATATAAAAGATAACAGGTGATTAGAAGACAAAACATATTTCAACTGTTGAAAGATTCTGTTTGGTCTCAGTTTTCTGATTAGAAATCTAAAGCTTTTATTTAGTCCTCATGTTTAGTGATTACAGTTTTTTTTTTTAGTTTTAGTATTAAATCTTCACATATTAAGTTTTTGATTATTTTAAAATAGAAATAAATAAATGTTGCTTTTAATCATATTGGAAAGATTATGTCTTATATTTGCATAGAGATTTTTTAAATTATAAAATATTCTATTTATTTAGACCTCATAACTCTAAGATAGTTGACATCATCCTCAGTTTACAGGTACAGATTTAAGATTACAGAGATGAAATTGACTTTCCAAGATCACACAATCTAGATACTGGAAGAACTAGTATTTATTTATCTAAATGTGTTTGGGTAAACATAACGCATAATTTCAGTTACTAATGTCGCTTTAGCGTATTAAAAATAAAAATATATGAATATCTTTGCTTTTCACCATTTATAAGGACTGTTTACTTTAAAAAAATATTTTACTTAGATAGTGAAGGCTAATATTTATTGGTATTTTGGAACCTTACCTAGGTTTATATGATCTCATTAATTCCTAAAGTAATTTAGGTTGTGGATCCTGAAGTAAAATGTTAATATGGTTTTTGTTTTCAATGATTATTATTATTATTACTAGAGGCCCATTGCACGAATTTGTGCACTGGTGGGGTCTGGCTGGGTTGCCCTGACTGGGGCGGGGTGGAACTGGCCAGGGGAGGGAGGTCGGCTGGCCTGCCCCTGATCATGGTGCAGGGCACTGGTTGGGGATGGGATTGGCGGGGGGAAGGGGCCACAGGCGGTTGGCCAGCCCACCCCCTGGTCAAACTCCTGGCCAAATTCATGGTTGAAGGGACGTTTTGTATATTAGCCTTTTATTATATAGGATTTTTTTTTTTAGTGATAAATATTTTTTTATTTTAAATATTTTATTATTTAAAATATTACATGTTTCACCTCCCCATTGGCCTCTTCAATTATTATTATTTTAAAATTAAAATGATGTAAATAATCTTTGATCAAGCAAGTCCTGTGGACTTGTATGCCACAGGCGAATTGTTCTATCTTAAAAATGAAGGGATTGATATTTGTGGCATAATACGATGTTGCTGATAACCCAGGGAGTGGAAAAAAAAAAAAGCAAAGCAGGGCATGATATTGGCATAAAGTACTATATTTATAGCTGTTAATTTTGGCTCTACTTTTAAGTATAAATGAGAAAATCTAGCATTTGCCAAACTGAGGAAGGTGAAACCAGTAGGGAAAGACTTATCATACTCCGGATTTTAAGAGGCTATTTTAAATAACACAGTTAAAACTCAAGTTATAATTTATTACCTGACAATATCTTTAAATAGTATAGAACATATAGTCGGTTAAACATTTCTTAAAAATTATGTTTTTCATTGGTATGTAGCTTTTTATGACTCTTAAATGTTTTTTTATAATTCTCTGTATATTAATTTATGGTATTATATAGTTAGAAGGTATATTTAGATGTTATAAAGCCTCTGTTTTCAGACATTTATGATTTAGCTGCTTTTGTACTAGGTTAGAGCAATGCAAAACAAGCACATTTTTCTAGAAGCAAAGAGGTAGTCAGATAAAGGTTTTTATCATGTATACATTTTACCCACCTTTCTATTTAACTATAAAACAGCTCATAGTGGCTATTTCAGGAATGTGGGTATACATGAGAAGAGGGCTGAAATTTTCAGCACTATAGGATACACTTGGCACACAGTTGAAAGAACTCTATTGCATGGAGCTCATTTTGTCTGGCCCTCTGCTCACACTTTTATTCCAAAGAACATCCCTTATTTCTGACTGTTCTAAACTGATCCTTACGCTACATATTAATTTCCTTTATAAAGATAGTTCTCTTATTTTTGTTCTCTATGATACTAGGATTATAGATTAGTTTATTACTAGTTTTCAATTCTAAGCTACTTGTAATAAACTGGTAAGCCTGGTTGGATGAATTTAGACAGTTTCTGCTTTCACCCATGAGCAGATAATGCTGGATTCTAGAGTCTGTACATACCACAACCCCACACCCTATTTCCCAATAAGAAAAGATTACTTTTCTTAAAATACACTAAAAAATCTAGATGTAAGAATATAAGACTTTAAAAAGTGAGACTTTTTTCCTCACTGTGGGGAATTTGGAAAATATAGAAAGGTACAAGGAAAATTAAAAACTTAGAATTTTTATCATCCAGAGAAATGTGTTGAAATGTAAATATATATGTTTCAGTTCATTCCTTTTTCTATTCATTTCTTTGTGTATATATATTTACAGCAGGCATAAGGTGTCAGGTGGACATCCCCAGAGGGCTTCCGGACTGAGAGGGCGCAGGCTGGGCTGAGGATTCCGCCCTCCCCTCCCACTTCCTCCCTTTCCCCAGTGCACAGTCTGGGACCCCTCAGATTTTGGAGAGTTTGGTCTCCGCAGACCAGGCTGAGGGACCCCACCTGCCAGAGGGACCCTGCTCACTCTGCAGACACTCTTTGAGCTGTGGCACTGCCCCAGGTGTGGCAGACTGAGGAGGGACCATGGGAGGTTGGATATAGGGTGTATCCAGCCCTGTCTTGCCCAGTCCCACCCCACTGGCCACCTTCTAATTAATTTCTTTTCAATGTGCACGAATCCATGTACCAGGGCACTAGTTTCAGTATAATGCTGTACTTGCTTTGCCTTATGCTAAGCCTCCTCCACATTTGCTAAGCTGGTGGTCCTTATACTTTGGTGTAGTAAAAGCTTAGTTTACATTTCTTTGAGATAACTTTTAATGCTTACTTTCTAAAAAGTTTTTCTTAGCCAAAATTAGGTGAGGCTATATTGCCAAAGAAGTGGCATCATAATCAGTAACACATGAGGGACTGGAATTAATTAAGAATTAAAGTTTATATAAGTGAATAGTGGGCAGCCTGTTTTTTGTGGCTCTTAGCTTACTGTTTAGATACTACAGATAAAGGAAGAAACATTTGTGAACCTGGGGGTGCATAGATAAAAGTGTTTTTTTGGTGTAACCTGAGTGTTACCTTGGGCTATGAGATACTAGATGATGGCAAGTATATTACAAAGATATTGTAGCAAGATTATAAAAATGTGACATATAACCAGAATATTTTTATTCTTAGTACAATCTTGTTTCTAAATCTTTTGTACAAAATGCTAAAGTTTTTCAGTAGAAATTTTTTTTTAATTTTTCTCCTTGAGAATATATTAATCCATTGTATTTTTATGAGTACCTGTCCTTTGCTTAGTCATGGAAGAAAAATATGGCTTGCCTGTTTTCATAGGCAAAGGAAATTACAGGTGCAAAAGTTGCATTGGGACTGTTACGCTCAAGGACCCATATGGAAACCAACACTGAAGGAGAGGTATATACTCAGTAATCCTGAAAACTAAAGTCTGATGGAACCTGGAAAGCTAAGCAGAGGAGTTTGGCTTTGTGTGGTAGATAATAAGCCATAGTCAAGAAGTTACATGTTAGACTACAATTATGATGTGTATTGTGGAGTAGGAACTGTTAGAAATAAGGCGAGCCCCCCAAATCAGGGCTCCTGATAGAGCATGAAGCACCCTTGGGAGCCAGCTGCAAGGCACATATCTTTACTATTGCAAAAGGGTGTGTACCAACAGAGCCTGGCAGCATGTACACTAGCAGCATGGTCACTTGGCTTTTATTCCTGACACACGTGGTCTGTCCCTCACTCTTGATTGGAGGAGCTTAGGCTCACAGTCTTGTGCAATTGGCTAGAGGAGAAAGGGAGGAGTTGATCTTTGCTGTTTCAAAATGGCAGCCCCCATGGGAGCTGCAAGTCACAGGCCAAAATGTCAACTGCCTAAACTCCCTTCTTTGACTGAAAAGATTACTTGTTTCTTCTCACAGAACAAATAAGATCAAATTGGTAGATTAAGGGCAACATATAGGAATTTGAAAATCAAAATGGGAAGTTGGAACTAAATACAAGAAGGATTAGGAGGGTTTTAACCAATTTCACATGTTCTGGGTCCTTGGCATGATGAAATTAGGTGGTTTTTTATCTGTTTTTTAGGATATTTGCTACTGGTACCATCAGAACTATTTGTGTAGTAGAGAAAGTTGAAATAGGGAGAAAATAATGGGAAGCCAAAATATCGATAGATGAGGGTTGTCTATTGAACTGAATTTGATAATATTTTGAAAGAAGACAGATGTTGGTGACAAATTGGGTTCATTCACTACTTATTACTGAGTAATTGCCATACACTGTGTGCTAAGCATTGAGGAATCAGTGATGTGTAAAGATACAGTGTGGACCTCAAGAAACTTTCATTTTTGTCAGAGTGAAGACAAGGCATGAATCAAAGATTAGTACCCGGATTTCCAACTTGGACAATTAGAAGAATATAGTGTACAAATTTGATAGATAGATAGATAGATAGATAGGTAGGTAGAGTTCATAGGTAAGGAGAGAAGCAGATGTGGGGGAGATTGCAAGATAATACGATATTTGAGTGAGTAGATATAGCTCTACTAAGTAGATCTTAATAGATGAAATACAAATTTATGTATATAAAAATAAAAAAGAGATTCTTCCTCACTGTTTCCAGTGCTGCAGATTATAAGAGCACATGTTTAACCTGTGACTTACTCTATGAGTCAGTATTTAGTTTGTGGGTTTTTTTTTTATCACATAAAAATAAATGACTTTTCCCCATCAATTTTCTCTAGAGTCTAGTGTTATGTGAATTTTGATGAGCACTTAACTACCTCTTTTTTATGTTGTTTTTGATGAGTTTTTCCATCACACTAGTTACATAGATATATGATACTATGTTTGGGGAAAATATATATCATGGAATAGAGATTCTGATTTGTTTCAGTTAACTATTGGGGGAGGAATATTGATGGAGAAACTGATAGTAATATATTTAGGTTCTGAGTATGGTAGGTAGATCCTCAGATTCCAAAAAGATGTCTGCTTTAAGAGTTAATTCTTAATATTCTTTCATTCTAGGACAACTTGTAATTTACTATTCCAAGCCTTTGTTTTCATCCTCATGACAGCCTTCATGTCATCTTGGGATGACATTGATTACATGTATTAATTATGTACAACATAAATAGTTAAATATCACTAGTTCTTAACTCAGGCCTCCTTTTCTCCCCCCTTCTCTAAGGAACGACTACCAAAATCACTACAATCCCAATGACTTCCAAGCCCAATGTGATTGTTGTGCAAAAGACTACAGGAAAAGGAACGACCATTCAAGGCCTCCCGGGCAAAAATGTTGTCACAACATTGCTAAATGCTGGAGTAAGTAAGAACTTGAACTGCAGACTCAGCAATACACTGAGGACCTGAAAGACCAACTATACAAATAATTTGCTTAAGAACTTCAAAACCCCACAATGGCCAGAATGGCTTGATTTACCACCGCTGTGATCTATAATAATAACTGTTTACACACCATCTACCGATGCTGTTTTTTCACAGTAATTTCTAGAACATGTTGCTTATAGCCAGGTTGCTTATGACCATGATTTAGATACTTAGCTTGATCCTGATGGAGGATTCCGCTGGCTTAACTACTGGGGGACATCTGTTAGAGGATATTTTATTCCTGTATGTGGCCAGTAGAGAGCGACCAGTATTTGGCCTAGGCTGGGAAAAGAGAAATATTTGGGATTAAGACTAAATTAATTGATAGGGATTTATTTCTTTCATTTTTACCTTGGAGCTAGTAAAAAAATTTAACAGATTCAGTTATAGTTTTTTTTATTTATATAGTCAGTGGTTAAGAGGTTTGGAGTTAGATAAACTTTGGGTCTCTCAGTGTCATAGTTGTTTGATCTTGGCTAATGTATTCAACTTCTATCATCCTTAATTTATTCATTTGTATGCTGGGGATGATAATCTCTACCAGTGAGGTTTTTCACTAACTGGTAGATGTTTTGAGAGTGCTTAGAACAGTGCCTCACACATAGGAAGTCCTCAATAATTGTTTTTGTTTTGTTATTGTTATTACTCTTAGTACTTAACTGTTTAGGCTTGGTAATGTCCCTACTTTGCTTGAAAAAGAGTGCTATACTTCATTTCAATAGATCTCTATTAGCTTCCTAGGCATCACAGTCTTCACAGTGTTGATATGGGCCCAGCATTAGAGTTTTCATCAGGTGGGAAGACCTAGATTATTCCTAGCCTGAGTTCACATAGTAAGCCAAAAGTAAAGCCACAGTTCGAATTTAGATTTTCAGAACCTGTTTTTAATTTCATAGAACTTGATATGTAAGAGAGGTTACCATGTAACGTAGGTCCTGTGGTTATGTAGACCTAAGAGTTATTTGTGAATTGTAGTTGCTAGATATATATTATAGTAGGCACAAGGCATGACAGTTAAAAGAAGAGTATAAGACAAATCCTCTTTACCACATATGGACACGCACCTGTGCTTAACCACTTGCCCTCCTATGCATGTTCACACACACCCGACAAAAGCTTTTTTAAAAAATAGCCTGCTAGTTGGTTTTGAATTGTCTTAGAATGGGTCATTATACTTGGACAAGGGCCATCAAGCTGTTTAAATAGATAGGCATGCCCACTTATAAACCAGCAGCTCTTGGCCAGTGAACCAGAGCTCTTTCCAGAGAATGCAGCTGTGAAGGGTGTGTGTGTGTTAAAATAAGTAAGTGCACAATTGGCAGACACTTCATGTGTCCTCTAGGTAATTATAGCAGATAGTTAATCTTGTGATTTGTGTAATAATTTTGGCTCTTAAGTTCATAGTGATTTTCTTTTTTGCCAGCTCACCTGGGTGCTTTGTTTTCACTGGCTGTTAAGTTTAGACAGATACATTTAATGACTAAAAATTAAGAAAAACTGATAAGGTGAAAAAATTCAGATCCTTTTCTTTTTATTTATGGATTTTAATTTTTAAAATTTTACTAACTTAGTAAAATCACTGTATTTGAATTAAATTTAGTTAAGTTTAAGTATTGATTTAACAAATTACTAGAAATGGAACTTAAGAATAAAGCAGATGAAAATGTAGAAAATGGTGAAAAGTTAATGGGCTTATGCTATCTAGACAATAAGCTAAAGTGATATTAGTAACATACTAGTAATAAAACATGGGAAATGCCTTCAGTTTTTCCTGTGTGTTTTCCTATATGGCCTCAGAAAGAATGTTAAATCTTTGTTGATTTCATCTCTTGCCCATGCTTTTTCACATAGACATTATGCTATTTATCTTTGTCATTTATATTTGGGGATTTAGGCAGTTTATTTTATACCTGTGCTTTTAGCTATTGGTATAATGCACAGTAATTTTATTACATAATGTTCCTTTTAGATTAATTAGAAAATAAAGATGAATATGGGGTGGGGTAAGACATATAACTGCAACTCTATCATTGTTAACGTTTCCATACTCTATATAATAAAAGCTCAGCGACCCTTCGGCAGAACGACTGGTCAACCAGTTGCTATGACACACATTGACTACCAGGGAGCAAGACGCTCAATGCAGGAGCTGCCCCCTTGTGGTCAGTACACTCCCAGAGTGGAAACGCCACTCGGGAGACCTCAGCGGGAGTAGCCGCTCAGAGGTCTGGTCCATAGCCACTTGGCTTGACCAGAATGAACAGTGCTCCACAGCAGGCTGATCTGCGCGGGCCACACCCCCCCACCAGTGCAAGAATGCCGTGCACTGGGCCTCTAGTATAATTTTCTATAATTTTCTGACTTCTAATATATTTAGTCTATGAATGAGGCAGTATAATAGTTATTCTTATTCAGTAATTCTTTTAATTTACTCACCAGGAAATAATTAATGCCTTCTTTGGATAGAAAGTTAGCCAGATGACTTCTAAGATCATTTCAACTAAGTCTAGGATTTTTGACCACCTTGAAACATTGTACTTTGTTGCACAATTTATAGTTCTTTTTCCCATCATCCTGATAAAATCTTTAATGTGATTTTTTAGTAAAAGGACAGTTTTTATCATTTAAATGCTTATAAATCTCATATGTTACTGACTTCAATTTAGGGAGAAAAAACTATTCAGACAGTGCCAACGGGAGCAAAGCCAGCCATCATCACTGCTACAAGACCCATCACCAAAATGATTGTAACGCAACCAAAAGGAATAGGTTCCACAGTTCAACCAGCAGCTAAAATCATCCCAACAAAAATTGTTTATGGGCAGCAAGGGAAAACACAGGTATGCTCTAGATATGGTGATTTTTCTTGGCTCAGGTATGTTTTAAATTCCTAAAATTCCAAAGTAGAAATTTGAATGAAAAGATCACTAATATTTAAAAAAAGTTATTAAAAGTTATAACTACATGTGTATAATTATCCTATTTTCAAACCCTTTGTTTCACTCCTCGCACTTTTTAGAAATATCTAAATATTTGTGTCTTTTTTTTTTTGTGTGTGTGTGTGTGTGTGTGTGTGTGTGTGTGTCTTATTATGAGCAAAGACTGGAGAAAAGAATCCCCTTGGAATTCGTTGAAGTTGATAATTGTTATTTGAGGAGTATATTGTTGAGGAAGAATGGTAGTTATTTAGCATCTCTCCAAAAGAAAACGATTTACTTTTTATAAGCTAATATGGCCTTTGAAAGCACTTTATTTACTTAAAAAATTTGCTTTACTTGAAACTTAATAAAAAAGCTAGAGATCTGTTCAATTTTTCTACTACTAAAGAAACTTTCCTGGAAATTTGCTTGGGAAATTGAAGCTCAGGAATTAATCTTAGTTGCTGGGCTGCTGTGTATTTTACATGATGTCTGAGAATATCAAAGGAAGCAAGGTAGCTTTGGTTGAGAAATGCTATTCTAGAAATTTTGTAAAAAGTATTAATTTATCTATAAAATAATAATTTGAGTTTAGAATGAGTCCTCAGAATTATAGCTAAATAGTTTACTATCTAAACAAGTAAGTTTGATGATTTGTTCCATTATCTAAGTTGTATTATTTTTTCATTCTTGAATTATTAGAAATGGGTGACTTAATAGAGTCTGAAAAGGTTTAAAATCTTATATATGGGAGAAATAAAAAATAAATGTGGTGAGTTAACATTATTCCATGTACTGAATCGACGTCAACTCCTAGAGTCCAAATTTTGAATTGAAATGGTTCACTTTGAAAACCTTTCTTTGTTTCACTTGCTTTGGTATCTGTGGTTTTCACCTTTGCCAAGAGTTGATCTACCACATATTCCATATTGCTTCTAATAGTTGACTACATCATTGTTCCTCTGGGGATTTCTTCAGAAATGATTTCATTATACTTTGTATACGTGTGTCAGGAATTTCATTTGCTTACTAATGATAGAAAACAAAGAACAGTGACTTAAATAAATTAGGGTTTTATTTTTACTGTGTTAATTAATGTTCAGACTGGTGAAATCTGGAACTGTTATTGTGATACAAAAATTCCACTAGGAATCTTGTATCTTTCATGACTCATTTCTACTCGATAGCCCTAGATTGTAAAATGACTCCTGAAGACATCATAGGCAAGGAAAAAGAGGGGCAGATACTCTTGTCAAAATCATGGCTATAATAATATGGAATGTACTACTTAAAATGTTTTATGTAGCTTTACTATAATTTGCTCATAGATTGAATTAGTCTTTGATGAACAATGTTGTGCCCAAAACATAGTAAATGTACAGAATGCTGTTTAGTACACCAAGGAAATATGACTGTTCATGACATAGAAGATTGACATTTTAAATAGTGCTCTAATATTTGATACACTCGTTATATTTCTGCTCTTCTTCTAGGTTCTTATTAAACCCAAACCAGTAACTTTTCAAGCTACAGTTGTTAGTGAACAAACAAGGCAGCTAGTCACAGAAACATTACAGCAAGCATCCAGGGTGGCAGAGGCCAGTAATTCTTCTATTCAGGAGGGAAAAGAAGAACCACAAAGTTATACAGATAGTTCCTCTTCTACAGAGTCCTCCCAAAGTTCCCAAGGTAAGATTCATTTTCTATAATTACTGCTGACAATAGTGCCCTAGTTCCAAAATAGGTGCATCTAGAAATTTTAAATAAACAAATATACTTTGATTTGTCACCTCTTTTGATTTTATTTTCTTTTGTAATTAGTGAGCTGAAGTTTTGTTTTTGGTAAGGCCTACCATTCTTTACTGCAAGGCATATGTTCATCAAATAATTGGTAAACTTAAGGTAATGATTTTGACAGGGAGGTATTATCAAACTGCTTAGAGCTATGATTCCTCCTGTTTTCTTTGGGTAGGTAGAAGTATGCAAGAAAGTGAATATACCTTTTGAAATGGTTGTTGCCGAATCTTGAGAAAGAGTCAAGGTGGCCAGAGGTAGGCTACAAGTGGGCTGTAAGTAGGTTATCATGCATTGCAGTTGGCCTGGGACAAGTCCCAGTTTATGTCTGTTCTAGCATTATTATTAATAGCATTCCCTTTCACTCTCAAAGGTATCCTAGTTTAGATAATAATTATATAACTCTCCTAATTATAAGGAAGGGGCTATGAAGCCATATTCATAGTAGGGAAGCTTTTTGTTTTCAGTGCTGTTTTAATTATGTTCTTCTAGGAAGTCATTTGAAATTAAATCATGATCATAATCTTTGAGACCTTCTACAAATCTAATATTCAATTACCTTAAATCACTCTTATTGTCAGGTAGTATGTTATGACCAGGCTTATGCACTCTGATGCATCTAAGCAGAGTGGTTTATATTCCCTCGGTCATTCTTAGCCACTCTATTCCTGTCCCTGCCTTCCCATTATCCTTTCGGTAGTACCCTAATATAGACTCTTCATATTGTGCCAAGCACTTTATTTTTTTACTCTTAAAGTAGAGTCATCCCAAGTTAGTCTTACATGGTTCAGATTGCTAATTGTTTAATAATTCAATTTTAAAATTATTTGTTAGTTTATACTACGTACTAAGAATTACGCTAGACCCTATAAAGGTTGAGTAAAATATAGTTCTTGCTCGTTAGGAGCTTAAACTCTAGACTAGGGGATTAAAAAAAAATACATGTACAACTTCAGTATAAGAATTTTATTAGTAACAAAATGTTGTTACTAACAAAAATACCAAGTGCTGAAAGTTCACACTCCAGCCAGGAGCAAGTGAGAAAGCCTCATGAAGGAAGTAGCATTTGAAATGGTCTTTAAAAACTCATCAATTCAAAGTAAATTAAAAAAGTTGATTTTAATAAATGAACAATATGTCACTCATTTTGTAAAATATTTAGTTTATGCATTGGTGCTAAAAGGGGGGCACGAATAGTAGATGTGTGTTATGTTACACACACACACACACACACACACACACACACACATATGTATATCCTATATAATAAAAGTGTAATATGCGAAGTGTCTGACCTTTCGGTTGACTGCTTGACCAGTCTCTGTGAAACGCACTGACCATCAGGGGGGCAGATGCTCTGACCGGTAGGTAACCTTGCTTCCCTCCCTTCTCCGCCGCCCCGCTTGCTTGCGTCTCAGTCTCCATAGTTTTGCTCCCTTCTGCAGCACTTGGCTTCTTTCTACACTGTCTTCAGTCTTTGCTCTGCACCTGGATATGCAAATTAACCACCATCTTGGTTGGGGTAATTTGCATACTAGACCTGATTGGCTGGTGGGCATGGCTTGTGGGCATAGCGAAGGTACGGTCAATTTGCATGTTTCTCTTTTATTAGATAGGATAATCTCAAATGATGTTTTGAAATTGCTCTTCTCTTCCTAAGGGAGCCCTAAATCAATAAGTACTTCCCAAACATGTCACTTCATTAGTGAGTTTTCAGTTGCCATTCTAAGAATGGTGCAAGAGTTTGGCTATTTTTAGATGTGATTAAGTATAAGGTTTTCTGCTCTTTGATCTATTATAAGCATCATCTGTTTTTATTTATTAGTTTTCTTTCATTTTGTATTTTTTAAAAATATTCTGTAATACAGACATTTTATAGTTCAGATTAAATTAAGCATATCTAATGTAATTGAATATGAAGCCAGTTTTTATAACCTGCATTTACCCTTCTTCCCATATCCTTCTATAGCTCTTTATTTTTTATTTTTTAAAATATACTTTATTGCCAAAACCGGTTTGGCTCAGTGGATAGAGCGTCGACCTGCAGACTGAAGGGTCCCAGGTTCGATTCCGGTCAAGGGCATGTACCTTGGTTGCAGGCACATCCCCAATAGGGGGTGTGCAAGAGGCAGCTGATCGATGATTCTCTCTCATTGATGTTTCTAACTCTCTATCCCCCTCTCTTTCTCTCTGTAAAAAATCAATAAAATATATTTTTTTAAAAAAATAATATATATATATATATATATATATATATATATATATATATATATATATTATTGATTTTTTACAGAGAGGAAGGGAGATAGAAACATCGATCAGCTGCCTCCTTGCACGCTCCCTACTGAGGATGTGCCTGCAACCAAGGTACATGCCCTTGACCGGAAATGAACCTGGGACCCCCTCAGTTCACAGGCCGACGCTCTATCTACTGAGCCAAACCAGTTTTGGCCTTGTATAGCTCTTTAGTACATTCTCACAAAGACAAGGTGTTGGGAATATATATGCTGTGATTTAAAGAGAAAGGGATAAAGGTTTGAGTCAGTCTAAAATTGTGCTGCTTTTCAGGGTATTTCAGTGTCATAACTGCTAGAAATCTATGTACTACTTAGAAGTCTACTTTTATTTTATATTGCTTTTGTGGTTTTTAGTGCCACCTCTAACTCCCCCAAATAGCAACATTTTCTTTTAATGTAATTTAAGACAGGAGAAAGTAGCAGGAAGAGTAAAAAGATTACTTTTCTTATATTCTGTTTATTTCTAAAAAGTTTTAAGGTGGGTTAGATAGAATATAAGGTTATGTGAAGTAAAATGGAAGAGAATAAGGGTACAAAACTAAGGGTAGGGATTTATGATACCGTGTTTCCCTGAAAATAAGACATCCTCCGAAAATAAGACCTAGTGCATGGAAAGATAAGACATCCCCTGAAAATAAGACCTAGCGCAACTTTGGGAGAAAAAATTAATATAAGACACTGTCTTATTTTCGGGGAAACAGGGTAGAACAGGCATGAGGCAAATACAAAAATGCATCCTGTCAAGACATTGTTTTAAGTACGCCACATCTTGGTTTCTACAATGATTCTTCCAGAGCTTCATGATCTGGGAAGTCTTGGTGAAGGTGAGGAATAAACCAAAGTTAAGTCAAAGCTTCCTTATCGCATAACTTTTCAGAGCTGTTATGTGCTAATATGAGGAGTGTAGTATATAATGTAAAATGCTCCTCAACTTTTTTGACCATGGGACCCTTTTTTTGCAGAACATCTTGAGAAATTACTGTTCTCTGGAACATTTTGGGCGATGCTGTCTATGAAGGCCTTAGGCTTTATGACAGAACTTCAGAGGGAAGGTACATGTTACATCATAGAATGGATGTAGACATTCTGGGTTTAGTTTTAAAGAGATGGTTTAGTTGGGTAAGGCATTTGGGAATTATTTTATATGAGGAATGGTTAGTGAAGACAGACGATTTATCATGGAGAAGAGAAAACGAAGATTCAGTTGGGTTGGGGGAACATGGGCGATGTCATCAGTTATCTTGAGGAAAAGGAAGAAGAATTGGTCTTTGTAGATACATGAACGGAAACTAGAATCATTGGGTAGAAGTTACAGGAAAGCCTGCTTCCACTCCATAAAAGAAAATTTTCTAATTGTCATAATTGCGCAGGGTTGGGAAGGAAACTCTTTTGGAAAGTAGTGAGTTCTCTGGTGGCAGAGTTCCTGGAATGGCAGTGGTACTTTGTGAAGATTATAGCATAGGATTACTGTGAGCATTAAATGAACTTTTAAATCTTTTTTAGCTAACAGGTCTTATGATGTTATGAAAATGTGATATAGGCATTTTATAGTAAAGACATAGACATTCTTTCATAGAGATGCCTGACTCTGTCTTTGGATACAGTGTGTAGCTCTAGTACCCAACATGTGGTAGGTATTTAATAAATACTTGCTAAGTAACTTGTTGGGTTAGATATTTGAGGGTTAGCAGGCCACCATCTTTAAATGAGATAGGGTCACTAAAAAAAAAAAAAAAAAAATAGCCTTCCCAAAGAAAACAAATTCAACAAACAATAGATCTGGAATTTTTAATTATCATTTAAAAACTGTATTCCCCCATATCCCTTCAAAACAACAACAACAACACTGAGTAGAATGTGTACAATACCAGGGATGCATAATTTCCATTAAGCTTTCAAAAAAATCTACAAAATGGATGCACATCACAAATGAAATGGTACAATGAGATCAGACTCCTGGTACCTCAGTCATTACTTTGCTACCCCAGCATCAGATTTGATAGGCAGTAGATTTAACCAAGACTAAGCATAAGCCTATGGTAGAGAGGAAAATCACTCAGGAAATGGTTTTCACATCTAGGCTCACTCTCATTCTGTGTCATAGATGTTGGGATTGTTTTAGTAATACTTTGTGATGGTCAGCTACTCTTTCTGAGCATGGACAGAGAGTGAGCAATCTCCCCAGTCTCTATGGGATGATGTTATTTGTGGTAATGTCTCTGATAGGTGTTCCCATGTGGAAATTTGTGTTCCTTTTCTAGTCTCTACCATATCCCTCTACAAATGCAGTCCTTGCTTTTTTCTAGATAATCAATGTATATGGAATGGAGTTACCAGGTCATTCTTTGCCTATAGGTCCTTTCACCCAATCAAGGGATACTTATATCATCAATAGAATTTTTAAAATTTGAGCCGAAACCGGTTTGGCTCAATGGATAGAGCGTCAGCTTGGGGACTGAGAGGTCCTGGGTTCAATTCCGGTCAAGGTCATGTACCTTGGTTGCGGGCATATCCCCGGTAGGGGGTGTGCTAGAGGCAGCTCATCGATGACTCTCTCTCATCGATGTTTCTAGCTCTCTATCTCTCTCCCTTCCTCTCTGTACAAAATCAATAAAAATATATATTTTTTTTTAAAAAAAGAATTTTTTAAATTTGAGAACTTAGGTTCTCTAATATAATTCTCTTAAGTTCTATATATCTACTTTAAATGAGTTAGAAAAATTGTTATATGCTTCACATAGCATTTGGTATTACAGGATAGTATCCTTTAATTTTCTAGATTTTGGAGGAAATTTAATGGATGTTATACATCCTTCATGTGCCTTATGGTCCTACCTACTAGTGTGTGTGTGTGTATATATATATAAAATAACTTATTAATGTTAATTAAAAATTCCAGATTTATTGTATACTGATTTTGTTTTCTTTGGGAAGACTACAGGCAGTCCTCGAGTTACGTATGTTGCCATCTCCCATTTTTTATTAAAAGTTTTGACACATGTATATATGTGCTTTATGTTTTTTATTATTTATTTACCACAAGTAAAGGTCAGGAATTGTTATCTTTCTTTTCATTTTTTTTTTTAACTGTTTCACTTCATTACTGCTGTGTATGTGCTCCATGTGAGTGATGTAGGTGATTTTGTAGGTGGGTTCCGACTTACAGCGAAAATCTCGTTACATCGCACCGTAAGAACAGATCTCTGACGTAACTTGAGGACCTACTATATTGGTTTATTTTTGTTTTTATCTCTCTCTCTTTTATTTTTAAGAGTTGTTTCCCCTGCCTCAACCTCTTGGGACAGATTTGTGGTTTTCAAAAATATAATATTCATAGAAGGCCAAACTTGGGTTGCATTTATTCTTGTTTTGGGGGCACTACATGAATTCTTTTTATTATTCTGTGATGCTTTCCCTGACCATTCCAATTCAAAGCAGACTTTTTATTTCTATGTATTCATCTTATTTGCTCTAATCATTTGATTTTATCCCAAAATACAAAAACCATATGTATATCTTTATTTTATGTGTCTTTTATTATAATCCAAACTTGGGAATAGGGATCATGCTTTTACATACCCTGCATAATTTTCTATGTGGTGTCTTGGACAAAGGAATTTAGGAAATTAAAAGTAGTCTAGTCCAATTTGCTTATTCTGTAGATGGCAAACTCATAAATAATTTGTTGCTCGATTTGATGCACATTTAGTGTTTACATGCATACCGGTATAGCATGAATATAATAAACCTTGAATTAGGGTGTAATTTAATTTGAAACTATCAAAAAGACTTAGAATTGAGGACTTTCAGGCCACCACTACCACAATAATATTTCTATTGCCCTTCATGTTTACAAAGCTCTTTCACATGTATGATTTCTTTATATCCTCAGATCCTTAGAAATTCTGTGAGGTAAAGAGGTGATTTCATTGTTGCCATAATTAAGTAATGATACTAAGATCCAAAGAATCAACTTGCTAATAATTGATAGAGCTGAGGCTGTAGCCTCAGACTTTGAATTCCAGATGTTATATGTGTCCTATTATATCAGGTTGCTTCTAGTCTATCCAGTCCTTTGTCAGTGGACAAGATTTCCTTTCAGTAAATCAGTCATCCAATAAGTGTTCACTGGATGCTGAGGTGGTAATACAGAGCACATTTTCAGCTGTGTTTGGGAAAATGGATTCCTATAGCATTTTGTTCTTACACAAGCACATGCCCACTTACACAGTACTCATCTGTTTATTACAGCAGCTATCACATTGAATTGTAACTTGTCTTTTTTACATGTCTGTCTCCCCAACCAGATTGTGTGCTTCTTGAGAATCCTCTGATTATTCTGTGAGCTCCTTTGTATCCTCAATGCCAAATATAGACTCTGGCACATAGGTGCCCAGTTTGTTCAGTTAATGAACGGATGATTATGTGAATACAGACATGAAACATATTTGCCCTCTGGGGGCTTACAAGTCTTCTTGGGGAGATAAAGCATGAAGTTTACAATAAATACAAAAATTTTTTTAAAAGCAAATTGGTTTTTTGTTTTTTGTTTTTTTTGTTTTTGTTTTTGTTAAGAGAAACTTTGTTTATAGGGTTTGTTTTTTTTTAACTAATATAAAACAGATTCCCAGCCTGTAGTTCATGTAATTGCTTCCCGGCGTCAGGATTGGTCAGAACATGAGATTGCAATGGAGACTAGCCCCACCATAATTTATCAGGATGTATCCAGTGAATCACAATCAGCTACTTCAACAATCAAAGCTCTGTTAGAACTCCAACAGACAACAGGTATGAACTCACATGCTCAATTGAATGAAGCATGTTTTCTCTAGAGATGGGTTGTGCTAAAATACTACCACTGTTCCATTTTCTTTGTTCTTTGAGCACATTTCCCCCCTCTGGACTTGTCTATAATCATTGGTGCAGTCTGCTTACTAGTTAGTTCATTAAGATGTGCACAGGAGTACTGAAGGATAGATACAGTCAGTAGAAAGGTAGAAAAAAAATGGCAGAGCTCTTTCTTCTCTGTCTCCTGACTTAAGTGGACAATCCTGTTGCTTTTGTTATCAGAAAGGAGTAGATCTGTTACTTCTAAGTGGAAAGATAGATACAGTTCACCAGCTCTATTCAGGAATAGTAGGAGGCAGTTTGAAGGGCCCTGTCATCCTCCTTGATACTGATGGGACAGTTTTATGTTCATAAAATACCATTAATGGCCCTTTCTAGCATTCTGATTTGTTTTAATTTTATCTTCGTGTTTCTTTGAATAATTTACTTACTTGAACTTCCATGCAAAGCTATCCTCACAAGATTCTGTCAGTATTTCTAATAGTTACTAAATATCTTCAACAAACTACAGGCAAAACCTGTGTTATAAATACTGACCTCTCTATTATAATAGGTCAAAGATTGTCGGAATATTTAAGGGACTTTAGCAGTGATTTCATCCAACCCTTTCATTTTATGGATAAGTAAACTGAAACCTAGAGAGGTCACCCTTTTGGTTAGTGGCAGAGTGAGATTCTGTTAGTGGCAGAGTCTTGATTCCTAGTTCTATGTCCTCTCTACTTATAGGGTAACTTTTGTATTCTTTTGGTTTTGTTTTGCTTTGTTTAAATGATTATCTTGATTTTGTCACATTATATGCTTTGTGGGAATAGTCTGAATGATCATTCAGTGGATTTGATTATTGGTTACTACTCTTTGTTGTGACATTCACTCTACACTACCCCAAGAATACTAGTATTTAATGTAAGTCTTCGGTTAACATTTTAAATATTGATAACTATTTTTAACCTTAGTCATTTATTTCCTCAGCTCCTTGTTTTTTACATACTTAGCCATTTTCTTTAATGCCTTATAAGAAGGTAGAAACTGAGTAGTTCTGTGGAAAAAGTGATAAGATAAAAAAATAAATCTGTCCATGGAAACCATTCCTGATTCCAGACTATTCCAGAAGACATTTTTTTGCAGTAACACAGAAACCATTTTTTCTAATGTTGAAAATTTTTATTTTTTAAAAGTCATTGAAAACATTATAATATTTCTTTAGAGATTACCTTAAAATTTTAATGGAACAAATTAAACTGATCACTGAATTGTGTTATTCAGGGTAGGTGTGCCTGAGTGGAAATCATGCTTTGTGCTGCTTATTCACCCTTTGTTTTCAGGTTGGTGAACTCCAGGATACCAGGGCCTGCCTTGCAGAAGGGTAAAGAAAATGTTCGAAGGGAAATGTGTATAAGGGAAACAGAACCAGTTGTCTGGCCTAATGACAATGGGGGGGATTTTACTCTGCATATGAGTCCTTTTTGCTAGGCTTTTGGGTATGATCGCACAAGTTGTGGACTCTATAGCATAGCAGTCTGATTTTTCCTTTTCAACTCATTGTCTCCTTAGTCACTGCCAGTGTGGCACCCCAGAGGTCTGGTTCGTTATTCCCATGGACAACTCTGGTTTTGGTACTTGCTCGTAATAAAAGTTAACTTTTCCCCTTTTTTATGCAGTAAAGGAAAAATTGGAATCTAAACCAAGACAACCTGCTATTGACTTGAGTCAAATGGCAGTGCCTATTCAGATGACCCAGGAAAAGAGACATTCTCCGGAGAGTCCATCAATTGCTGTAGTAGAGTCAGAACTAGTTGCTGAATACATCACTACTGGTAGGTGTCCTTTTGAAAAGTATTATTACAATAAATAGGAGAGCTACCTTTCTGCATTTCATAGGGTGGTTGTTTGGGGGAGAATGTGTTTTTTACATTTCCGGATCTCTCTCAGTTTGCTCTGACAGCAAACTCACTTTGTCCTTGGGATTTTCTTTTTTTTCAATTGGCGAGGGGCGGGGTTGGGGGCGGAGGGGGGGGGGGCGAGAGAGGGGGGTGGCCGAGATAATAGGTTGCTACAGTTTGCAAGTAACATAAAACTGCAAGTTGGCCATAAATAATACTTGTGACTATAGGCTAACACTTATAAAGGTAATTTTTTTAAATCTAGAAATAAACATTTTTATGCATCTGAACTTTTTAATTTTGGGGGAGGGGGAAAGGTGGATCAAGGGAGAAAGAAGGTAGAAAATCCAATCCTTTTTTAATGTAAAGGAAAAAAGTGTGGAAAATTTTAAGTTATTATATATACTTAGGAGTTCTGGTGGAAAGTGAATTAGGTATTTGTTTAAAATACAGCCTGGAAGCAAAATACTAATGAGATTTTTGGATGGCGTATATAGAGAATGGAGCAGGAAGGATAATAGATTCTTTCAGATGCTGGTGAAACCACACCTGGAATACTGCTTTCTGTTTTGGACACTTCATTACCTTGAGATTTGAAATAGTTCAGAGAGTAGTAATGTGAATAATTCAGGGTTAGGAGAGAGGACTTATGAAGCACTATGTAAAGAACACCTGTCTTAAGTATTCCTTAGCAGTGATTAAAAGAGAACATAAAGTTAAAAATATTTTAAGGATGTAAATACTGAAGCAGAAAGGGAATTCTTTGGCATCATTTTAGAAGATATTAAGACTAATGGGTTAAAATTGCCAAATGGAAAATCCATTTAAAGATTATGGAAACCCATCTAGCATTTACTAGTACTTTAGAGATATTTAGCAGAAAGCTAAATAAAGCAGAGGGTAGTATGTTAGAGAAATCAGTATTGGCCTTGGTATAGACTAGATTATCATAAATAGATGAAAAGACCTATGATTTCTTCCCATACTTATCCTTTCAAGAGGTTGCTTTTCCCTTCTAGGTGAGCGGTGTGCATCCATTTGTTGTATAACCAAAGGTAAAGGGTGATTGTGTAGGGGAGAACCACTTCAATGTATGCGCTCTACTCTGATGTGGGAGGAAAGGAAAGCTCCAATCAGTGAAAGAGAGGAAGAGAGATTTTCTTTTTGCAGAATAGTGGGATTTTTTTTCTCAGAAAGAAACAATTTGATATTGGGGGGTAGGAAGGGGAGAGTTCTTTAAAGAAGTAAGTGACTGTTTTATGGTATTTATTTGGCCCAGGTAAGCTGTTTTCCAATGTTCACTCTGTGGCCTCCTTTCATAATCTCCTCCCAATAATATCCTCAATCACAGGCAGCATTTTCTTTGACTTCAAAGCCAGTTTCCTAGCCCTGGCCTCTTGTATTATCCTGCAATGGGTGTTAGTTTGTCTTAACTTTCCTGTACTCTGGAGAAGAGATTTATAGTATTTTGAATAAAGATTATTTTTAAATGGTTTTAGTTGATTTTCTATTAAATTCATTTTTTTCCTTAAAAATTAAAGTAATAAGTATAAAGATTAGTATGGACAGCAGAAATGTTTTATATAATCTGATAATCTCATCAGAAGTTTATTTTTTTAAATACCTTTCATTTTTTATGATGCTTTCATCAATAACAATTTCATTAACTTGCTTGTTTAATTTTAATATGATTTATTTTTCTCTTATTCAGTCATATTGTAGATTTCATTAGTTGTTTTGATATAAACGCCAACTCCTTTTTTTTTCCAGTTTGAGCACAAATGAAAGATTTTATTAATTCATATAATTTAAAATGAAAAATAAAGCAAACTGATACTACAGTACATTTATAAAGTAAGACTGGTGGTGCCTATAACCTCTCATATCAAATGTAGGCACACTAGTATGTACAGATAGCAACAATAGAGAAATGCATTTTTTTGAGTATAGATAGAATGTGTTATAGAAATAAAGCTTGTTTATGTTTCACTGGATAGTTTTAAAGTTCTGTACTTATTACACATAAATGGCATTTTTATATTGATTTCTGTAGTGATCATCTTAGATACCCCACTGATGACTTTTCTAAGTATGAAACCACTACTACTTGAAATTGTAGATCAAGATATATGAACATTAGCCCTCACCAATTTGGCTCAGTGGATAGAGCATTGGACTGCGGACTGAAGAGTCCCAAGTTTGATTCAGGTCAAAGGCACATGCCCAGATTGCAGGCTTGATCCCCAGTAGGGGGTGTGGAGGAGGCAGCTGATCAATGAGTCTCTCTTATTATTGATGTTTCTATCTCTTTCTCCTCTCTGAAATAAATAAAAACATATATATATATATATATATATATATATATATATATATGAGCATTAGAATCATGGATTATTGAGTTTTCATGTTCTCAAAATTCTTAGCTAATTTTCTAGAATTTTTTACTCTGTTCCTATCAGAAAGTTGATTTCTCAGTAAATATAAATATGTTTAAAGCTGTGTAGAATAAGAATCAGTGAATGTTTATACTGTTTAAAATGTTGAAAATCAGGCTGGTAAAATATGATTGATTGGCATCAATATAGATAGTTTACTACATGGGATCTTTGTAGCGAAAGAAAAAGAAGTGTGGTTATTTCAGTGTATACTCTTAATTATTTGTGTCAGATGAGCTAAGAGAAGATGAAAGAATACTGATTTTTCTATTATTTTGTTAACTTTATATTTTAGTACTTAACAGTTTAAGGAATATTACTTCATTTGGTCCTCTTATCCCATTAAAAAACAAAAATCAAACAAAATCTCTGAAGTTTCAGAAGTTAAATAAAGTTTACATGATGTCTTCAAATTCCCACAGTTGGTTGGTGGCAGAGTGGGGCAGAATCCAGGTGTGACTCTTGGTGATGACACTCTCTGCATTGTCATCTTGACCTCTTACAGCTTTAAGAACTGTAAGGCTACCTACCCTAATAAAAGAGTAACATGCTAATTGACCGCACCTTCATGATGCCCATCAGCCTATCAGGAGTGAGTATACAAATTAACCCAAACCAAAAAATGGTGGGTTAATTTGCATACACAGGTGCTGAGGGGACAGGGCATGATGCTTGCATTGTCACCATGGCGATGACACAGGTGTTATGCACCACCCCAGCTGCTGGGCAGCATGGAAAGGCAGAAAGGCAGCTCTGGGCCATAGTGGAAAGGCTGCTCTGGCCAAAGCAAAGGTCTGTTCTTGCACGAATCTTAATTTGTTCATCGGGCCACTAGTCTATATAATAAAAACCTAAGCGACCATTGCAGCAGAATGACCAGTCGGTATAATGTGTAGTGACCACCAGGGGGCAGACACTCAACGCAGGAGCTGTCCCCTGGTGGTCAGTGCCGCTCAGCCAGAAGCCAGGTTCACCCAGAAGCCAGGTTCATGGCTGGCAGGTACAGTGGTGGTGACAGGAGCCTCTCCCTCCTCTGCAGCAGTGCTAAGTAGCAGCAAGTCAAGCGGTAAGGAGCAGAGAGCAGGCGGGCAGTAAGGAGAGAGGGGTCCCAGACTGCAAGAGGGTGCAGCCAGGCTGAGGGACACCTTCCCCCCCATTCATGAATTTCGTGCACCAGGCCTCTAGTATAAACATAAAGGAGTGGATGCTTCTGGTTTTTGTTGCACTTGGAATTGGGGTCAACAGATTAAATAAACTTGTATTGTCTTACAATCCTAAAGAAATTAATCTGGGATTCCATTACAGAAACTGGGATAAAGGTCACTGGAGAAAGTGAGTACAACTCATAGGAGGGTGTGACTTTCTCGGAGTCACACGGCTCATAGATGGGCAGACTCTGGTCTTCTGCCTCTTACTTCACTTCACACTTTCTCTGTGATGCAGTATCACATATATTCCTTTAAAATGACTACTGGTTACATATACTGTAGTGGTTTCTGGAGAAATATCATTACCTCCTCTATTTTCAGTCAGCCATCGCTCCCAGCCCCAACAGCCCTCCCAGCCCCAGCGGACACTACTCCAGCATGTAGCTCAGTCACAGACTGCGACACAGACTTCAGTGGTGGTGAAGTCCATTCCAGCATCTTCCCCAGGAGCAATCACCCACATTATGCAGCAGGTTGTACCTCTTCTTTTTCTTCCTACCTTCTGTAACTGCACTTTGCCTGAAATGAGGTTCAGTTTCATCTCCTCTTGTAAGAGGAGAAATAACCGAATCAGAGTGTTTGTGTACTTCTTTCATCTGTGAGGAGTGAATAGAGGAAATGAGTTGAAAGCCTTAATAGAAAGTAACCAAGAAATAATATTCTTGGATTTTCTGTGCACTCTTATTATTTTGAAAGGGTGGGGCTATCTAAATGAATTTATGACATCAGAATTGGTCGCTGCTTCTATGATTTTTATTGTTATGAAAGAATTTATCACAGATAAATTTCAGATGAAATAGAAGTTGGCTTGTTTCGGTTTTTGTTACTGAGGTGGTTGTGTTTTGGTTTGTTTTTTCTTTCTTATTTGTTTTACTTTTTGATTTTATAATGAATCCTCATGGGAACATTATGAATAAGTAGATAAATAAATATTTGACCTTTTAAAAAAATTTTTATATGACCAATGAAGGAAAACACTCAACAGGGGGAATGATTTAATTAAAACCGAGAATCTGGTACCAAGGATAATGGGAGAAAGAAAACATGTTGATTGATAAGTTGATTTTTTTTGTCGGATACTGTGCTTTGAGCTTTAAATGCACTAACTTGTTTAATTCTATGTTCCTGTAAGATGGGTGTATTATCCCTCTTACAAATGAGGAAACATGCTTATAGAAGTTTAGTAACTTATCCTAGGTGGCAGAGCCAGGATTTAAATTCAAGGTAGCCTGCTTTTATTATAAAGTGATATCATAGTTATCACTTTTAAGTATTTACATAAATCACCAGCTCTCAACTACTGGTAGCAGTTGACCTTATTAGTAGGCAATATACCTGAACGACAATGAAGAAAATGTTGAATTAAAAACCTGTAGGTGTAAGTTTGTAAAGAGATGGGGGGAGGGTTTTAATTGAATTTTATAGAGGTGCAGCATATGACAAGGATGGGATTGGTGTCACTAAGGGAAGTCAGATAACCAGAGGTTTTGCTAGGTGTCAGATCTCAGCCTGGAGTCTGACCCTCTTCTGGCCAGTCCTGACATTGACCTTTCTCAGGGCAGCCAGAGAGGTCAGACAGGCTGGCCCCAATCATGTCACTCCAGATCAATGCTACTCCCAACACTATTATCACCAACACCAGACAATCTCCCTTCCCACTGACAGAAGTGCTCTTGGCCCCGCCCCCTCCTCCCCAGGGGGCCGTTGCCTGGTGGGCCTGGAATCTGAGTAAAGGGGTGAGTTGAGGAGGGCTAGTGCAGAGGGTGGTTTCCACAGACCTTTGTGAAGCCCCATAAACCATCTCCACTCTGAGCAGAGAGGCCCTCTGTGGGGACTGGGACGGGCATGTCCTCAGGCGACAATTCTTACCTCCTGGACCAGCGGTCACCAACCTTTTGGACCTGACGGACCACCAGTTGGCGACCGCTGTTCTGGACAGTGTTGGGCATGCACACAGCCAAAGTAGGCTTCTCTGCACCTTAGCTTTTCTCTGGATGCCTCACTCCTGGTTTGCTGCATGTTTGGTTAGCATCTCTGATTACAGGCTTGGAGCTGTTTCTGTAGCCAGGGCAGCGTTTTCTTTTTTTCTGTGTTGGGCAGCAACCTCAGTCTTCTTACCTATAAGTTCAGACCCTCTCAAATTTTTCTTATATTAGAAGTGAGTAGACTAGTTTTTTACAGTACTTAATGTCTGAGAGTTGAAATTACAGGAATCTCTATGTAAAGCCCCCTTTAGATTTGGAAATCTTGAGTTTTCTTAGTCTTATTAGGCTCTTTCCTCTGATAATTTTTGCATGAATCTCATAACTAAGTCTTTTCCAATTTGAGGAAAATGTAGCATTATAGGTGTTTTTCTTATTTCATTCTTACTTTGTGCCTTTTTCACTTAGGCATTAAGCAGCCACACTGCTTTTACCAAACACAGCGAGGAACTTGGAACTGAGGAGGGTGAGGTTGAAGAGATGGACACTTTAGACCCTCAGACAGGTCTGTTTTACCGATCTGCCCTGCCTCAGTCACAATCTGCTAAACAGCAGAAACTTAGCCAGCCCCAGCTGGAACAGACTCAGCTGCAAGTGAAAACTCTGCAGTGCTTCCAGACTAAACAGAAGCAGACCATCCACCTGCAGGCAGACCAGCTCCAGCACAAACTCCCGCAAATGCCCCAGCTTTCCATCAGGCATCAGAAACTCACCCCTCTCCAGCAAGAACAAGCACAGCCCAAGCCAGACGTACAGCACACACAGCATCCTATTGTGGCCAAAGACAGGCAGCTTCCTACCTTAATGGCACAGCCCCCGCAAACTGTAGTGCAGGTGCTTGCCGTGAAAACCACACAGCAGCTCCCTAAACTGCAGCAGGCTCCGAACCAACCAAAAATCTACGTGCAACCCCAAACCCCCCAGAGCCAAATGGCGCTCCCAGCCTCGTCAGAGAAACAGCCGGCCAGCCAGGTAACGGAATATTGATAGCATGCAAAGTTAAACTTCTCTGTTCACGGAAAAAATGAAACGATCACAACCCTATCATGATTAGCAGTGCTTTCTCCTGGCAAGAGGAAACTCGAAAGCCTCATTATGCTGGTGCTAGGGTACCCCATCAGAAGGTTGACATTAGGGAAGAAATGCACATGATTAATATAAGAAGGGGAAAAAATCATAGCCTCCGAAGTTGATTTTTCAGGCATTTTTTAAATGAAATCACTTCGGCATTGATCAATAGTGCATAGAAGCGATATCCCTAAATTATTTCTATTTGTTTAGGTTTAAAATATTTATTTCTATGCCTGTAAACTCTTATTTCTGTGACAGTAATGCTAAGTAAACTATAATCTTTTAAGGCGCTTCATTGAACGTCTTCCTTTATAGTTTGCATCATCACCATCTAGTTAATAAATTATCTTCTAGATTGCAGAGAAATTATCTCTGGATAGTTGAAAGAAAAACAATTTTCATGAAAGTCAGTGGCTTTGGAGTGAGTAAATTATAAATGCATAAATATAGAATCTGTGTAAATGTATTTTGAAGCAAAAAATTAAAAAAAAAACTTTTTATTTTAAAAAGCCGAAGATTATATGAAATAATTTGAGACAAATTGAAGATATACTGTGTAGAAATACAAATCCTAAAGGAAAATAAGACTTCTGTAACTTTTCCCCCCTTAATTTGCTATGAACTTTGGCTGGCTGAACTTTTGACCGCTCCTCTTCCCTAGGTTCTGTACGAGTAGCCAGTTTCTTCCCTACCAGCCCTCTTATCGAAACACCAAGCTTCAAAATGCCTTCCTAGTATAGCGCACGAATGTTTCGTTTACCATATTGTCTGGGGTGTTTGATAGATTTTCAAAAAGATGTAGCTGTAACACACACAACCCCAATTTGTTTTCAGGTGGAGCAGCCAATTATAACCCAAGGATCCTCTGTTACAAAGATAACTTTTGAGGGGCGCCAGCCACCTACAGTTACAAAGATAACTGGTGGCAGTTCTGTGCCTAAGCTGACATCACCAGTTACAAGCGTATCTCCCATTCAGGCCTCTGAGAAGACGGCAGTGTCAGACATTTTGAAAATGTCTTTGATGGAAGCTCAGATTGATACAAATGTAGAGCATATGGTAGTGGATTCCCCAAAGAAGGCTCTTGCCACTAGTATGCTCGCCGGTGAAGCAGGATCGTCGTCCTCCACCCACGTGGTGGTGGCAGGGGTGGCGAGTTGCACTCCCCAGCAACAGAAATGTAGAGAGTCCTGTTCAAGTCCATCTGCTGCCGGCCCTCCCCTAACAACAAGGAAAATCGATGCAGCAGGAATGCCCACCGCAGGCCAGTTCATGCATATTCAGAATGTAGGCCAAAAGAAAGCGGAAGAGAGCCCCGCAGAAATTATCATCCAGGTAAGAACTGGAAAGAACATGAGAACTCTTGGGCATCTTGGGGGTGGTGGGTTGGTGGGTTATGGGATATCACAGAAAAGGTCAAACCAAGATGGGGAAAAGACAGATTAATTTGAGATGGTGTTTGACAAATTTGGCTTAGTACTTATTCAACTATACAATTTTATACTAATTTTTTGGAAGTGAATCCCAGAAAATTGATCGACATTGTCAGACAGCACACCTTAGAGACAGTCAAGGACCCTGAGCCCATTCGTCAGCTTGATTTATGCAGGTCACACCTCACTATGTTAAATTCAGTAGATCACCCCTGAAGATTGGCAACTTCCTAGGGTCAGTTTTGGACTCTCTAATCTTTGCTCTGGGATATAATTGCATTGTACTTCTATTTCAAGTACATTTTACGGATCCTTTCCTTGGAAATACAGTTTTTGTTCTTGATCCAAATTTATGGTTTTTAGGATAATAAAAACTTAACTAACTGAAGTGTCTGGAGAAACAAGTGAGAAAATTTTCTAAGTAATTTAATTTTATATCTAACTTGGGATTAACTATAAAGCTTTGCTTTTTATTTCAATCATTATTATTGAAAAATCTCATTATGGTTACTGCCCTGTCTGGGTAAATAGAGGTTAGTGGACACGAGTCTTACATTCTCTTCATTCTCAACTCACCTTTCATCATGCATAGTCGACCAAGGTTTGCTCTGGACTAGCCCTTAGGAATTGTGTCTTATTCCCTCTCCCCTTGCAGAGTGCCAGGCTGATTGACAATTGTCATTTTTTGATAAACTGATTCTTGTCTCAGAAGGTATCAGAGCAACAATTTTAATGAGAATTTTTAGATTTATGAAATGTGAATGGTCTAGGATTTTACTGTAGATTCACACTTGGCAGTTCCTGTGGTAAACTTTTCCATGATGCCAAGCTCTGAGAGAATGCAAATTAACCAGCATTATCCAAATATGATATAATTTAAGCATGGGAAAATGCTTAAAGGCAAATTGAACTGGCCATTGAATTATTTAAATATCTTGTTTCCCCCCCCCCCCATTAAAAACAAATGTTAATGAATTAAATAATCTTTGAAAGGAATTTGTTATTGTTTTTCTCCGAAGACGTATAGTGAAAATGAATGTTTTCCTGGCTTTGCCATTCACCGTGTGATTTTGGGCAAAGCTACTTACTTAACCTCACTGTACCTCAGTCTCCTCATCAGTGAAGCGGGACTAAGGTGCCTACTTTACATGGTTGATGTAAGGATTACATGAAATTGAGATGAAGCCCCTGGCACAGTACCTGGCTCACAGTGATTGCCCAATAAATTGTAGCTAATACTATTTTTACTAAAATTGATTATGGCTTCTGGGGGGTTAATTGGTATACTCACTAAATTGAAAATCATTTTGGATAGCTTAATTGGAAATTACTTTCTGCACTTTCTGAACAGGGGTGAAAATGCAATCTATTGCATGTATCAGGATAATAGCTATTTAGTAGCTTCTCTTCGGAATACTCAGCTAACTTTTAGCATGTATCAGAGGGAAGAGCAGCATAGTGATTAAGAATCAAGCTTTTGGAGTCAGAAATATCTAGATTTGAATGTCACCTGTACTCCTTGTCAGCATTTTGGTTTTGAGCGACAAAGTTAACCTCAGTTTTATCATCTATGAAATGGAAACAATGACATTCTCCTCACAGTGTTGTTTTGAGGATTAGGTGAGAAGATGTATATAAAGCAGCTGGTCAAGTTTCTGATAGATTCAATAAAAATAGCTTATGTTATTATAATTATCATTAATACATTGCTAGAACATTTTCACATCTTATTAATTATACTCAGCTTTGACCTGAAGTACATACTGATTTTACTGATTCAGAAAAATACCTAAGGGGATGAGTGAAGGAAGTCTGCAAAAGTGCTTTGATAGTAAATGCTTTGAATAAAAAGCATGATTCTTTGTAGACAGAGGTAATGTATAGTTTGTTTATTCATTCGTTCATTCATTCGTTTATTACATTCCACATGTATTATTTAACTCTGTTCCAGGCACTGTGCTAGGTGCTGAGATTAGAATAGTAAACAAGATAGAGTATATCTGCTTCCCTGAAAGATCTATATATGTGGAATTCATAGAATTTTAAAACTGTAAGGATCTTTAGAATATATCTTCTTCAGCTATCTTATTTTACACAAAAGCAAACTTCTGTATAAAAGCTCAAGGAAGTGAAGTGATTTTTCAGAGATCCACAGTTAGAGCCAAAGTTGAACAAAAATCCTGGTCTCCTGACTCTGAGACTTTTTCACAAGGCTATGTGAAAGGAGGGCGGGAGGGGGGGGCAAACAAAAAATCTGACTACATATATATTTAAAATGTGCTTAATGATCAAATGAAAATGTCCTTCAAAGTCTGTCTCTTGAATTAGGCACAGCTTTCATCCTCCTTTGTTAGAAGAGGAACCGGCAAGGAGTTAGGAGGATTACTTTGAGTTTAATAGGACTTGGCTTTGAATCCTGACCTTGATTAAGTCACTGACCCTCCTAGTTTCCTCATTTGTAAAATGGGAATAGTATTTTCCTTATAGTGTTATGATGGGGACTTGGTAGAATATCATGTGAAAGTACCTAGCACAGTGTCCAGCGTGTAGTAACTGTCTAATAAATGTGGGATTCCTTTTTCCTTCTTTAGGGTTGTTGGATAATCTTTGTTACCTTTGCTTTCCATAAAGCTTCTGTCCTGTGTCTTCTCTTCCAGGCCATTCCCCAGTATGCTATTCCTTGTCACTCCGGCTCCAATGTGGTGGTAGAGCCCAGCGGGCTCCTTGAGCTGAACAACTTCACCAGCCAGCAGCTGGATGACGAGGAAACAGCAATGGAGCAGGACATCGACAGTAGCACAGAGGATGGAACTGAGCCCAGTCCCTCTCAGAGTTCTGCTGAACGATCCTAGTGTTTCGGACACAGGAGTGCACTTTAAACCTTCTTGGTTACCAAGGGCCCAGGGAAGCCCTTGTGTAAAGAAAGCACTTTGCCCATGTTTAGGCTGTAGATCCCGCAGCAGCAGTGTTTCAACAAGAATTGCTGCAGGAGAAGCATTTTAAAGCAAAATAAAACAGGGAATGTACTTTTGAAAAAGAGAAAAGCAAGAAAAAGGAAAAAAAGAAAAGAAAAAGAGATGCACATCTACCGGGCAGGAGACCTGATATTCTTCTGTTGGGCCGTGGCTGACTGGAAATCTGGCCTTGCAGTGGAAAGAGACTTTTCTGTGAATGTTCCTCTGCTGGCTTCTACTGAGCAAGACACCATCAAGAAAAGAGAATGTGAATAGTTTGTACTTTGAAACAGTGTGACAGGAACAGTTTCCCCCCCCTTTAATCTTGTATGTTTTTGCAAATCCCTGGAAGGGTTGAATTAACTAATTCAACATCTTACATTTGCTCAGATCATAGTTTATAGAATAACTAGAAAAATACTGGCATTAAAGAGTCCTTGTTGGATGATGAAAAGTCGGATGCCTAACCAGTGGGAAGTGCTTTTCTGGTGGTTTGTACATTCTCACCAATTGTATGCTAATTTATTGTGTTGTTGTTCCTTTGTGCTCCCGGCCAGCACACTTGCCTTCTATTTATTTAAATGTAAACATTTTAAAGCAGACTGTATTCCTTCTGACAAATTTCCTGTGAACCAGGATTGCCTACATTTCCACCTCCCCTCTCCTCACTTTAAGAAAACTTGCAAGAAAATGTTTCATTGTGAAGCAGAGGAAAAAGAAACATTTTCTGACCCAAAGGAAATGTTCAGTTATGTTCAGGAAAACAAATTGTTCATATGTTGCTATCTTTACATTGAAATTGCACATTCATGTTGGACTGAGACTTTGAAAAATCTTTTACATACTTTTGTTTAACCCCCCTTTGAAATGTATAAAAGGTTCATTTACAGTTCTAAATGTAATATTTTTAAGCCTTCTACCTTTTTAGGACATAGTTTGTTTAAGCAATATGTTTGGGTCTTGTGACCACTGTCGCAAATAGAGTGAGGGGTAAGAGGGTGGGAGGATAAGGCAGTTTTGACAAGTTGTGGCAAAGGAAATTATACTTTTCATTTTTAAAAAATGTAAATAGAAATGTTTTTAACGGTTTTATATAGATTTCACTATAAATGAGCGTTTTAAGACTGACAAATGTTGAACTGTACATACATATATCAGCATAACTGCCCAATTTTTTGGTGCTGAAGTACTGTAAGTAGAACTCATCAACAGTCTCCTGATTTTTGCATCTATATCTGGAAAGAAAAACTGTGATACTATAGTTAATAAATTCCCACTAGAGTGACATGATTTAAACACAAGCATTCGTAAGATGCACTGATCTCTGGTAGCTGTCATTATTTCTGGTAGGCGATGATGACCTACCCATAGATGGAGCTGTTGGATGTTATTTTATTGTACAAATTCATGTTTAAAAGACTTTGTGACTGTTTATAGTTAAGTAATTTTTTTAACCTCTCGGGTCATAGACTTCTTTGGAAATCTGATTACGCTATGAACTCTCTCACCAAAAAGATACACATGCCAATATACATGTTAGATTTGCATATAATTTTAGGGGTTTATAGGCCCCCTCAGCATATCCTGTATTCCAGGTTAAGCCCTCTGTTACGGTCAATTCATTACTTGCAGGTGTAAATTTTTATAAAATAAAATATCTTTTAAATATTTGTGGATCAGATAACAAGAGCAAAACTTGAATAAAATTATTACATTCTACTTCTATATATTCTGGCAGCATAGCATACCTGTCTCCCTTTGAGAATTTAGCCTTAATGTGTTTTAGCAACTGGAATGGCAAATGAAACTCCTATAGTCTACATTATAAAAAAATTAGTGCAAATATTAACAAATTCTCAAATGAGAGCTTTAAATTTGTTTTCTCTTAAAGGTGTTATTTTCAAGGGCAACATGGATTCTTTTTTTTCAAAAAAAGTATTAATTAAGCATCTCACGTGTGCCAGGTCCTATTCTAAGCCACCAGGGATACTATAGCAAATAAACAGAAAATTCTACCCGTATGGAGTTTATAAACAGGACTTCTGCTGCTGAAGTGAATGTGAGGCCTAAAGGAAGGAGAAGACAAGACACAGGTTTCTTGATTAAGTGGATGGTGACTCTATATGTGGATCTCCAGGCGTCCTTTCATTTTTTATTTTTTAAAATATTTTTATTAATTTCAGAGAGGAAGGGAGAGGGAAAGAGAGAAATATCAATGATGAGAATCATTGATAGGCTGCCTCCTGCATGCCCTCTGCTGGGGATTGAGCCTGCAACTAAGCGCTGGGATGGAGAAATTTGCAGTGCCGTGATAGAAGTGGGGAGATTGGAGAGTTTCCCTCAGGATGGAATGCCTAAGCTGTGATCTGAAGGAAGAGGATTTAACTAGGCAAAGAGGAGGGCAGCACCTGTCCAGGCATTTGGAAGCAGGTACACAAGCCCGGTGGAGGGAGGAGAACTTCGAATAAGCCAGTGTGGTGGGAGCAGAACGTATAGGCTGAATTATATGGATCATGTGGGTTATGATAAAGGCTTGGGTCTTTGTTTCAAGAACAATGAGACGTCATTGAAAAGTTTTCAGTCAGTGGAGTTTGCAAAATGAATTACCATAGTTACAAATTGTTTGGAGTTACATTGGTTCATTAGAACAGAAAAATGTATTTGACGTATCTTTTGTTGATGCCAGCCTCGGCTCCTTTTGTCCTTTTCTCAAACATCTTCCTTGGTTTCCCCAGTACTGTACTTTGAATCTGACATACCAGGGCCTCAGCCAAAGATTCAACCTTTGTTTCTAGATTCAAAACTATTTCACGTCCCTGATCGACTGCCTGTCTCCCTCACCACACACACATTTTATTGCTCTGCTTTTAAAAGTCTCATTCATCAAAGCCCCTCCCCCAAGACTTCCCAGATCTCTTCAATGAGGACTCATCCCACCCCACTGCTGGGCTCCCCTAGCATTTGGGGATAAACATATTTACTTAGCGCTCACCCTTAATAACCTACGGCAAATTATTTGCATTGCATAAAGGTGCTCTGTATAGGCAAGGATTCACTTTTTGTTTGTTTTTAAGTCACCCAATTTCTTGGATAACTAGAGGCCTGGTGCATGAATTTGTGCCCTGGTGGGATCCCTCGGCCTGGCCTGCACCCTCTTGCAATCTGGGACCCCTCAGGGGATGTCGGACTGCCAGTTTGGGCCCGATTCCCAGATAAGATCTTTAGTTAATCTCTCCCTGCCCTCCCCACTTCCCTCTGAGATTCATCAGTCTGTTCCATGTTCCCTGTTTGTTGAGCATCTGCCCCCTGGTGGCCAGTGCATGTCATAGCTACCAGTCAAATGGTTGCTTAGACCTTTATGTATATATAGATTAGGGGCCTGGTGCATGAATTTGCACACAAATGGGGCCCCTCAGGGTGGCCTGTGGGGATCGGGCCGATACAGTCCAACACTGCCTGCAGCTTCTGCCTTCTGCTCCCACTCATCCCAACCCTGCTGTGCCTGCTGTGCCCAGTCAATCCCCATAGGGAGAGGCTCCCACCACCACAGCAGCATTCACCAGCCCTGAGCCCTGCATCTGGCACCCATCCCATTGGGGGGGGTGGGGGCCTGTGATGCAATTGGTCCTCTGGGCAGGGCAGTGGGATGCCCTTGCCAGTCTGGGATCGGATATGTCCTGCTGACAATCACGCTGGTTGCCAGGAGGCCTCTTTTATATCATTTTTTCCTTGGGCTGCGTCTAGGGAGGGGAAGCAGCCATGGGGCCCTAGGCTGCCTTCCAGGAGGTGGTGGCACTGTTGGGATCATGCCAGTGGTGCTGGTCCTTTGGTGCCTGGCCCATTATCCAGAGATTGGACCTGCAGGACTACTGAGGGAGGGAATGGCTGCTGCCGGGCTGGGTTGATCAGCTGAGTAGTGCTTCTGCTGTGGGAGCGAACTGACCACCAGGAGGCAACTCCTGCTTTGAGTGTCTGCCCCTGGTGGTCAGTGTGTGTCATAGCGACTGGTCGACCAGTCATTCGGTCACTTAGGCTTTAATATATATAGATGACTAGAGGCCCGATTCACAAAATTCTTGCAGCCGCAGCAGCTTTCCTCGAAGCCCTGGCTGTTTGGCTGTCCGGTCTAATTAGTATATTACACTTTTATTATTATAGATACCTGATAGGAATTCCTTATGTACACTATCACAATATGAGGGTTCCTTTGCAATTCCCTACAATGTGCCTGTCAGTGAGTCCTTGAAATTCAACATGCTAGGGCAGTAGTCGGCAAACTGCGGCTCTCGAAGCACATGTGGCTCTTTGGCCCCTTGAGTGTTCTAATACCACTTCTTCAAAGTAGGCTAGCCCAGGCCGAAAACACTTCTGCGCATGGGCCACGAAGTTTCAATCGCACTGTATGTGCACGCCCGCACGTGGTATTTTGTAGAAGAGCTACACTCAAGGGGCCAAAGAGCCACATGTGGCTCACAAGCCGCGCAGTTTGCTGACCACTGTGCTAGGGAGTTACTCTAAAAAATTCTTTAAAGTGAGAAGTGCTGAGTTTCTCTATTTTTTTTTATGCCCTTGCATCTCAAGGTGGTTAGAATTTAGTGAGGTCATTGATGATCTTGGTAGGTAGGATTTACTCTCATTCAGTCAATAATATTATATTTGGCTCTGCATGGGATCAACTGCTTTTCCCCTGATGATAGAGTTCACCAGGGTTTGTATTCAACCTATATCCCTCTTACTCTCTGCAGTGTTCCAGAAGCTATCGTTCATATTGTGGCTTTAACCTCCACCTGTAAATGGTTTAAATCATCGAATGTATATTTATTGAGCAGTTATTCTGTTCCAGAAACTGTTCTAGCTACTAGGATAGCCAGCAGCAAACAAAATATGGGGGGGAGGGGAGGAGATTCTGCCCTATGTAGTTTACATTCCAAATGGGCTATAAATATGCATTTAAAAATATATAGAATCTTAGTGAAAAAAATGAGAGAAAATAGAGATGGAGAATACCCAATTTCGGGGTCTTATCTGTGTGTGTGTGAAATTTTAGATAGGATAAACAGGGAAGTACTCACGTGAAGGCAACTTGAAAAAAAATCTGAAGGAAATGATAGGCTTTTTTATATATAGACGGCTAGAGGCCCGATTCACAAGTCAGCCAGGCTGATGTCTCTAGGAAGAGTGTTCAAGGCGGAGGAACAGCAAGTGCAAAGGCCCTGAGATATGTATCTGGCATGTTCAAAGAACAGTAAGTAAATGGATTGGTTTTCTTACATTGAACTATTCTTGCATTCCTATTATAAATCCCATATGGTTTTGTTATACAATCCTTTTAATATGCCGTTGGATTCAATTTGCTAGTATTTTGTTGAGCATTCTTGTATCTATATTTATGAAGGATATTGGTCTATAATTTTCTCGTTATGTCTTTGGTATCAGGGTAATGCTGGTCTCATCAAATGAGGTAAGAAGTGTTTCCTCTTTTACTTTTTGAAAGAATATGTGAAAGATTGGTGTTAATTCTTTAAATGATGAAATTCACCAGTAAAGTTATCTGGTCCTGGTAATTTTCTTTGTTGAAGGTTTTGGATTAGTGGTTCAATCTTTTGTCTTGTTATAAGTCTGTTGAGATTTTCTATTTCTTTTTAAGCCAGTTTAGGTAATAGGTATATTTCTAGGAATTTGTCCATTTAGTTTCCGTGATCTGATTTGTTGAAGTATAATTGTGTATAGTGTTCTTATAATTTTATTTCTTAAGGAAGCAGTCATATCTCTGCTATGATTTCTGATTTTAGTTATTAGCATCTTTTCTCTGTTTTCTTTAGCAATAGCTAGTAGCTAAAGGATTGTCAATTTTATTGATCTTTCCCAAGAACTGATTTTTTGTTTTATCAATACTCTATTGTTTTTCTTTTTTTTCTTTTCTAAATATATTTTATTGATTTTTTACAGAGAGGAAGGGAGAGAAATAGAGAGCTAGAAATGTCGATGAGAGAGAATCATCTACTAGCTGCCTCTTGCACACCCCCTACTGGGGATGTGCCCGCAACCAATGTACATGCCCCTGACCGGAATCGAACCTGGGACCTTTCAGTCCGCAGACTGACGCTCTACCGCTGAGCCAAACCGGTTTCGGCAATACTCTGTTGTTTTTCTCTTCTCTATTTAATCTATCTCCATTCTATTTATTACTTTCTTTCTTTTTCTAGTTTTGGGTTTAGTTTTTCTACTACCGGTAGTTACTCAAAGTATAAAATTAAGTTATTGATTTGAAATTTTCTTTTCCACTGTAGGCATTTATGCCTATAAATTTCCATCTGAGAACTGCTTTTTCTGCATTCTATAAATTTAGGTATTTGTGGTTGTTATTTTTTATCTTAAGGTATTTTCTAGTTTCTCTTGTGATTTCTTCAATCTTTGCTTAAGAGTGTGTTACTTAATTTCCAAAATTCACTTATTTGTGAATTTTCCAGTTGTACTTCTATTAGTAATTTGCATCTTCATTCCATTGTGGATATTTTATCTTTAATTGAAAGTTGTATACTGAAGTCTTCAGAAGTCTCCACTGTATTTCTTCCTTCAATTCTGTTAATGTTTGCCCAAAATGTTTTGGGACTCTATTTGGTGCATATATGTTTATAATTGTTACATTTTTAAAAAAATATATATTTTATTGATTTTTTACAGAGAGGAAGAGAGAGAGATAGAGAGCCAGAAACGTCGATGAGAGAGAAACATCGAGCAGCTGCCTACTGCACACCCCCCACCAGGGATGTGCCCGCAACCAATGTACATGCCCTTGACCGGAATCAAACCTGAGACCTTTCAGTCCACAGACCAACGCTCTACCACTGAGCCAAACCGTTTTTGGCTAATTGTTACATTTCTTAATGATTCAACTCCTTTTCTTATTGTTCTTCTTTGTCTCTAGTAACAATTTTTGACTTTAAGTATATTTTGTCTAATTTTAATACAGTTACCTCAGCTCTCTTTTGGTTACCATTTGCATGGAATGTATTTTTTTAAAATTTTTACTTGCAACCTGTTTAAGTCTTTACATCTAAAATCTCATGAATAGATATTGTATTTTTCATTTTATTTTTAGAATTCAGTCTGCCAACCTTATTAGAGAGTTTAATTTGTTTACATTTAGTGTAATTACTAATAAAGAAGGGTTTACTTCTGCCATTTGGTATTTGTTTTCCATACATTTTATAAAATTTTTTAAACCCCATTACATTTTTTGGTGTTCATTTATTTTTATTTTTGTAGTGAAATGTTTTGATCCCCTCCACATTTTCTTAGTGTGCATTTTTTTTTTTTTTTAGATATTTAGATATTTTCTTTGTGCCTACCAAAGAGATTACATTGAACATATTAAATTTATATCAGTCTAGTTTGAATGATACCAACTTAACTTCAATAGCATACAAAACTCTGCTTTTATACAGCTATGTCCTGTCTTTATGTAGTTATCATCACAAATTATATATTTAGAGATTATGTGTCCAATAACATAGATTTATAATTATTTTATGCATTTGTCTTTTAAATTACATAGGAAATAAAAAGTGGAGTTACAAACCAATGATACAGACTTTTATATTTGTCCATGTAGCTGCCTTTTCCTGGAGATCTTTATTTCTTCATGTAGCTTCATAATTTTCTTCGAGGGATTGCTTTGGCTCTTATTTTAGGCACTATCTATTGGTAGGGAATTTCCTGACATTTTGTTTATCTGGGAATGTCTAATTTCTCTGACATTTTCAAAGAACAGTTTTGCCAGGTATTAGATTATTGATTGACAATTTTTCTTTCTTTCAGCACTTTAAATATGTCACTTCAGTGCTTTTGGAGCTTTATGGATTCTGGTAAGAGATGGGCTGTTAATCTTTTGAAGAGTGATTGTACATGATAAGTTGCTGCCCTCTTGCTTCTTTCATGATTCTGTCTTGTCTTGACAGTTTAACTATAATGTGTCTTAGTGTGGATCTTTGAGTTTATTTTAGTTGGAGTTCTTTAAACATCTTGAATGTGTAGAGTCATGTCTTTTCTCAAAGTTGGGAAATATTCAGTTATTATTAAAATATTTCTTTTATGATGTCCCATGGGCCCTATTCAGGTTTCTTAAAAATTTTTTCTGCTTCTTAGACTGGATAATTTTAGTTGTCCTATCTTCAAGATCACTGATTCTGTCTTCTGCATGCTTAAATTTTTATTGAACCCCTCATGAGTTTTTAAATTTTTTATTTACCAATATTTCCCATTTTCCCAACCTCTGGCAATTACCATTTTATTCTTTGCTTCCATGAGTTCAACTTTCTTAGATTTCATCTATATGTGATATCATGCAGTGTCTGTCTTTCTGTGTCTAGCTTATTTTACTTCTCATGATGTCCTCCAGGTTCATCCATGTTGTTGCAAACGATAGGATTTACTTTTTTTAAAAAGGCTAAATAAGTGTGTGTGTGTGTGTGTGTGTGTGTGTGTGTGTGTGTGTGTGTGTTTCACATTTTCTTTATCCATTCATCTTTGACAGACACTTAGGTTGTTCCCATATTTTAGCTATTGTGAATATTGCTGTTATGAGCATGGGAGTGCAGATAGTTCTTTAAGATATTGATCTAATTTTCTTTGGATATACCCAGCAGTGGGATTGCTGGATCCTGTGGCATTCTATTTTTAATTTTTTTGAGGAAATCCTATACTGGTTTGCCAAGAAGTTTTTATTTCAATGATTTTACTTTTCATCTCCAGAATTGCCATTTGGTTCCTTTTTATATTTTATCTTTCATGACATTCTCATTTAGTAAATACATCACTTTCCTTATTCTTTTAGTTCTTTGTCCATGTTTTCCTTTAGTTCTTTCTTCATATTTAAGAGTTACTTTAAAGTCTTTATGTAGTAAGCCCAATGTCTGAGTTTTCTTGGGGACTGTTTCAGTCAATTAATTTTGATTCTTTGAAAGGGCCAGACTTTTCTGTTTGTTTATAGTTTTTTATTGTTATTGAAAAGTGAAACATTTGAATATTAATTATGTGGTAACTCTGAAAATTAGATTTTCCCTTCCCCTCAGTGTTTGCTGGGGTTAGGTTTTTGTTTGGTTGGGTGGGTGTCTTTTGTTTTTTTTTATATTGTTTAAGGATATAGTGGTTACTAGTATTTGTCTAGTGACTTCTCTTAATTATTTTTTTCCAGAGACTATATTACTTTTCATGTGTGGCCACTGACGTCTCTGTTCCTCAGCATGCTTTCAGCTATTATTTTGACAGATTTTCTTGAACCTCATAAGTTAACCAAACAAATGAACAAACACACTTCTCATCTTTACAGATTTGCTTTGTGCTATGGCTCTTCTTCAACACTTACCCAGACTTCCACTAACCTAGGGACCAACCTAAGCTGAAAGCTTAAGGTTATCTTAGCTCTTTTCTAAGCATGTATGTAGCTTTCGAAATTCCTCCTTATACTAGTATATAGGTCCTTTTGAATTCCCCAGTTTCTCAAAGAAACTCACCTCAGATTCTCTTCCCAGGCCACCACCACCTCCTCTTCTTCCTCCTTCCCTTCTTCCCCTTTATCTCCTTCCTCTCCCTCCCCCTTCCTTCACCCTCTCCTCTTCCGCCTCCTCCTCCTCCTTCATTATATATCTTAACCATAATCTTTTACCTCTGGTCTCTGAAGATTGTTAGCCTTACCATGTTTTCAAGCAATGTCTGCTGCTTCTCCAACCTGGGTGAGTTCTGATTTATGGAAGACAGAGACAAGTGCCTTACATTAGTTCTTCAAATGGCCCTGAGACAGGTTAGAGCAGATGGACACAATAATTTGCAAATAAGGCCTACTATGCTTCTTTCAGAACCAGGGAATAGACCTCACACTGGTGACATGGGCTAACATGTTCAAGACTGTTGACAAGCAGGGTAGGGCAAAGGCTAGTAAAACATGCCACAAAGCTTTCCTAGTTTATTTCTGTCTTGTTTTTTATTGTGATAAAATATACATAGCATAAGCCAGGACCGGTTTGGCTCAATGGATAGAGCGTCGGCTTGGGGACTGAAGGGTCCCGGGTTCGATTCCGGTCAAGGGCATGTACCTTGGTTGCGGGCACATCCCCAGTAGGGGGTGTGCAAGAGGCAGCTGATCGATGACTCTCTCTCATCGATGTTTCTAACTCTCTATCTCTCTCCCTTCCTCTCTCTACAAAAATCAATAAAATATATTTAAAAAAAAAAAATATACATAGCATAAGATTTACCATTTCAATCATTTTAAGTATACAGTTCAGTGGCATTGTGTACATTGATGTTGTTGTGCAGCTATCACCACTATCCCTCTCCAAAACTTTTTATCATTCCAAATTGAAACTGTACTTGCTATAAATAGCCTCCATTTCCATCTCCCCCAGCCCCTGTTAACCACCTTACACTTTGGAAGTTTCCATTTTTTTAATTCAACAATTGGTTGTTACTGCAAACATTTGGCAATGTTCCAGAATTCTGACAAAGTGGATTCTGACACTTTCTGCTTGTTTTTCAATATTTCTGTGGGAGGATAGGAGCTTGAGACTGCCTCCACTGCAATTTGTTGACAACACTTTCAACACCAAGGTTTTGTCCTGAGCAACTTAGAAGATTAGAATGGCCATTAACTGAGGTTGGAAAAACTGTGGTCAAAATATAATTCTGAAGGAGGATATCAGTTTGAAGTAAATTAGATTCAAGTTGCCAATTAGACATCAGGTGGAGAAGTCAAGTAGGTAGGTAGAAAAGAAAAGTGGTCAAAGATCTCATCCCTGGGCAGGAGTCAGGAAGATGAAGCAGAACCAGAAAAGATACCAAGAAGTAGCCAGAAGGATGGGAGGTAAAGCTGGATATTAAGATTGTAGTGTCTTGGAAATACATAAAGAAAGCTGCTAAGTCAGTAAGATGAAGACTATGGAGTTAGTCAAGTGAAGTCATTGGTGACCTTGGGAAGAGCAGTGTTGGTGGAGTTGGGGACAAAAGCTAGAGGAGAGTGTGAGGTGGGAATTAGAGACTAAATACAGCCAATGAGTGGCTATAGAGAGGAGCAGAGATATGGAATAGTTTTTGGAAAGGCAAGTGAGATCAAGATGTTTCTGGCCTTTAAAAAATCATTTAAAGAAATGGGATTCCCAGAGGCATTGATCCAAAGGAGAGAATAAATTTTACAATGCAGGAGAGGAGAATGCTGGTGCTCGTTTTTGAGTAATGGCATGTATGTGTGTGGATGGGGGAGGGGGAACACAAGATTGTGGAAGCGCTGGGTTCATCCACTACAAGAGAAGAGAAAGAAGACATGCAGGGGCAGAAGCAGGTAGGTGATAGAACATTTGCTTCAATTTTATGATGAGTCTCAAATCCATATGTACAATCATTATCTCTTCCCTGACCCAAAACCCACTGCCTTGCACATCTTACTAGTACAAATACTGGATTTCCTACAAGTACTTCAGCTTCAAGTTGTCCCAAGCCAAGATCAACTCGTTTTCTTCTGATTCATGCTTTCTACTGTATCACTACCTGACATGGTGAGGAGAGGAAGAGTCAGGGTTTTGAATGGTGTGGAGGCCTCAAAAACAGGCAATCCCAGAGCTGAAGCTGGAAGATCGGTAGACCTCTTCCATGAGCAAGGGGGCAGAAGAATGGAATGGAGTGCCCAAAGATGGGGTGGGAAGCAGGCTTGGGTGTGGGCTGGCTAGGGAGCAATGATACTCAGAGCAGTCATCTGAAGGCTGTTACACACCTAGAGGCCAACAAAGCATTCTGACAGGTCCACGAGTTATCTATAGTTCTATCTACCATGTTTTCCCAAAAATAAGACATCCTCCAAAAATAAGACCTAGCGCATGGAAAGATAAGACATCCCCTGAAAATAAGATCTAGCACAACTTTGGGAGAAAAAATTAATAGATACTGTCTTATTTTCGGGGAAACAGGGTAGGTATCTATCTATCTATCTGTCTGTCTATCTAATTGTTTAAACTTTGTATTACATATAGTAGTACATATATCTCCCCCCCCGCCTTTGGCCTTCCCCCAGCCTCCCCTTCCCCCTGTCACATGCCTATCCATAGTTTTTGACATGATCCAAAAAGGGCTACTTATCCTGAGTTTTTCTTCCATAGCATCAGATTGTTGTCCTGCTGGAAGAACACTCACAAGCCCTTTCTGTTTCCAAGCCTTGCACAGGTGGTTCTCATACCTCTGCTTATTGACCAAGCCCCCTTTCACCCTCATCTCCAAAGTAACCTCCTGGGATGCTTTCTCAGACTCTTTCCTTCTTATCTTCCATTTTTCTCCATGAGGGTTTTGCCCTAAGAGTTGGATTCATCTCCATGTTTTTAGAACAGGACTTCCTATGGAGGAAAAAGCATTAACAAGTTTGCTGGTCAACTGTACAACTCCTTCTCCCCCGCCCCCCTTCAGACCACCCTGGTCCTGGGGCTCTGCCCACAGGTGCACAGATGCTTGTTAACTAAAATGCACAAGCAAATCCCAGAAATAGCCTCCTTAGTGTAGGCTATTTTTGGATGAGGATGTTATTGTTGAGAGATGTTTGTGTATCAGCCATTCTAGACTTAGGGGGCAGTGCCCATCTCTGCTGTCATTCTGTCACTTCAAAGGGCAGGAAAGCCATGGGAGGTGGTTTTAGAATCTTATTTAAGACCTTTATGAAATGAGTCATTTTGCACTGACAACTTTTCCGGATTAACACGGTGCAAATCAATTAAGCAATAGGATATTGTTGTTACTGTTAATTTGAATCATTTTGGATGATAAACTTCAGAAATTTATCATGCTTTCTTGAACATGATTCTACCATTTCTTATTTCTTTACAATTATTAATGGCATAATTATAATAATTTCCCAGCTCAGGAATGAAAATACAGAATCTTGCTAAAGGAATAAAAACTGGTTAGTTCATGCTCAGTTTCTCCCCAGAGCAGATCTGGATAAGAGTCCAAAATCTAAAGTGGAGGCAGCTGAGCTGCTCCAGGAGCAAGTGAGGGAAAAGAGGCAGGCCCTGACCCCACTGACGGGACCAGCGAGTCTCCAGCTTCAGTGTGCATTCACATCACCAGGGCATTTTGTTAAAATGCAGATTCCAAGTCAGTACATTTGGATTCAGTTTTGAGATGAGATTTGAGTTTCGCATTTTTAACAAGATCCCAGAAGATGCTGGTGCTGCTGGACCACAGACCCTATTTTCAATATCAAGTCTTAGTCGACCTCCTGGAGGCTTTCTTTTGATTGTCCATCAGTTTTATTGAGAAGCTTATCTTTAGCAACTTTCTCTGGGGCGTCTTACAAATACCGGGCCTCTGGTAGGAATAATTCCACCATGTGCTCAGTGCTGTGAAGTTTATAGAGAGGCCTCACATTCCCTGTTTCTCCTCATTCTCACCATAGTCCGAGGAGGTAAGTTAGCACCATATCTATGCGCTGTACACAGCTCTGTGAACTCTTAGCAGTGTGAGAATGCTGGGGGAAATGGTTGCATGTGCATGCTTGTGTGAAAATGAAAGGTTGGGCTGGTCAGCTATAGCACATGGGGTCTATGCAGTCTCATGTAGGACATCCGACTGAGAATAATATCTCTCTCCTCAAATCTTCACCCTTAGATGATGTTGCCTGATGTTGTATAGACTAAATAGTGGATCCATCGAAAGAGAGAAACAACAATTGGCTGCCTCTTGCACTTTCCCTACCGGGGACTGAGCCTGCAACCCGGCATGTGCCCTGGTGACCTCCTGGTTCATGGATTGATGGTCAACCACTGAGTCACACCAGCTGGGCTTACATTTTAATCCATTTATAGTTTATTTTATTGTATGGTGTAAGAAGGTGATCTAGTTTCTTTTTTTTTTTTTTTAATGCATTTTTTGTCCTATTTCCCCAACACCATTTATTGAATAGACTATCTTTACCCCAATAGACTATGCCTCCTTTGTCAAATATTAACTGACCATAAGGATCTATATGTCTGTTTTTATGCAGGTACCATGCTGTTTTGATTACTATGAGTAGTATGGACATTTAAATTTTTTATACTCATCTGAGGGTATATTTGTACTAGAGAGGGAAAGGGAGAGGGAGAGGGAGAGGGAGAGGGCGAAAGATATGAGAGAGAAACACTGATCAATTGCCTCTCATACACACCCTAACCAGGGATCAAACTAGCAACCTAGGTGTGTGCCCTGATCTGGAATCTAACCCACAACCTTTTGTGTGCACAGGATGATGCTCCAACTAACTGAACCACCCACCAGGGCAATGGTATGAATATTTTAATTATGTTAATTCTTCCTATCCATGAACACTGTATGCTTCCACTTATTTGTATCTTCTTTCTTCAGTGTTTTATAATTTTCTGAGTACAGGTCTTTTACATCTTAGATTAAATTTATTTCTACGTATTTTTTTATGCAGTTATAAATGGGATTGTTTTCTTAGTTTCCCTTTCTGGTAGTTCATTATTGGTGTATAAAAATAACTGATTTCTGGACATTTATTTTGTGACTTGCTACTTTACTTAATTCACTTATCAGTTTTAGTAGTTTTTTGGTGGAATCTTTGAGGTTCTCTGTATACAGTTTAATGTCACCTGCCTTCACTCTTTAAAATGCCTTTTGGTGAACAGAAAAATCTCTGTGCTTGAACTATGTCATTTACTCTATTTATACTTAATTTAATCACAGATATATTTAATTTATATCATTTATTTGAACTCTGTTTATCCCATTATTTTTATGTCTTTCTCCCCTTCATTCAAATTATTTGATTCCATTTCATCACCCCCCCCCATTAGTCTGAAAGATATACACTCTGTTTTTATCTTTTTAGTGATTTCTTTAGAAACTAAAAGATCATCTTGAATATACCAAAACTCAATGTAGTTAATATGTTTACCCTCTTCTTGAACAATAAAAGTGCCATAGAATATATGTACCTTCCACTCCTGACTTACTACTATTGTTGTATATTTTAATGCTATTTTAAAAACACACAACCCTTTTCCTTCAGTATAATATAATGCAGGACACACTGTACCTTGCAAACATGATGATTCAATAAATTTTCACAAACTGAACACAGTTTGCGAAATGTAAGCAGAATTCAGACCAAGAAAGAGAAAATTGTCAGTGCCTTGACATCCAGCTTGTGCTCCTGCCAGTCATTACCATCCCTTGCCAGAAGTTAATTACTATCTTGATTTCTAACAGCCTAGTTTTGCCTGCTTTTGTACGTTATAAGAATGGAATCATACAGTATATACATGTCTGTACCTGGCTTATTTTGCTCAACATTATGTTGTGAGAGTCATGAAGATTATTGCTGCAGATTATTGCCTTGATCAGAAATCTGCTTTGTCTGATATTAATATGACCATTCCAACTTTCTTTTGATTAACGCTTTTAGGGTGCACTCTTTTCCATTCTTTTTCTTTTAACCTGTCAAAATCTTTACATTTAGAGTGGGTTTCTTGTAGACAATGTGTTATTGTCTTGCTTTTTTAATGCAATCTGACAATGTCTGTCTTCTAATTGGCATATATAGAACATCAACATTTAATGTAATATATATGCACGGGTGGGATCCAGCCAGAGGGAGGGGCCGCAGGTGATTGGCCGGCCAGCCCTGCCCCTCCCTCTTCGAACTCACAGTGGAGGGGATAATTTGCATATTAGGCTTTTATTATATAGGATGATAGAGTTGAATTTAAATATACCATCTTATTAGTAGTTTTCTGTTTGTCCCATCTTTTCTATGTTTCACCTCTCCCTTTTCTGCCTTCACTTGGATTTATTTATTCACTTGTTTTTTAAAATTCAATTTCGACTATTATTATCATTACACTTGTTTTTAAAATTAATCCTAAAACATACCGCTTTCAGTTGTTTTAAAGTTCCCTTCTTAATAGTTTCAATATCTGGATTATTTCTGATTCTGGTTTTATTGATTGCTTTGTCTCTGACAATGAGCAATTTGTTTCTTGCTTTTTTTGATGTCTCATGTATTTATTTATTTTTATTGACTATCAGACATTATCTGTAGAACAGTAGAGACTGAGATAAATGCAATTCACACCTGAAAATAGGCATGTCTCCGGTTCTGTGAAACCTTTAGGGTGTGGGATTGAACTGGGTCTTGAACTGGGTTTGGGTTTTTGTTGTTATCATGGTTACCTTCGGTACATCCTAGGTTTCAAGTTCCTCTAGAGTTGCCTTGTGCTTAGGATTGGAACTAGGATGCTGGGGGATTTTTCTCAGAAATTTCTTCTTTTCCTTTAATCATCCTCTTATTTCTTTCCCACAGAAGGACTCACTGTCCACATTCTTGCTCCTCCCCAGTCGTAGACTGATGACTCAGTGCTGTGAGACTCACCAAAGGCTCAGGGAGGTGTTCTTTTTGTTGTGTTCCAGCCTTGGTCTTAGGCTAGCACTGTGCCTGGCCCTCACGGCTGGGAATTTCCCCGCATTCCTGCTCCTCCTTCCGTCTGTGCTGCACCTTCACCAGATGGGATTTCCTTCCCTCTTCCAGTGGAAAGAGCCCTCTAGTGATCCTAGTTTAGGATGTGAGGCCCGGGACAGTTTCTTGTTCTCTACCAGAATAGAGATATTTTTCTTTTATCCTTCTGCCGTCAAGCTGTGGGGTTTTGCCTGTGTCCTTGGGGGCAGTAAGGTGTGATGCCCTGCCAAGTAGCTGCGGGGTTTTGTTCCCTATGAGAGAAAAGTCTGGGCAGCTGGCAGTGCTGTGTGCCTTTCCTCTGGTAGTTGCTGAACCTTCCTGCATAGCTGAACTCCTGAAGGCCACTCCCAACAGTCTCTCCCCCTCTCCCCACCTTTCCCATGGCTCCCTGGAAGAGGTACGTGAAAGAGAGCCCAACGGTCTGTGAAGACTCCATGGAGTCTGGAGCTCTGTACTATCATGCTAGTAACACGTGGCTGTTGGCAGCTATTAAACTCCTAGCTGTTTTCTTCTTGTTGGTGTGATTGGTGGCTAGTGCCTCTTCCTCCTGGTTCTGTCACAGGGGACCCAACCCCTGGATTCATCTCTCTTTGGAGCTGCCTGTCCCTCCTGGGGATTCAGGGTACTTAATTGTCCTCCAACCTCATATTTCTGGTGGGTACAAACTATGGTTTGTAGTTTTCCTGGCCCTTTCTTGTGAGGATGGGAGCAACACTGTTTCTAGCGTTCAGTATTTTGAGCAGTAGTGAAAACTCTCATTCATTCTTTTTTATTAAATTTCTAAAAAATATTTTATTCATTTTTCTTTTACAGAGAAGAGGGAGAGGGATAGAGAGTTAGAAACATCAATGTGAGAGAAACATCGATCAGCTGCCTCCTGCACACCTCCTACTGCGGATGTGCCCGCAACCAAGGTACATGGCCTTGACTGGAGTCAAACCTGGGCCCCTCAGTCCACAAGCTGATGCTCTATCCACTGAGCCAAACTGGTTAGGGCCCCTCCTTCATTCTAAATAAAACAAATATCTTTTGCCAAATCTTTCCCCTTCCCTGCTGCCCTTTGATCCCGTTCTTCTCTGCATACCCTCCAACTCCATTCTCCAAAGTAAAAGATTCTACCTGGCAGTGCAAGACCCTCCTTAGAGGGTGAGGAAGGGAAGAAACTGAAGAAAGGCAGAGACTTGTTAGTGGGCAGGGCTTAGGAGAAGCCTTTGATACCCATCTACACTAAGAAACGAGTAAGATGCAAATTGACCGCACATTCGTGATGCCCATCAGCCGATCAGGAGTGAGTATGCAAATTAATCTAACAAAGATGGTGGGTTAATTTGCATACACAGGCACCGAGTGGTGGGGGCAGGGTGGGACTCAGACCTTCTGCACCGCCCCAGACACTCCGGGCCTCTGGGCAGCATGGGAAGGCAGAAGTGCAGCTCCGGCCGGAGCAAAGGCAGTGCCAGCAGCCAGGGGAAGTGAGGCCCATTCTTGCACGAATCCTCATGCATCAGGCCTCTAGTATGTTAATAATTTTGTCCTACCACAGATTTATAAAGAGTTGTTACTGGGATGGACACAGGTCACTATGCAGGGTCCCCATCCTGCCAAAGGTAATCCTGTGAGTTTCCTCCCTTTTCTCTCCCATCGCTGGATGATGGACTAAGTTGATGCACATACTAAAGTACTGGGGAGGAGGGAAGTTGAGAAAAAGCTGAATAGTACGGGGTTGGAGGAGTTTTCAGGGTGTTGAAGGAGAGAGAAGCCAAACCAGGCATAGGGAGGAAGTGGCTCGGAGAAGGAAGTGGCTTCTGAGAGCTCGGCAGGGACTCTGGATTCACATTTCTCATCAAGAACATCAGGTACAGCCGAAACCGGTTTGGCTCAGTGGATAGAGCGTCGGCCTGCGGACTGAAAGGTCCCAGGTTCGATTCCAGTCAAGGGCATGTACCTTGGTTGGGGGCACATCCCCAGTAGGGGATGTGCAAGAGGCAGCTGATCGATGATTCTCTCTCATTGATGTTTCTAACTCTGTATCCCTCTCTCTTCCCCTCTGTAAAAAACCAATAAAATATATATTTTTTTTTAAAAAAGAACATCAGGTACAGAACCGGTTACTCCTTGGCCTTGTCTGTGGAGGTGCCCTTCTTAAATGCAATGCCGAGCTGAGGCCGAACCGAGTGCCCGTGGCTTCCCAAGGCGTACACTGCAAGCTGACTGCACACAGACCGGCTGTGTTAATACTTTATAGATGAGGAAGCGGAAGGTCAGAGATGATAGGTGACTTGCCCCAGCCACACAACTGAGAAATGTCAGAGCTTGGACAAAAATCCAGGCAGCTCTGGCGTTTAACCTGAGGTCTTTCAGTCTTGCTGCTCAGTTTTCCTCCGATTAGCCACTGACCCTGAGTGTGTCCCTGCCCCTCTCACACTCCCTGTCCCCCAGTCCACGGGACTAGCTAGGCTTTGCCACAGGGCCGGCCGGCCGGAGTCTGCGCCCTACTCAGCTCTGGCAATTTCAGTCTCTGGAAGCACCTCCCCTGTCCCCATCAGTGAGCAGGGAAGATCTTGGCTTCCTGACACTCTCCAGACAGCCAGGCCCCAGGGGCTGCAGCCAAGCGGAACCCCTCTGGGTGCCCCCAGCCTGGGCTCGGGGTGTGTTCCCTGTCACAGCCCAGGAATGTGGACATCCAAGCAGCGGCAGCAGACACGCTGGCTGTCGGCCGAGCCAGGGCCTCTGATAACTGGCAGGAGCGCAAAGAGCCACTGGAGAGGAAGGCTGGGTCAAGGGAGCACAATTCAGTCGTCGGAGCTGTGCAGAGCCGTGAAGGTCAGCGGGGGATGGCAGCCTCGGGTAGGCTGCTGTCTAACAGGCCTCAGAGTCCCCGTAAGTAGAATGGGGTGAGAGTTCTCGTCCTGCCTGCCTCACCCGGCAGCTGTGCGGAAAGCAGATGTGGTGGCTTGTACTGCCCACCCCAGTCCACCTCAGAGAGCGGCAGGGAAGCCAGGGCCCGGGAGCCCAGCGTACACTTCCCACTGGTAACAGAGCCGGGAACGGATCCCATGCCCCTGCCCCCCAACAGGGCCCTTCTGTCCTAAACACACCCAGAGAGAGGGCAGCTTCCTGAGCAGGGGGCCAGGACGAGGCAGAGCCAGTCTAAGGATGGTGCCGGGCGTGCTGGACCCCTGGCTCAGGCCGCCGCTGACTCACTGGGAGAAACGGCAGCCCCTCCTTTGGGGCCCCGGACCCTGGCGTGGCCACACATGGCACTTCTCGGACTTTCAGGAGCTTGTGAAGCACGGGGCCTTGTGACTAGGCGGATTCGGAGATAGCAGGACTGGAGCAGGGCCTGAGGCTCTGTGTGTCTGACGAGCTTCCAGACTCTGCTCATGCTGTGGCCCTGGGAGCACATTTTAAGAACAAGGGCCTGGAGCAGCCCTCCCAGCTACCAGGTCTGGCCCTTCCTTGTAGGCTGCTGGGCTCTGGGATGCCTCCTTTGCCTCATCCCAGGGCTGTCCAGAGGTTCTCAAAACGCCTCCTTGGGGGTGTTTCCTCCTCTTCTGGACTCCCCCCTTCCTCCTCCCCCCCATCTGCTCCTGCTCCATCTTCAGGATCCAGAGGTCTCCGGTAGCTCCTTCCTCCTGCTGGGGCTTGCTCAGGAGCTCCCTCCTCCAATCTGCAGGAGCAGAGTCCCACCTCCACTGGGGGTGCAGGGAACTCATTGCACAGTTACCCAGCCCCTCAGCACCGGCCAGGGGAGCAGGACAGAGCAGGGCTCTGAGAGCCTCCGAGCCCGGGGCCTGGCCCACTGGCTGGTGTGGGCCCCTGGGCTTCCTGCCCCTCCCCCCTCACACCCACCCAACAGCAGCAGCCGCTGGCGTGAGATTTATGTGGATGCCATTGGGGTTTGGTAAAGAAAAGAGGGTGTGGGTCCACAAGGAAGGAAGAAAACCAACACTTCTTAAGGTCCTATTGTGCGGCAGACATCACTTCCACCCAACTCTTGGCCCCGGAAGGAACACTTGCCTGGAAGGTCATGGTGAGGGTGAACTAAGACGAAGCCTGTGAACCTCCTGGGCGGCTCGTCAACGAGTTGAGGAGCAGACAGAGGCCAGCCTGGCTTCAGAGCACAGAGCAAGAGTGGGCTGGGTGAGCAGAGGACGGGGTGCCCGGCTCTGGCGGGGCCTGCAGCCCTCAGGTGCAATTAGACTCTTTGGAGGAGTGCTGCGAGTCTGATAAAGAATCGGGCACGTTTTAGGCCCCATCAGATTGTCCAGAAGTAGTTTGGCCACTGAGAGAGGAGGTGGACAGAAGGGGCGCGGCTTGATGTGAGGTCCCGGGGAGTCCCGTGTGGTCCGGTCCACCTCTGGGATCCTGAGCTGGACAGCTGTGTGGACGTGTGTTGTTTGTCCATACCCTCCATCTCTCTCCAGCACGTTTGTACCCACAGTGTGAGTGGCCCTGTCAAAATCCCCAACGGGGATGGCCCGAGCCTCCCCTTTGGCAGATAAGGTCTGAGGAGCACCAGGGGCTTCCTCAGGCTCACCCTGGATGAGTCACTGGCTGGGGGAGGAACCAGGCTCCCGTCGGCTGCCTTGCTGCCAGGACTATGGGGCCCCGGAGGGAGGGAGGGAGGGAGGCCGGAAGGCCGGGGCCAGCCCGGGTCAGCCAGCGTCCATCCCCGGGAGCATCCCCCGGCTGGCCTGGCTCAGAATAGCTCTCCAGACACAAGGACATATTCCATCTGACTCTGCTTTCCCACCCCAAAAAATAAATAATAAATAAACACTTCCAAAACTCAGTGGGGCCGGACTCCAAAGAGGGGGGAAAGGGAGCGAGAGCATGCCCGGCCCCCCACTGAGAAGTTCTTGTTTCTGTCCTTCTCGTTCCTCTCTGGAGGGTCAAGACTTCACTTCATGACATGAGTGAGGAGACTCCCACGGCTTTCCCAGCGGCGACTGGCTTTCTTCTGGCGTCGGGCTGTCCTTTCCCAGGGGTCAGTCATGCCAGGCGTGGTGCTGCCGGCGGGACAGCTGCAGGGACCACCGCGGAGAAACGGAGCACATGACCCTGCCCTGCCCTCAAGGGGCTTCCGCGCTGCCTGAGGAGCCCTTAGGAACGGTAGGAGAGGACACGGATACCCACTGAGAGCCCACCGTGCCTGGTACATCCCAGACACTTCCATACACATCATTCCGTGTGAGCTCCCCAACAGGCCTCCGTGTCTGCAATGATCACCCTCCGAGTGATGAGCACGCTCACACCTCAAAAATGAATGTTTTTCTAATATAATCAGATACCCAATGCGTTTCGTTTCCCTGGTCGCCTTCGTAATGCGTTTGCTTGAAGAAGGAGCCAACACAAGATGCAGACATTGCCTTTGATTGTTTCTTAAAATTCTTCTTCATTTCGAAAACAATCACCAACCCGAGAAGCTGCAAGCACATTACAAAGAACCCGCCTTCCTGTGAAGCCCGTGAGAGCTAGCTGTGGTCCCCGTTTCCCATCACCCCCGAGTCGGTAACATTTCCCACAAACAAGGGCGGCCTTCTCTGTAACGACAGCACGACCACTAGAACCAGCCGGTTACCAGGGAGCCATGGCTGCCATCTACTCCTCGGACCCCCCTCCAGGGGTCGATTGTCCTAAGAGTGTCTTTTATGGCCTCAGCATCCAGTGTCAGACACACGTCCTGTATTTAGCTATGGCTCTTCAGATTCCTTCAGTCGGGAAACGTTTATCCACTTTAACTTGAAAAATAGGTTTAATTAAATGTATTGGGATGACATTGGTTAATAAGGGTATATAGGTCTCCAGTGCACAGCTCTATAACACATGGCCTGTACATTGCATTGTGTGCCCACCACCTTACTGGGCTTTTTTAAAGTTTAATAGTTTGGGCCGAAACCGGTTTGGCTCAATGGATAGAGCGTCGGCCTGCGGACTGAAAGGTCCCGGGTTTGATCCCGGTCAAGGGCATGTGCCTTGGTTGCGGGCACATCCCCAGTAGGGGGTGCGCAAGAGGCAGCTGATCAATGATCCTCTCTCATCGATGTTTCTAACTCACTATCCCTCTCTCTTCCTCTCTGTAAAAATTCAATAAAATATATTTTTAAAAATATTTTTAAAAATTAAAATAAAAAAAAATAAAGGTTAACAGTTTGGAAGTTATTCCGTAGCTCTCCCTCACTGTGAGTCTGTCTGACGTTTCGTCGTGATGGCCCGTCTTTAGCAGGACCAGCACGGAGTGACCTGTGCTTTTCTTGTCATGCCCTCGGGTGGGGTCAATGTTCACCTGCCCCATTGCCGGTGATGATCAAGGTGATGCCTGCCAGCCTGCTCCGCGTGACGTGCTTCTTTTCCCCTTTACGATTTTATAGAGAGAGACTTCGACATATTGCAAATGTACCGCTCCTCGTCACACTTGCCATTTATTTGTTTGTTTACATCAGTATGGCCGTCTGGTGTTATTTTGTTCAGCTGGCTCCTTGTCCTTCTGAAAAGCCCCCCTCGCTCTTGGACGACTTCCTTCCTTACTGCTGGCATAACAAGATGTTCTTGGACATTTCCTGTCCCCGTCCTGTAATCAGGCATCTCTCAGGAAATGTAAAATAGTGATATTCTAATTCTATTCTTTGTTTATTAGCCAGAATTCCTTTATTCAAAACAAACACTTCCCTCGCATCGACCACACCGGTTCATTGTCAAGAGGCACAATTTAATTAGCAAGTCAGGATACATGTCTGAGTCTTCCCTTTGACTTGCCAGTTTTCAGAATAATGAGCTAGCTTCCTAGCAACCTCTAAATGTGATCAAGAAGGGTTTTTTAATTATTATTATTATTATTATTATGAGCTTATCATTTTTAATGCTTTAAATCTATTTGCTATTATTGTTGTTGATTTTCAAATGATCCCGTCTTTGGCCAGTGGGAGCCTGACTTCGACCTTTTCCTTCCATACAAATCTAATCATGAGGAAACAGAATACAAACCCAACTGAGTTTTTTCCCCCTCCTAAAAGGGCATTTTAAAAAAATATATTTTATTGATTTTTCATAGAGAGGAAGAGAGAGGGATAGAGAGTTAGAAACATCGATGAGTAAGAATCATCGATCAGCTGCCTCTTGCACACCCTCTACTGGGGATGTGCCTGCAACCAAGGTACATGCCCTTGACCGGAATCGAACCCGGGACCTTTCAGGCCAACGCTCTATCCACTGAGCCAAACCGGTCCCGGCTAAAAGGGCATTGTGTTTGAGAGTGCATTGAGCCTTCAGATCAATTTGGGGAGAGGTGGCGTCTTCAGGATAGTGAGCCCTCCTTCATGGGTGTGGTGGGCCTCTCTGCTCCATTAGGTCTCTGCTAATGCCTTCCACTGATGTTTTATTATCCATACTGCACATCTTTTGTTAGACTTATTAACATATTTTGTGTATTTTTATTGCTCGCACAAATTACCTTTTAAAAGTACAGTTTTCTAACGGAAAAAAATGGGAAAATGGTGGAATATAGAAATGCAATTGGCTTTTGCATGTTTATTTTACATCAGACAAATTGCTAAATTCTCTAAAATCTAATAGTTTGTAGATTATTTTTTCTATGTAAAAATTACATTACATCATAATGCAAATCATAACACAGTTTTGCTTCTCCCTTTTCAGTCCTTATAAGTTTATTTATCTCTCTTTTTAAAATATATATATTTTTATTGATTTCAGAGAGGAAGGGAGAAGGAGAGAGAGAGAGAGATAGAAACATCAAGGATTAGAGAATCATTGATCGGCTGCCTCGATGCCTCACCCCTACTGGGGATGGAGCCCACAACCTGGGCATGTGCCTTTGGCCGGAATTGAACCAGGGACCCTTCAGCCGGTAGGTGGATGCTCTATCCACTGAGCAAAACCGGCTAGGGAAAGTTTATTTCTCTTTTGTCTCATTCAATTTTCTGGAGTCACTAGTTCAGTATTGAATAGAAATGGCAATAGTAGGCATCCTTATCCTATTCCTGTTTTTAAAATACATATTTTTAACATTTCAGATTTTTGTTTTGGTAGATATCAGGTTTAGAATGTTGGCTTATATTACTAATTTGCTAGGAGCTGCATTTTTAACCATGGATGGACATGTTGAATTTTATGTTTTTTATATACTTATTGAAATAATTCTATTTTTTCTCTTTTAATCTGTTAATAAAGAGCATTCACTGATAGATTTGTTTAATGTTGAACCCTGTGGTCAGAGAACATAGTTTGTGATGAAAACAGACTCTTTGGAATTTGCTGATACTTGCTTTATAGCCCAGGGTAGTATCAGTGTGCAAAGGTGGTCCATTTGTTGGGTTTATTCTTTAGTCATTGGATGCAGGTTCTGTGTCCATGCACTCTAAAGTTTTACTGATGCTTTTGTTTCTTTTATAATATATCAAATCCTGATAGATTTCCTACTATGTATATATGTGTATATTACATGTATATGTTATACATCTATTATATCTATTAAGTTATGTTATGTGCGTATGAGTTAAACATTTTTATATCTTCCTGGTGAATTGAATCTAATCATTTTGTAATGGTTTAATTTATCTCTAGTAATGCTTCGGACTTCAAGCCTGTCTTGTCTGATATTAATCTGGCTAGTCCAGATTTCTTTTGGTTAATATTTGTCTGGTCCCATCTTTTGACTTTCAACTTTTCTGTGCTCTTTGAGCTAAAGTTTTTACTTACTTTAACAATCTTCTTATTATTGTGATTACTGATACATTCAATTTATTTCTACGTATAGCACATAGTAGGTGCTTAGGAAATCAGCCATGGTCAACCCTTGGTCTCTTAGAGGCCTGCTGGGTTAGGGGGTAGGATAGAGTAGTGGGGCCTCTTCTCACTATTACCCCTTAGCCTGGGGGGCAACAGGACATGGTTTTTCCTGAGAAAAGCATGGCGTTTCCAGAAAGACTTCACTGAGAAAACCCCAACCTAGTCTGAGGCCACATACCTGTTTCCTAGAAACTAGATGTGAGTGAAACTCGGCCGGTGCCCGAGTCACAGCATTCGTTTCCTGTTTTTCATCCACGAGCTAATAAAGTTATTTCCTTCATATGCTGCACTGCTGAGCAGGAAGGTCCCGCTGCCTCAGGCTTGAGGCCAGCCGCTATCCACCACTCGGCTCCAAGCAGCGGGAGGAAGTGGCCTGGGCTTCCTCTCCGCCAACATTGTCAACTCTTCTCCCACAGGTGCTTCGAGGGGACGGGAACCATCTCTCCCCTGGCAGTCTCCAGGGCTCTGGCCCCGGCCTGGAGCCCTCTGGGATCACCTGACCCATCTGTCTGGTCCTCCTGGAAGTCCCCGAAATGCCTGACCAGCACCTCAAATCCCACATGTCCCACACAGACCCTCTCTTGGCTCCCCATGTTCTTCTGGGTGTTCTCATGTTCCCCATTTCTGTGGTGCTATCACCGTCCACCTGGCTGCTCAGTCACAGGGCGTCACTGCCCAGTCCCTGTAGCCTTAGTCTGGGCTCCCAGCCCATTCACAGCAGTAGGGGAGGGGGGAGGGATGGTGGAGAGGCTCTGGTCTGGCCCAGTTCCATCTCCTGCTTACTGGAGGATTCTCCAGGACAGGGGTAGGGTGGATTCACCTCTGTGCCCAGCATGCAGCACAGAGCGTGGCATGGGAAGACGGCTCAGCAAAGTTTATTGAACAAACGAATGAATGAGTGAATGAACAGATCCCTCTGCAGTCTTCTGCAGGACAACTCCAGGCTACTCCGCGTCCCCCAGCCATCCTTCCTGGTTGTGGTTTCCCTCCTGCCCCTTCCTCTCAATCTGTTCCGGCCTCCTCTTTCTGCCCCACCTGTGGAGTCCAGCTGCAGACACGGTCCTGGCCACTGCTCGGGCTTCCTGGCTCCAGCTCTGGGGCGGCATGGTCCTGCACAGCCAGCGCTGGCTGGAGGTGCCAGGGCTCTTTCACTGAGTCATTTATTCTTTTCTTCTTAAAGTGTGTTTTTATTGCTTTTTAGAGAGAGAGGAAAGGAGAGGGAGAGACAGAAACATCCATGAGAGAGAAACATCAACATTGATCGGCTGCCTCATGCACACCCCCCTGCCGAGGACTGAGCCTGCAACCCAGCCATGTGCCCTGACCAGGAATCGAACCAGTGACCTCATGGTGCATAGGTCGATGCTCCACCACTGAGCCACACTGGCTGGGCCATTTATTCTTATTCATGCAAATGTTCGTGGAGCCCTGAGCACGTGCCATGCATAGTGGGTACAGCACAACAAAGGCAGGCACGGTTTACTCATCAGAGTTGGGGAGCAGAGGACCCAGCAGGACCAGGCACTAGCGATGTCCAGGTGAGCTGGGCACCTACAGGTGTGTGTGGGGGGTGGCCTCGTGGTAACGGGGCCGCAGGGCTGTGGGAGGCTTGTGCAGGGAACAGCCCAGGTAGCTGGTTGAGGTGCGGGGCTGGGTCTGGCTCCCGGAATAAAATGTGGATGGAGGGCAGTGGCCTAGGGGGCAGGGTCGGCTGCAGACAATCCCAACAGACGGAGGAGTGGGGCGGTGATGGTTTGGGAGTTATGCAGCCCTGACACACTGCGGGAGCTGCTCTCTGAGCCCGTTTCCTTTTCCATGGAATGATGTTAGTAACCCTCCCGTCACTGGAGGATGAAATGAATGCAAACCAGGAAAGGCATTTAGCTCCTGGCACTTACGAGGAACTCAGGCTGGAGCCCGGGAGGCGGGGAGCCATAGTCAGTCCTGGAGCGTGGGGCTGGGACCCTCCTTCCCGCTCTGTTCAGCGGGGGGAAGGGCAGGCGTTCAAGAGGATTAGGGTGAGCCCGGTCTGCCTGGCTCAGTTAGTTGGAGTGTCATCCCGTACACCAAACAGTTATGGGTTCGATTCCCAGTCAGGGCTCATACCTAGACTGCGGGTTTGATCCACAGTAGGGTCTTGTATGGGAGGCAACTGATTGATGTTTCTCTCTCACATCAATGTTTCTCTCTCTCCCTTCTTCCCTCTTTCTAAAAATCAATAAAAGCATATCCTTGGGTGAGGATTTTTTTTTTTTTTTTTTTTTTTTTTTTAAGGATTAGGGTGAGGGTAAGGGGCAGAGGTGCTGGAAAGATTCCGTTCTGAGCTGGGCCATTTATGGGGTTGAATGACATCCTCACAAGCCTAAGGTAGAGCTTGTCTCTTCCCTGGAAACCAAGGCTCGAAGGGAAGGGACCTGCCCCAGGGCAATGGCAGAGCGGGGCTCACACCCAGGTGTGCAGACCCTGCTCTCAGGCCGTGGCCTTGCACTGAGGCCCGCACATCCCTCCTCAGAGATTCATGGCCCTGGGTGGGCTGGGCTGATCCGCCCTGCCCTGCCCTGTGCTGCTCATTTTCTACCATGTTATCCACCCCTGACCCGTTCATCTTTGTTTCCCAGGCCAAGTGTGATGCACCCAAAGTTGCTGGCATTGTCCCGCGTTGGCACAGGCCAGCAGCTCCGGGACACTTCCTAGGAGCAGCACTGCATGGTCCGGAGAATTACAGCACAGCCGCAGAGCGAGATGCGAGGAGAGAACCCCGGCCAGTGGGGAGAGGGCGGCCCGGCCTCTAAACCCGCTCTGCTGAACTGGCTGTGTGGCCTGGCCAAGTCCTTGCCCCTCTGGGCCTTGGCTCCCTCCTCGTACAAAACGACACAGAGGGACACAGAGGGACACAGAGGGACACTTTCTCCCACGGTTCCAAGCCCCTTTGGAGATCAGCCTCAGCCCTCACCTCCCTGGGCAGGAGGCTGGGCGAGCAGGTCCCGGCATGAGGAGGGGAAGCAGTGCTTCCCAAGGCCTCTGCTCCCTGAATTGTCTGCTTGTCCTCCAGACCCTGAAAGCCCTGGCTTTCTCTCATTCATTCACTCATTCATTCACTCACTCATTCACTCACTCTTTCATTCACTCACTCACTCTTTCATTCACTCACTCACTCTTTCATTCACTCACTCACTCATTCATTCACTCACTCTTTCATTCACTCATTCACTCATTCACTCACTCACTCATGTACTTAATGGGCCCTAGTCTGTGCCAGGCCCAGTGCTGAACTGGGGGCCTGCCTTCCAGGGGCTCCCAGTCTGGTGGACAGTCAAAGCCGGGTAGACGTGGCGGCACCTCGCTGGGCCTGCAGGAACGAGATGAGATCCGGAGCCCTCTGCCCTCAGAGGGGTGGAGTGGGGTGGCGTGGGGAGTGGCCTGCGGTGTGGACAAGCTGTGGCAAGTGCTCCTCTCCTTCCAGCTCTGTCTCCTCATCTGCAAAGCAGGCGTGAATAACAGCAGCCCCCCACCAGGCTGCTGGGAGGGCCAGGGAGGACGTGCACGTAAAAGACCTGGTCTCCTGTGAGCCGCCGGCGGGTGGCCCCTGCCGGGAAGTGCTGCACTTCCGCCTGTCCATCCTGCAGCTGCAGGCTTCCCAGCACGTTTCAGGTGAGGCCGTGCCCCGCACCGGCTGTCAGTGCTGCCAGGCGCTTCTTGAGAACCCGGAGAGATGCTTATCTCCTCCGCCAGCTGCGGTTCTCAGAAGGCCCTCCTGGCGCCTGAGCTGAAACCTTGGGTCCCGGACAGAGAACAAGACCCAGGCCCCTCCCCCCAGGTCCTTGATGTGAAACTGCAAGTGTGACCCCAGGGCCATGTCTCCAGCAAGGGTGGGAGGGGCAGAGCTGAGGGAGTGATTCAGAGAAGATTGAAACTGAGGTAACACACTGTTATGGCCAGTTCTGATGTTTATTCTCACAATACCACCACCGCCACACACACACACACACACACACACACACACACACACACTCACACACACACACACACACTCACACACACACTCACACACACACACACACACACTCACACACACACACACACTCACACACACACACACACACACACACACACACTCACACACACACACACACTCACACACACACTCACACACACACACACACACACACAAACAGGGTTTAGGCGTTGTGTCTACAATCCCCATTTTACATATGTGGAAACTGAGACTTCGAATAAGCTTTCCACTTGCCAAAGATGCCACTGGTGGTAGGTGGCAAGGTCAGGATTTGAATGCCCGTATGTGTGACCTCAGAGGCCACCATACTCCACAGTCTTTCTTTCTCCCCTTCTGGAGACAAGCCCTCCCCTCCTTCCCTTTCCACCAGCTCATTCTCTGACCTCCTCTAGGTTTGGCCCGGAGGCTCCCTATCACAGGCTTCAGGCAGGGACTTCTGGGCTTAATCCCCAGGAAAGCGGTAACTGTAATCCCGGCTCCTCCCACAGCCACAGCCCGGAAGGTCCTCCCGCTCAGGTACAGCCGGGTACCAGGCTCCGCCCTGGGGTGCAGGGCTGGGACAAAGCCTCTTTGTTCCATTGTCTGCCCGCAGCGGCCCCGCCCTGAGCAGCCTGGATTTGGGGAGGGCCCGGGCAGCGGTGCCAAGAGCAAGGGTTTGCTGATGAGGCAGTGGAGCCCATGAATCCAGATTTAGTACCAAGATCCTCATCCCACCTTCAAAAATCCCCGTGCCCGGCCACACCCCAGGCCAGTGCAGCCGGGATCATGGGTGGGGCCTGGGCGCCGGCATTCTGTGAGAGCGCCTCTGGGATTCCACGTGCAGCCAGGGCCATCTCGGTGGCTGTACGTCGATCCCCACCGTCTGGCGGGGCCCAGAGTCTGGGTCGTATTGTGCATGGATCCTCAACCTCCCCGCCACACTGGTTTGGTATTACCTCGTGTGATGGTGGAGTTTTGTCTCCCGCAAATGCCTGTGGAGTCTCGATCCGTAGTCCCTCAGAATATGACCTTGTGTGGAGACTGGAAGTTGACGAGGTGGTCCAGGTAAAAGGAGCTCATTGGGGCGGGTCCTAATCCAGCATGACTCTTTACTTAGGGGTGTCGAACTCAATCAGAGAAGGGGCCAAAATCTAAAATCCAGCCTAAATCGCGGGCCGAATGGTTTACTGAACAGTCATAAACTGACAATGTCATAAACTGACAGCGGAGTGCAGTGATGACAGCGCGGTGCGGGCCACATTGCAAGGCCTGGCGGGCTGGATTTGGCCCGCGGGCCTTGTGTTTGACACATGTGCTCTACATAAAGGGAGAATTTGGATTTGGACTTGCCATGTGAAGAGGAGGCAGAGGCTAAGATGATGCTTCTACGCACCAAGGACACAGAAGGTTGCCAGTGAGAGGAGAGGCACGGACCAGATTTGATATTTTAGGTTAAACCAGTGGTGGGCAAACTCATTAGTCCACAGAGCCAACTATCAACAGTACAACGATTGAAATTTCTTTTGAGAGCCACATTTTTTTAAACTTCTTCTAACGCCACTTTGTCAAAATAGACCCACCCAGGCTGTGGCATTTTGTGGAAGAGCCGCACTCAAGGGGCCAAAGAGCCGCCTGTGGCTCGCGGGAGCCTCAGTTTTCCTACCATGAAGTTAAGCAAATGTATCATTAAAATTAAGTTCGCCTGGTGTGTTTTTCACTCTCAGCCTGTGGCCACCGGGGAAATGGAACACAGCGTGTGGCTCGCACGGTACCTGATTGGCCAGGGCCTCTCTGGAGCTCAGAGAGGCCGTTCCCAGGACAAAGCAGCCCTGGAATCTGCCCTGAATTCCTCTCCACCTCAGCCCCGGAGGAATGTCTGCCTGCAGATGACCTCGGTTCCGGACCGCGGAGGGAATTCGCTCACGTCTCCCCAGCCCCCACGGGTCACGTCACGGAGCCTCCCAGGAAGCCGCCCCAGGCAGGGGGCCTGTGTCATCCCGATGGGCGGCCAGCGAAGCCTGCGGCACCCCGCTCCACCCGGCGCTGCCCCGCTGGTTAGGCCCTCACGGCCCTGTGGGAACTTCCATGGTGTCACTTTCTCCGTCCCCCCAGGCCCCGGGGATGTGGCTTTTCCTGGCCCCAGGCCCTGAGTCAGCTCCAAGGAATCCCCTCTTCTCTCAAGAGGGCTCCGAGGGTGAAGAGCAGGGTCATGTGACACGTAAGAGCCTGGCTTTCGGAGCCAGAGAGAGCTGGACGAGAAACCAGGCTCTGGGTCACACTAGCCACATAGGCAAGTCCCCTCTTCTGCGCACCCCAGTCTCTTCGTTTATGGAATGGGCATCACCGTTGCACCTGCCTCCCAGGGTTGTTGGGGATTCGTGACATCATCGGCGCGCGGCCCCCAGCACAGCCCTGGTGTGGAGTGCGTGGGGGGCTGGGAGAGGGCAGGGAACTGTGAGGGATGTGGCTTTTGGACTCAGCTCTCCGCAGCTCGCCACAGAGAGGAGGCAGGTGCCAAGGGGCAGGGCCCGGGGTGGGAAGGCGGTGGTCGGACGGTACGTAGTTCCCTTTGGATCTTGGGCTGTATGAAGCCCAGCTGGCCATTTCCTGATGAGGAAACTGAGGCTCAGGAGGCAAAGGGCCCTGCGAGGGCTGGTGTGGCGGCTGCCTGTGTCCGAAGCCTGTGCTCTGCCTACTACGCTGATGAGGTGGGCTTCAAGGGAGTTTGAGAAGAAATAAGCCAACTGTGGCCCCTTCCCCACTGGTGGTGCCGAGCCTTTGAAAGAAAGTGTTCACAAGCCCCCTCCTCACGTGGGTTCCCGAAGCAGACCCTGGGCCCCGGACCGAGGGACAGGTGCTTCATGCAGGAGGGGATCCCGGGAAACAGAGAGGGAGAGAACCCGAGAAGGAGTGCTCCGATGGGCAGGTCACGCCCGTGGGCACGCTCGGAGCTGCTGTACAGAACATGCGCCTTTAAAGCCGGGGAGCAGGAGCCTGGGGTGTTTGTCCAGGCTCCACCCTGGGCGTCTCGGGTCTCGGGCAGGAGCTCCTGGACGGAGGGAGGGAGGAGGGAAGCTGAGGCTGGGCCGCTGTGGGAGAGGCCGTCCACTGGTCAGCCTCTTTGTTTTTGTTTTCTTTTTTATATATATATTTTATTGATTTTTCACAGAGAGGAAGAGAGAGGGATAGAGAGTTAGAAACATCGATGAGAGAGAATCATGGATCAGCTGCCTCTTGCACACTTCCTACTGGGGATGTGCCCACAACCAAGGTACATGCCCTTGACCGAAATCGAACCTGGGACCTTTCATTCTGCAGGCCGACGCTCTATCCACTGAGCCAAACTGGTTTCGGCTGGTCAGCCTCTTTGAAAAAACTTTCAAACTGTCATGACGCTCATGTCAGTTTCAAAAGTATAGATATAGATATAGATGACACAGATATATATATATAGATACTGATATAGATATAGATAGACAGATAGATATGGATGCTTAGAAGTAACCTGAATATCCAGCAAGGGGTGTTGGCTTAGTAAATTATGATGCCTCAACATGATAGACCCGTGGTCGGCAAACTGCGGCTCGCAAGCCGCATGCGGCTCTTTGGTCCCTTGAGTGTGGCTCTTCCACAAAAATACTCGCCTGGGCGAGTCTGTTTTGAAGAAGTGGCATTAGAAGAAGTTTAAGTTTAAAACATTTGGCTCTCTCTCAAAAGAAATTTCAGTCATTGATAGTTGGCTCTGTTGACTAATGAGTTTGCCGACCACTATCAGACAGAGTATTCTGCAGCCGATAGGAAGAAGTGTTTAGGAGGAAACGGTGAGGAAAAGGGCCGGCACACACAGTCCCATGCGGGGCCACCAGAGATGAACACTGAGAGAGGATTGCAAGGAAACGGCTTGTAGCGTGTGGGGCCGGCGTGGCAGGTCGGAAGGACTTGGTCTGGGCTTCCCTGAGGCCACGGAGCTGCATCAAGCTGGTTCCACTCTAGCCTGAGGCTCGATCCTTCCCGAGCTCCGCCTCTGTCACCTCCGGTGACAACAGACCCAAGGTGGCCAGGGTGGGGGCCGCTGTCGCTCCTCTTTTCTGCATTCATCACTTCTGGGCTCAGAGCCTGGACGGACACACCGCAGTCCTCTCCCCCGCTCACTCCCCGGCCTCAGGGGCTGGGCGGGGAGGCCTGGAGGGGAGATAAGGCCTGAACACATGGGTCCCATCAGTGACCTCACTCTGACTAGTCACCACTAGACTTTCCCTGGCCTTCTAAGGTCTGGCGGAGGCTGCCCTCTCCCCAGATGTGGGATTTATAGAGTCTCCAGTCCCGCCCTCTGAGGACGGACCGGCGCCAAATAGAAAGTGAGTCAGGCTGTGACCGCTTGTGTCACCTTGGGCAAGTCTCTCTCTGGCCGTCCCGGACTCTAACCTGGGAAACGTGTGGTTACGTCAGCTTCCGTTCGTCAGTCCGGAGTTGAACTGACCAGAGCAGAGCTGTGTGGACAGAGGGGTTGGGCAGAGGGATACGAGCTGGGGCGAGCTAGCCTGGGGCAGGGGCGTTTGTGCTGCAGTCTGACCTGTCCCTGGCTGCCCCACACCTGTCCCTTGTCCTAGGCTAAACCCACCAGATCGACCCAGGGGCCCTGTGTGATCCACCTCTTAGGCATCAGTGCCAAACCCAGGGTTGGCACAAAGGGGGCACTCGGTGACTAGGTGGGAGGGAAGGAATGGAGAAAGGAAGGGAGGGAATAACGGAGTTGAAAGGGAAAGAGAAAAGAGTAGGACAGGAAATGGAAAGGAAAGAAGGCATGGGGAAGGAAGGGAAGGAAAAGGAGAGGAAGTGAGGGAGAAGACGAGGGAGGGAGGGAGTGACCCAGTGGGTGGGAGAAGAGGCCGTGTCCTGAGTCCGTCAACTGTGTAGCCCAGTTGGCTCTGACTCCGAACACGGAGCTGGAGCGGTGAGCCCAGCCTTTCCACAGATGCAGGCGGGGAGGGAGGCGCCTGAGGTTGTGGGTGAACAGAGGCAGGGACAGGCCCGAGGCTCATGTCCTGTGCTCCTCCTACCTCCCAGGACGAACACAGAGAAATGGTGTCTGGGAGCCTGTGGGAAGGTGATTGGGGAGGAGGGGCCGGGCTCTAAGGCCCAGAGGGAGGCAAGAGGAAGGGTGTCCTTAGTAGGTTGTGCAAGGCAGGTGCTGGCTCTGAAGGGTCAGTGGGCGAGAGCCAGCGTCTCCCTGTGTGACCGTGGCCGGCGTGGCTGCCCCGGGACTGGCTGCAGTGCCCTCTGGGCTCGGAGCTCCAGCTGCTCCGACCCTCCCATGTCCTCCAGCCTCCCAGCTCCTCCGGCCTGGCATTTCCTCAGCCTGTTCTATGCCTGTTGAGGCTGCCCCTCTCCACTCCCTCCTCCTCACTCCCTCTCTTGCTCTCCTTTGCCATCTCTCCTCCTTCCTCTGTTGAGTCTCCCCAGCTCTCTGCTCCCTCTCAGGGTCCACCCCTCCGTGCCTGTCAATCCCAGCCTGCTCTCTGTCACCGCATCTGCCTGCCTCCCGCTCTCACATCTGCTTTAACTCATTCTGTCTTGCCCCCGCTCTGTCTCAGTGTCTCCCTCTGTCTCTCTGTCACCTTCTGTCTCCTGCCTCCTCTCTCCAAGTCACGAAAGGCCCGGCTGGCTGCTGTGAGCCGTGCTCCAGCCCTTCCCCTCGCCTCCCTGCCTGGACTTGCCCACCTCTGGTAACAATTACTCTGGGCTGGAATGGAATCCCTCAGTGCCCCAGACAGATCCATAGGGAGCACATGGGGACCAGATGGCGACAGATTCCTCAAAACACTAACCACTTTGGGCAAGGGAGCAGGCCCAGGGGAGGCCATGCCAGCCAAAAACACAAAGGCCCACAGTCCTGCCAAACCCCACCCAGGAGCTGCTGGATCAGGAAGCACAGGGTGGTGGTGGTGCCCAGGGCATGGTGCCAGGAGCAGCCAAAGGCAGAGGAGCAGAGCCAGCAGAATCAAGTGGTCCTGTTGCCAACCTCACAGGTCACAGGCAACATACCCCTAGGCCCAGCTCCACCTCCTCCTGGCTGTGAGACCTTGGGCAAGTCATTGAACCTCTCAGTGTCTTCACCTGTAAGTCAGAAATAATAGTAGTACCTGTCACAAAGGGTTGACGGGAAAATTAATGCGTTAATACATATAATGTACCAGCACAGGGCCTGGCCAGAACAAAGGTTCAATCAATGGTAAACAATAAATAACCTATAATAATAAAAGTGCAATATGCTAATTAGACCAGATGACCTTCTGGACGAAGCCAGGGCTGCTAGGGAAGCCCAGGCCCCAGGTGCCAGAGGGGAGCTGGTGCTGGCAGCAGCCAGGGGAAGGAAGGCCTACTCTTGCATGAATTTTGTGCATTGGGCCTCTAGTCCTATCTAATAAATTGACCATCACTCCAACACACAAGATGGCCACCCCCATGTTGTCAAAGATGGCTGTCAGGGGAGGACAGTTGTGGGCAATCAGGCCAGAGGGGAGGGCAGTTGGGAGGGACCAGGCCTGTAGGGGAGGGCAGTTGGGAGGGACCAGGCCTGTAGGGGAAGGCAGTTAGGAGTGACCAGGTCAGCAGGAGAGGGCAGTTAGGGGCGACTAGGCTGGCAATGGAGTGGTTAGGGGTTGATCAGGCAGACAGGTGAACAGTTGGGAGCCAGGAATCCTGGATTATGAGAGGGATGTCCGACTGCCCATTTTGGCCCAATTCCACCAGGATCAGCCTAAACAGGCAGTCAGACATCCCTCGAGGGGTCCCAGATTGGAGAGGGTGCAGGCTGGGCTGAGGGACACCTGCTCCCATGCACGAATTTCATGCACCGGGCTCTAGTATAATATAATAACAAATAGTCATTATTATTAATCTTTTTAAAGCATAGCTCAACTCAAACCACTTGCTGTTCAGAAACCCACTATGCCCCCAGTGTCTCCTGTATAAGTCTAAGCCCGATACAAAGATCCATTTTCCTCCCTCGTCTGTTCAGCTGAGCCCAGCTGGGCTCACCCTCTCAGAGGCGTTTTCTTCACTGGGCACTGTGTCTCTGCCCTCCCCGGAGCAGCTAATTTTCTCTCTCCCGCTGAGAACTCCTGACCATCACCACCCCCACCCCCCCTCCATGTGGCCTTGCTGCAGGCTCTTTCCATCCACCAACTCGCTTGGCCGCCTCAGGCGGCCATGGCTCTCAGTGTCGCCAGCTCCTAGGGACGCCCACACGCACAGCCCCAGGCTGGACCTCTCTCTTGGACTCCTCATCATCTCCAACTAGCGGTCCCCTTGGCTTTCACAGTTGGCTTGTCTGAACCAACACTCGTGATGTTCTCTCCAAACTTCATTCTCTTCTGTCTCCCACGGCTCATTGTCCAGATTCTTCTTTAACCCTCACATTCTTTAACAGGAGCCTTGCAGCCATTTTCTCACACCCCGCATTGCCAATGTCAGCAAGTCCCATCAGCTCAGCCTTCAGAAACGCACTCTGATCTGAGCCACAACCCTGCTCTGGGCCACCACCGGCTCCCACCGGGGCTATTTCAACAGCCTCTGGCTGACCCCACTGAGGCCGCCGCTGCCTCCTCCAGGCTCGTCTCAACTCAGCAGCCTGTATGACCCCTTTCAGGACTGTTCTCTAGAAAGGGTGTCTTTTACTGGGTGTAAATTAGGTATGAATGCTGAAAGAAATGGTACAAAAAAAGCAAATGGATCACATCACTCCTCGGCACAAACTTTTCCAGCAACTCCCAGCTCACTCTGTACCATGGTCTATAGGGACCATGTCCGTGTTCTGCAGACTGTGGGCCATGACCCTTTCCTAGGTCAGGAAATCAATTTCAGGATCATGACCAGCATTGCTTTATTTACATAAAATAAAATAGAGTGTATACCCATAGTACCTAGGTATGTTTCGTGAAATGATTACTTTGGTGTGTTGTTGTTTTGTTTTGTTTTGTTTTTGTATATGTATGGTTGCACTGAATTGCAATATCAAATTTATTTCTTACTGTGGATTATAATCAACAAAATTCAGACACTCCTCAGCCCTGGTTCCCTCCTGTTGTACCTCTCTCTTCCCCGCCTCGCTCACGCGGCTGCAGCCTCGCTGACGTGTTTGGCCATTCCCGTGTCCCTCCTGGCGCCATCCTGCCCCAGGGCCTTTGCAGCAGCTGTTTTCTCTCTCTGGCCAATTCCTCCTCCAGATGTTCCCATGGATCTCTCCCACGTCCTCCTGGTCTTGACTCCCATGTCAACCTCCAGAGACAGGCCTTTCAGACCGGCTTTTTAAAAATAGACTCGATGCCAGTGTCCCCGTCTTTCCCTCGTCTCACTCTTTTCCTTCACAGCACTTACGACTACCTGGGATACGTTACTGATGTCTCGGCTTCTTTCTGCTGGAAGGTCAGTTCCAGGGGGGCAGGGACTGTGTCAGTTCTATCCCGGTGCCTAGAGCAGTGCTTGGCACACAGAGGACCCCGATTGGCTGAGTTACCGCCGAATGAATGGTTGCTATCCTTGCCCGGAGGAGTACCGTGTGGTTTAGACTGCCTCTCATAGTTCTGTTTAAATAGTGAAGTTCCTGGAAGTCGCCTCCAGTCCCTCTTGAAAGGAGAGAAAGCGCCCCAAAGGACTCACTGGGATTCAAGGCGGGGGACACTGCCCAGCCTCTGGCCTCCCCAGCACCGAGCCCATCTGCTGGGACTCCCTCCCGTCCCATCCCGCCGAGCTCCCGGCAGCCTGAGCAGAGCCCTTGGGCCAGAGCCCTGCTGAAGTCAACAACATGGAAATGCTGTGGTTGGGATGTTTCCTTCCAGTTGGCAAGCCTGTGGGCTGAGTGCTCCAGCCGAGACAAAACAGGGAAACCTGAACCAGATGGATGGCGAGAGAGCGGCTCCGCGCCTGGGAGGCTGCCTCGCTGTGTTGGAAGCCAGCCTCACCATAGCGCCTGCCCCCCAGCCGGCAGCCAGAGAACCCCCGGGGAGCCCACATCTGCTCCCGGGGGTCCGGCTTTGTGGAGAGGAAGGGGGAAGAGGAGGGGACCAAACCTCCAGTAGCTGAGGGTCAGAGCCAGTTCTCTCTGCCAAAATGAGGACGAATCACAGGCTCAGAATGCCAGGAGGGTGCAGGATACACTTCGCCATTGCACAGGCAGGGAAACTGAGGCAGACAGGGGAGCAACAGCCCCAAAGGCACACAGCAAGCTGAGGCGAGAATCTGCACCCTGCCACCCTCAGCCTGGAGGCTTTAAACTGAGCAGTTATAGGGTGGGCAGGCTGGGAGGGTGGGAGACTGGGGGCAGAGCACTCCCCGGAGCCCATGGCATCGGAAGGCCTCAGGGCCCACGCGGCATTGGAACTAACTCTCTATAGATTTACCGGATTTCAACATATAACGCAGGCATTCCTTGGGAGTGGGGGTCAGAGGGGAGGCCGGGCTAAGCCCAGTTTCAGAGGCTCAGAGGCGGGAAGCTCTGGCGTCCAGATTGCGAAAGGGTGAGGAGTGGTTGGAGCGGAGGCTCCAGGCCATGTTTGGCAATTAGTCAGCCTGAGCACTGGAAGAACTGGGAGCCAGGGACTTCAAGCTTGGGAGGGACCAGGGAACACAGGGCGTACTACCTGGGAGTTTTCTGCCCAGGCAACCTTTCCTCTACCTCCCCACACCCCCTCCCAGCACTGTCCCTACAGGTGGCTGTCTCTCCTTGCCAAGTGCCGGTGCTATTTTAAGATTCGGAACCTGCCCGCTGAGAGGGGCCTGGGCTCGGGGCCCCACCTCCTGCGGAGAGGCCAAGGGTCTGGGAAGCAGGCGCAGGGCCTGGGAAAACAGGCCATCAAAGCAGCCCGGGCAATTCCCTCTGGCCACGGAGGAGAGAGGGCTGCGGGGTCACAGCTAAATATAGGGACACTGGGAGGTGGAAGTGGTTCCTGCCAGCCGCAGGGGGCCGCGCAGTTCCTTCTCACAGGAGGAGCAGGGATGAGGCCGGCAGGAACGGTGTTTGTGAGAACGAGCTCGGAGCGACAGGCCAGCCTGTGGTGAACTCAGGCACTCGAAGGACCTCAGCCTGGAGTTGGTGTCCGATCTTCGTCCACAGCTGGAGGAGTGACAAGGGTTCCCGCCTGCGTCATTGCCTTTTCATTCCCAACCATTACCCATCTTCTGGGCTAGGACGTGTGCTTGAAGCTCGGGCTCAGAAACCCTGCTCTTAGGAGCAAATGCTTCTGTGGACAGACAAATGTGTAGATGGCCAACCGCCTTGTGGGAAAATGAGATAAGGACTGACCCTAGAACATCAACCTCTTTCCCACTAGAATGTGAGCATCCGGAAGGAGGGATTCTTTTCTGTTTGGCTCGATGCTGTATTCCCAGCAGCCCCCAGGTCAGTGCCCGGCATATAGTCCATGCTCACTCAATAGGTGATGAGTAGCTGAATGAATGACCTGCCCGGACAATGAGAACGGACTTAATGGAGGGGTGGCCTGGGGTTGGCTCTTGAGGAAATAATAGGTTTTTAAGCCAGTCCACGAGAGATAGACATGTCCGGCAAAAAGACTTGCATTGGGAAGACACAAAAATGTGTGATGTACTCAGGAACATTAGATCTAGTTTTATGTGGGAGCCAGGCAGGTGGGAGGGGCTGTGAGCATGGCCAACGACCCTGTTAAACAGTCCAGAAGTGTCCAAAGTGGGGTGCACAAGGGATCCATTTATGTAGAAAAAAAAACATTCTAGAACTTTTATTTTTATTTATTTTTATATTTTTTAAGGAAGGAAGAAAAATTTAAGCTCTACTAATCTATCTATCTATCTATCTATCTATATATATATACCCAGTGACTGGAACAGCAGAATGACAGGAATGACCAGTGGGTATGACGCGCACTGCGGCAGCCAACCAGCCTGATCTGGTCCCTGATCACGACCCCCTAGCCAACCCTGCCCCCAATTGGCCCCCAACATCCCAATGGGGGACAGAGCTGGCCAGCCAACTGCCCACGGCCCCTCCCCCCGGCCAGCCCAGCCAGACCTCACCCGTGCACAAATTCGTGCACTGGGCCTCTAGTATTTAATAAATAGACTGACATCACTGCCCTCGCTGACAGGTCCTGTATCCCACATCCCAGGTCTCCTGAGGAAAGCAGCATGGGTTCCTCCCTGTGGGCATGGTTGACAACAGTTCTCCCGAGCTGCCACCTGCCCGCCCACACCTCCCCCCATCCCCCACCCCGCTGTGAGGCCTTCAGTTAGTCTGCCACAGGGTTAATCCAGGCACTTCATTCTATAAAAACAAAGTCTTCAAATGAGAGCCTTTACAAAACTTACTATTGATAGAGGCACATAAATCTTTTTTTTTTTTTCTTTTTCTTTTTTTTTTTGGTATCATGTAGAAATTTTCTGGTTATAACTAAACATTTAAAAGAGTCACCACCTTAAAGATGAGTTTTACCTTTTTCTTTTATGAAAAATCAAATGACCCAAACATGCTGGCTCTTTCTGTGACAAGAATAACTATCTAGCAGATGCTATAAAACAGGGGTCTTCAAACTACGGCCCGCGGGCCACATGCAGCCCCCAGGGGAGTCTGATCCTGCCCGCCAGGTTTTTTGGGCAGTGAGCGCAGCCAAGGTGTTACAGTAGGGATTAGTAGTTCATATAGTCCGGCCCTCCAGCTCTCTGAGGGACCGTGATCTGGCCCCCACTTTAAAAAGTTTGAGGACCCCTGCTATAAAAGGTCGCATAGGTAAAGGTGTTGTTTTAAACTTGAGTAAGAAAGTACTGTTGTGATTCAGTGGTTGAACATCGATCAGGAGGTCACAGTTCAATTCCCGGTCAGGGCACATGCCTGGGTTTTGGGCTCAATCCCCAGTGCAGGGCCATGCAGGAAGCAGCCAATTGATGATTCTTATCATTGATGTTTCTATCTCTCCCTCTCCCTTCTTCTTGGAAATCAATAATATATATATATATATATATATATATATATATATATATATATATATATACACACACACACACACACACTGTATATATATAAAACTAATCACCTTGGAATGGAACTCCTGCGATAGAGACAGTACTTTGCAGATGGATGTTTTGGAATTATTTTATAACTGAAGTGATTGTTAGAACAACCTGTTACATCTGCACATTTAATAAAATTTTATAACCTTTTAAAAAATCTATGTACAGACATGCTCTACTTAATGTCAAGGATAAAGTTCTGAAAAATGCGTCATTAGGTGATTTCATCGATGAGTGAACACCATAGAGTGCACATACACAAACCTAGATAGTGTAGACTGCCTCACACCTAGGCTAGATACTTTGCCCATTGCTCCTAGGCTACAGGTCTGTACAGCGTGTTCCTATACCAAACAGCATGAGATTAAATCAAGTACAAGAGAAAATGGTGTGATCAAGAGAAGTGGCAAACACTAGATGTGTGAGACTGCTGCTGATATAACAGGGCACACTTTTATTTTTTTTAATCCTCATCTGAGGTTATTTTTTCATTGATTTTTAGAGAGAATGGAAGAGACAGAGAAAGACAGGGAGAAATATCGATGTGAGAGGAACACATTGATTGGTTGCCTCCTGCATGCACCCTAAGGTCCAGGCTGGAGGGAGCCTGCAACCAAAGTACATGCCCTTGACTGGAATTGAATCCAGGACCCTTCAGTCTACAGGCCGATGCTCTATCCACTGAGCAACACTGGCTAGGGCCATGGTTGGCAAACTCATTAGTCAACAGAGCCAAATATCAACAGGACAATGATTGAAATTTCTTTTGAGAGCCAAATTTTTTAAACTTAAACTTTTTCTAATGCCACTTCTTCAAAATAGACTCGCCCAGGCCATGGTGTTTTGTGGAAGAGCCACACTCAAGGGGCCAAAGAGCCGCATGTGGCTCGCAAGCCGCAGTTTGCTGACCACGGGGCTAGGGCAAGGGAATATTGTTTTATAGCAAACTTTTTTTTTTTTTATAAGTAGAAAGAGTAGAGTCTAAACGGATAAAAGTAAATACATAAACCAGTTGTTTATCATCATCAAGTCTTCTGTACTGTACAGAATTGCATGTGCTGTGCTTTTATGTGACTGCAGCACAGTAAGTTTGTCCACACCAGCTCCCTCCCAAACATGTGAGTAATATGTGCACTATGACATGATGACTCTGACATCACTGGGCAATAGGGGTTTTTCAGCTCCATTATGGTGTATGGGACTGCCTTCATACAGGTGGTCTGTTGTTAACTGGAAAATCGTCATGAGGCACATGTCTGTAAAGAGTTTAAGTGGGTTATGAACTCATCTGTCAAAATTATTTTTAAGTAACACTTTCTGATTAGTTTCCAATAAAAACTGATTCACATCAGTTAAACCAAATTTCAACAAAAACCTCTGCACAGGGTTGGAAATAATCCCATAAGCACAGCCAGGAACACACTTCTTCCATGTGGTGCTTTGGCTTTTTGTGACATTTATTTATTTATGTATTAAATTTCTGATTGATTTGAGGGAGGGAGGAAAGGAGAGTGAAAGAGATACAGAGAGAGACTGATTTGTTGTTTCACTTATTTATGCACTCATTGGTTGCTTCCTTGTATGTGCCCTGATTGGGGATTGAACCCTCAACTTTGATATATTGGGACAATGCTCTGGTCCAGTGGTCGGCAAACTCATTAGTCAACAGAGCCAAATATCAATAGTACAACGATTGAAATTTCTTTTGAGAGCCACATTTTTTAAACTTAAACTTCTTCTAACACCACTTCTTCAAAATAGACTCTCTCAGGCCGTGGTATATTTTGTGAAAGAGTCACACTCAAGGGGCCAAAGAGCAGCATGTGGCTCGAGAGCCGCAGTTTGCTGACCACGGTGCTAGTATAGCCTTTCCCTAGGCCTCAGTCTCCCCATGGTATGGTATGTCACCAGATTGCCCAGGAGACCTGCCCCCCCCCTCCCTCCTCAGAGCCCAGCTCCCTCCCCTGGCCCCTGCAAGACCCCACTTCTCCCCACTGAGCTCTGCCCATGTCACCCAGGTCTCCCCGCCACATCACTGTGCACCCTGCTCCAGGGTGCCGCTCGGCTGTGGGGTCTGTGTTGAAGGCACAGAGAGGCCCTGGCCCAGCCACCTCCCACCCTTCCTTCCCTCCCAAGCACTGGGTTAAAGGGCCCAGGCTTTAGGTCAAAGTTGCTTTCCTGCTGTGCTCACGCGCCACCCCTCACAGCTCACTCACAAATGCCCTCACCTCCAAGCGGAGCAGAGGCTCCTAATGACTGGCCTCCGAGGAGCCACTTCCCTCCCGAGTCTCAGTTTCCTCATCGGGGGCAGGAGTGTGGTGAGCGTGACCTCAGAGGGAGGCGTGCCTCGGCCGTCAGCGCCCAGGCCTCTGGTCACATTTAAGGAATTGTTATTTTTGTTATTGACGTGGGTGTCTCCTGTGGGCTTTTTTTGGGCCGTCGGATGAATAGCTCGGGCGTGGGTCAGACCCACTTCCCTTGACCCTCCTGTGGGTCGCTCGGATGGCGAGGGCGGTGTGTGGGAAGCCACGTGCTCTGGGAACCGGCCCCTCGACAGGCGGGCCAGGAAGCTGTGTCAACAACAGAGCAGACCTGAATCACTCGGCCCTCCCCGTCCCCCGGGAGCTCTGAGAATAGACCCAGAGCTCTTCCCAGAAGCAGCGAGGGCACCAGAAGGGCTGGCCGGCCCCGGCTGGAATCCCGCCTCTGCAGGTGTCTCCGAGCAGGTCACCTGAGCTCCTGGCCACATCCTCACCCTCTTCCTCACCTCCCTGGTCTTCCTGCCATGAATCTCCCCATCCTATGGCAGCTTTCTTTGTGGGCCTGATGGTTTCCCACCACCGTATTCTTGCTCACGATGTTCTCTCCACCTGGACTGTCTTCATTCTTCTGGGCCCAGCCACTGCCTCCAGGAGGTGCTCCCGGGCCGCTCCGCCTGGAAGGGGTCTTTTGTCAGCAGCCGGTCGGCATCAGTGAAAGGCCCCAAACAGGAGCTCCACCTCAGCAGCTGGAGCAGCGGCTGGGCCCTCACACCCAGCTGCTCCCCTTCCTCTACGTTACAGATGAGGAAACTGAGGCTCGGAAAGGTTGAGTGGCCTGCCCTGGAGAATCTGCATTTAGGATTCAAAGCAAGGCAACACGGCAGCCCCTGGCCTCCCCTCCCCTCTCCACGTCTCCTCTCTCGGTCTTTACTGGACAAAGGAAATCTGAATGGACCCAGAGCGACTCTCCCGTTAACCAGGGACTCCCCCCAGTTCCTTTCCCTCCAGTACAGTTCCTAGAGCAAAACACTCCCAGCGAACTCAAAGACGGGGTGGGATGTGAGGTCAGTGTGTTAATTCAGCCCAAATGCTGGCTGGCGGTCTGGGTCTCTCTGAGCCTGGATCTGTCTCATCACAGAGACGCTCAGCCACGCCGGTGGGGCCCCGCTGACAGCTTCCCCGGCCCCGAGGACGGACGGGAATACTAACCACGTTCACGCCAGGCTGAGAGGGCCGCGCCTTTGCCTCTTCTCACCCTCACAGCAACCCAGCTACGTGGGTGTTATTGTCCTGTGTCGCGAGGTGGGGGGACCCTGAGGCCCAGAGAGGTTCGTGGTAACTCCGACAGATTTGTCTGGCCCAGAGTTCACGTTCCTCATAGGCCAACTGGGCCCCCCTCCCCGCTCCTTTCCCAGGGCAGCCCTTCATGGTGTGGCCAGGAACCTCTGCCTGGGGGACGAATTAGGTCTCTTGCCAGGGGGCCTGCACTGGAGGGCCTCTCTGGGGCTTTCCCTCCTCCCGAAGGCCACAGAGGTGGGTGACCCCAGCACCTGCTGCTCGGGGCCTGCCCCATCAGAGTGTCTTGGAAGCAGCTGCTGAAGAGAGAGTCCGGACTCACTTCAGGAGCCTGGGGTTTGAGCTTTTGCTCTGCCTCTTACTTGCTTGGGCAACTTGGGAGTTCATCTTGTCCCTCCCCGGGGCAGAAGGAAGAAAGAGCTTTCCCCTTCGGAATGCGCCCTCCCCCTCTCCCAGGCCGCAAGACCCAGACCTCCAGCATTTGGGCTGAATTAAGAGGCTCAGACGTCAGCTGCCTCTGAATCACAGGCTCCTCAGAGCCCCGCCGGCGGGAGCACGGAGGATCCCATCCCAGATGGGGATTTTCACATTGTGTCCAGCAGGCCCTGGAGGACCTTCAGGGCGCTCAGAAGAGAGGGGCTCTTGGCTCTGCCCTGGCCTCTCTCACAGCAGCTCCCTTTATCTGCCTTATCTACTGGGTTCCTCTCGTTTCAAGTGAAGAAAAACGTCTGCGTCCAAAGAGAGAAAGGGAGCGAAGCACTCACACTAGTCTATCCAACGGTCTGGCTTTAGAGTCTGGAAAAGCCCCACAGCCAGCCAGTGTGAGGATGGGGCCTGCACGCTGTTTGCCAGGCTCACTCACTCATGCACGTGCGCCTTCATCACGAATTATTTCAACAAGCAGGTAGCGAATGCCCTCCCTGTGCCGGGCCCGAGGATTCCGTGGAAAACAAAATAGGCAGGCTTCCTGTCTTCATGGAGCTAAAAGTATAAGGAGATGACACTGATTATAAGATCTCAAACATTTACCACCTGCCATGTACTTAACACATTACCAGCTCTGGTGACAAGCGTGTGAGGTAAGTAAATCCCCCATGTGTAGATGAGGAAATGGAGGTACGGAGAAGTGAAACAACACACCAGGCTGCTAGGATGTGGCGGAGCGGAGATTTGCACCTCAGCCATCTGGCTTCAGAGTGTGAGCTCATGACTACGAACTACATCAGACTGATAAACACAGTTGTTTCACATCTACGGCAAGGAGGGGGTCTGCAATGGCTTCCCCGAAGAAGTGACCCGTGAGCCGAGATGAACGAATGGCATTTACTGGTGATCAATTTTGACAAGGGCGCCAGGGATACTCGTGAGAGAGAGGAGAGTCTTCTCAACCTGCGGTGCTGGGACAGGTGGATATCCACACGCAGAAGAGTGACGTTGACCGCTTACCTCACACCATAAACAAAAATTAACTCAAAATTGATCAAAGACCTCAGTATAAAAGATAAAGCTACAAAACTCTGAGAGGAAAACATAGCTGTATATGTTTTTGACCTTGGATTAAGCAATGATGTCTTGGAAAAGACACCAAAAGCATTAATAACAACAAGAAAATTAGAAATACCGAATATCATCAAAATTAAAAACTTTTATGCTTCAAATAACACGATGAAGAATGGGGAAAAATTTCAAATCATATATCTGATGATAATTCTTATAAATCAATACTATAAAGATAAATAACCCAGTTTTAAAATGGGCATGTCTCCAAAGAAGGTATACAAATAGCCCGCAAGTTCACGAAAAGATGTTCTGACATGTTAACCATCAGAGAAATGCAACTCGAAGCTACAGTGAGATAGCCCTTTGTACTCACTACAATGGCTATTAAGATAAAAAGTTATCAAAAAGCATTGATGAGGATGTGGAGAGATTAGAACCCTACAATACTGCCAGTTGCTATGAAAATGAGGCAGCCTCTGTGGAAAACAGTCTGGCAGTCCCTGGAAAGGTTAAACATAGAGACACTATGTCACCCAGCCATTTCACTTCTAGAAATAAATATATTCAAGAGAAATAAAAGCATATGTGCACACAAAAAATTTGTGCACAAATGTTCACAGGAGCATTATTCATACTAGCTAAAAAGTGAACACAATCCAAATGTCCATCAACTGATGGATGGATAAATAAAATGTGGTATTGTCCATGCGATGGAATATTGCTCAGCAATGAAAAGGAATGAAGTACCTATATATACAGGCTACAACACGAATGAACTTTGAAAACATCATGCTAAGGGAAAGAAGCCAGTCACAGAAGACCACATATTGTATGATTCTATTTACAGGAAATGTCCAGAATAGGCAAATCCATAGAAACAGAAATTAGGTGCTTGCCACATTGGGGGCGGGGCAGTACTCTGATGAGTACAGGTTTTGGGGGCGGGGGGAGGCGGGGCAGGTGATGCAAATGTTCTAAAATGATTGTGTGACAGTTACCCCTGTGGGGAGTGGCTACAGTGTTTGGGCAGGTTCAAGCCTTGGACCAATGAGAGGGCACAGTCCTCTCATGGCAAAGCCAAATGCAAGCCCTAGCTTAGAGGGCAAAGCCCTCCCGGCACAATTATAGCCAAAGGCTATGGCTGTAAGCTTGACCTTATGGTCCGAACCTGTGGTCCCACGAGGCTGAGTGATATGGACTTTGGGAGGTGCAGCAAGTGCAGTCAAAACAAAGCTTGATGGAGTTCGGGTGCATGTAACTGAGTAGATTTGAAACCCACAAGAACATGGTAAACATCTTGACCTCACCCTTACTTTGCCTCGTGGAATCTGGCTATAAAATAAAGATTCGGGTTGCAGGCTGTGGCACTGTCTGTCCATCTGAGAGCTCCAGCTTTATTCTCTTGTCTGTCTGCTTTAATCCTTCACTGTACCCCACCCCCCCCTCAGGTTCACCCCTGGCCATGCTGAGCGCGGCACAACTGCAATCTGTAGATGCACCGAAACCATTGAATTCTAAACTTTAGCCAGGTGTATTGTATGATACATGAATTGTATCTTAATAAACCCATGGATATGGAAGGGGCTGGGTATTGGAGCATGCCTCCTAGGCTAAGGGGACAGCCATGCAAAGGCCCTGTGGCTGGGACCCTGTATGTTTGGGGAAGTAGAGAAGACCTTGTAGAGGAACCTATAGAACAAAAAGGGAAGAGGGCAGAGAAGTGGTGGGAGGGCCAATGAGGCCAGGCCTCCAGGGACTTAAGGGCCATAGCAGGGCCTCCAATCCATGTGGAGGCAGAGCAGGGTGAAGCTCTCACCTGGTGCAGGTGATGGCATGAGGTTCACCAAGCTCAAGCTGTCCTGTCCTGCCCCTCCTCTTGGTCTCTCTCATCTGCCCGGGGGACAGTATGTGACTTCTGGAGAAACTGGGGAAATCAAGAGTGGAGGACGGGCTCTGTGGCAGGGTCAAAATGAAAGTCCCAGCTTTGTCCCTGGCTGTGTGATTCTGGGCCAGTTATTTCCTCTCTCAGAGCCTGGATTTCTGTGTCTGTACAGCAATGGCTCTCCCTGTTCTCCCGCCCTCACAGGGCCATGGTGTGTGTGGATAAGTGGGGTGAGGGGCTGGGGGATGAGGATGGGGTAGGGGGGTGGTGGTCCATGTGATGGCACCCAGCGATTTGTAAAGAAAACTAAAAAACCCAGACGAAGGTCATTATCTCTCTGCCACCAGCTGCCTTCTTTCTGAATTCCAGGGTCTGCTGAGAGCCGCCACACCCCCGCTCTGGGGATGAGGGGTTTTACTGAGGAGCTGACTCTAATCCTGAGATTGGAAGGAAATCCTTGGGCCTGCAGGCGGCCCCTTCCGGCTCCAGGGTACTCAGCGGGTCAGGGAGTGGGAGAGCTGGGGGCAGACGGCTGTGTCCTTCGCTTTGGAGCTGACTAATTGAGGGCAGAGGGGCCAGTGAGGCAGGGCGGAGAGATTCCTTAGAGAGGAGCACAGTCTGGTGCCTTGGTAGCTGGGTCTGTCTGCTTCTCTTTGGACAAACATGGAGGCCCTCTGTGCAGCCTTAGAGATCATTCTGGTCTAATACAGGTTCTAGATCTATGGGGGCGGCTAAGGCCAAGCGTGGAGGAGGCCTTACCTAAGGCCATATGGGCAATAAGGGGAAGAGGAAAAGGAAGAACCCAGGAAAAGTCAAAGAGGAGGAAGAGGCTTGGAGGTCTTCTGGTCCAACCCCCAACTCTGCATTCACAGAACAGAAGCCCACTGAGCTCAGGTTGGTAGGCAGTTAGATGGACATGAGCAGAGTAAGGACAGTGGACCAGATATAGAAGGTCACCCTCATGGAAATGGGACCTCATCCTCAGAGAGGAGCAAAGGATGATCTTGCCTCCCCTAGCATATCACTGGTCTTGCAGTTTGGATCTCCCTACGCCTCAGTTTCAGGCCCAGAAAAGCAGTAAAACCAGACAAGCGAGGCCACGGCTGACCTCAGGACCAGCTGCACTGAATAATGACCCCTGCCTTGGTGCTGACCCATCCATCAGTGGAGACCAGACCCTGAAAGGACACACCTGGAAAGCTGCTGAATGTGCTATTGAGCTTCCCCTGGGAGCACCCTTAAAACCTCCTTAAACCCTTAGGAGGGAGGACCCAGGGTGCTCCCCCTCCCAGGAGCACATGTGTGCCTTCCTCCTCTGCCCCCCATCCCCCCAGGTGCATTACCATCACCTTCCTCACCGAGGGCCCTTCCTTTATGTCTATAACTTGCTTCTTAAGCCCGTTCTTCTACAAATTATTGTACTTCCACCTCGATGATTTCCCAAACAAATGTTCTCTTATAGTTTGAGTCTTGGCTCTGAATTCTTCCCTTCCCAGGACTCAAATATTGAGAGATTGCTGAACCCAGATTCAGCCTGGCCCCTGTGGTCTAGCCCCTGGTGCGGTTCCTGTCGCTCTCAACCAAACCATCCCCAGTTGTAGGGACAGGCCAGCCTACAGACAGGGCTGGGCCCGGGGACTCGTCCTGCTCACGAGGTGTCTATTGTCTCTCTCCCCCCCCACCCCCCCGCCGTGGCCTCTTCTCCTGACCCCTTCGAGGAGGACTCCTTGGTTTCTTCACCAGGCCTTTCCTACCCTCTCCCCACCCCTGCCTCCCACGTGGATGCCTGGAGGCTGTGTTCCCATGGTCAGAGCTGAGCCCGGGATGTGGCACCGTAGAACCGCGCTTTGTGTGTCCCAAACAGAACCTGTCACTGGGCCTGAGGACTGCTCCTCACCTGTGCTGGGCCAGCACGGCCAAGGTGAACCTGAGTGGGGACGGCTGAAAGGCTTAGACAAGAGAATGAAAGCTGGGTCTCGGTGGGACGCTGCTTCTCTGAGAGACAGCAATGACTCCCATAAGCCATGTCTTTATTTTATAGCAGATGCCACGAGGCAAAGGACGTGACCAAGATGTTTACAACATTCTCGTGGGTTTCGATCCTACTCAGTTACGTGCACCTGAACTCTATCAAGCCCACATCACTCAGACACGTGGGGTCACTTGTTCGGACCATAGGTTCAAGCTCACAGCCACAGCTGTTGGCTATAATTGTGCTGGGAGGGCTCTGCCCGCCAAGCTGGGACTTGCACGTGGCCACGAGAGGACTGTGCCCTCTCATCAGCCCAAGGCTTGAACCTGTCCAAACACTGTAGCTGCTCCCCACACTCACCTTCTAGTTCCTGTCAGTGATGGACACCGTCACGTACATTGTGCCCAAGAGAGCCAGACCCTTGAGGCCACCTGCCTCTCTCTCTCCCCTGACAATCACTCGTGTCCCACAGCCATCCCTTTTTCTCTGAAATAGACCCTCCCCGCCCACTGCCCTTGACTGGTTTCAGGCCTCCTTCTCTCTTACCTGCATCTCCAGACTCGCAACCCCAGTGGCCTCCCAGCCTCTCACCCATCTCCCCACTGCAGCCCAATCTCCCCACAGCAGCCAGAGACACATATGACCACAGTTCTGATCACACACTTTCTGTCCTCAAACCCTTCCAGGCTCCATAGCACCCTCATGGGAAAACTCGTGCTCCTCAGCCTGCTGCTCAAGACCCTTCTTCATGTTCCTGCTGTGAGCCCCAGTCCCAGCCAACCCACAGGAGGCAGACTCCTGGGCTCCCGCCTCCGAGCTTCAATCCCAGCCCCTCTGCCCAGGGCTCTCCTCTCCTTCTCCCTCTGATCTGCCTGGCAAATACCTACCCATTCTTCAAAGATCACACCCCTTAAAGATTTTCCTACAAGGCTCAACCTTATCCTCCACTCCCCTCCTGTAACCCAGTCAAACCTTGATCTGAACCCCTGTGACACCAAACATACAGCCTCCTGCCCAGCTTGGGAGCCCCTCAGCCCAGGGAACAGGTCTTGGGCTCAGGGAAAAGTGTGAAAGGAAGTCAGAGAGGATGGGGAAAGGAAGGGATTTATTTCAGGTGTCAGTTCAATGCCTCCTTCTCCGGGAAGGCCCGCAGATGGCTGCATCTCCCGGTCATGGCCACCGATGCCCCTGGCTTGCATGTCTGCTGGTGCAGTCCCAGTTACTGGTGTTCACACAGGGTCTGGAACGTCAGCCGAACTCACGGCTGGTCATCTAGGACACACCTTGTTTTGCACATGAGGCGCTGCTGAGCATCACTCCGCCAAATGGGAGCAGAGCCTGCATTTAAACTCCGTCCATCTGACCCCCAAACCCCTGCTCTTTCTCTGCCCCCCTGATGTTGACACCCCTGGACCCCAGATGCATGTCATTGTGAAGAGGCCACAGCAAGACTGGGAGCTCCAAGCCACAGGCCCCGGCACGGCGGGGCAGGCAGGGGGGGAGTAGGTTGGGGGGGAAAGGGTGTGAGGAGGAAGGCAGCAGGGACAGCCTTGGGCTCTGACCTCTTTCTCTCCCTTGTCCTGTCACTCTAGCTCAGCCAGGAGAGACTGACTGGTCATGAATGGAGCCCTCATCACAGCTCTCCTCATGACTCCAGGGAATCAGGCCTCTTGGTCTTGAACCCCGGCTCTGGGATGTGTATGTCCCCTCCCTGTGCCTCGGCCTCCATCTCTGCGAAGGGGAGATATTGTCAGCGTCACACCACAGGGCTGTGTGAGACTTACACGAGTTTATATGCGTAAAATCACTCAGCACCGTGCCTGGTGTGGACTAAGCGCTCAAAAACAAACTTGTGATTGTTATTACAATTGTTACCCGTTTGTCCCTCTTGCCCACCAGACAGTGAACTCCAGAGGGCTGTGTTTTCGGGGTCCCTCTATACCCCAGTGCCCAGCCCTGCGCCTGGCCCAGCAGGGGCTTCAGTGCGCTCCCCTGTGGGTGAGGAGGGCCTGTGGGTCATGTGGAGGGACGTGTTCGAGGCCACACGGGCACACCAGCCTGCAGGCCCTGCTTCCCTGTGCGGTGCTCACCCGGGGCGCGTTGGCCAACAGGACTTGGATAGAAAGAGCTCCTTTGGGCCCCTCCAAACCCAGTGTGACCTGACGGGGGGAAACTCCATCCAGGTGTTAGAGGAACCGCGGCCGGCCGTGTCCTGCATGTGAGGCTGGTGTCCCACGTTACCCACTGGCAGGGCTGCAGGGAGAGGACCGGGGCCTGGCTGGGAGGAGCTGCCCCTGCACGCCTGCGTTATGTCACCCCGTGTCTGGCGCATCGGCGCGTTTACATTCCCGAGTCGTCCAGACAACGGCCGCTGATAAGGACGTCTCTGGTCTGGGAGCCTCCGCGGGGGCTTTATCTCCCCAGATAGAGCAGGCCGGCCCTGTCTGAGCAGGGAGGGCGGCCCGGTTGCTGAGAATCCACGCTCAGGTGTGGCGGAGCCCACCTGGCTCTGGTGTGGTTCCCTCTCCCCCCCTCACCTCCAGCTCCTGCCTGCGGTGCTCTCCGTTCCTCCCCTCTGCTCCCCCTCCGCGTTCACCTTTCACTGGATCCTGCCAGGGCCTGGCCAGTCCCGCTCCTCTTATTCCCAGGTCTCAGGTCCATTTGAGAGCAATCTGGGGCCCCACCTGGCCTGCACAGAGCTGGGCGTCTCACACTCAGTGTTCGCCAGACCCATGGCTCCCTGACACCCAGTCCTCCCCTCTCCCTTGACTAAGTCAGAGGCTGGGCCACATCTTTGACCTCTTCCTTTCTCTCCAGTTTCACCTCCCTGCATCCACCTATAGGATAAGGTGACCAGACGTCCCGCTTTTGGCGGGACAGTCCGATTTTTAACAATTTGTCCTACATCCAGCGGCGTTTTAAAAAAAAGTCCCGATTTTTAAAAAACCCCGCGGGACACGGGACAAATTGTTAAAAATCGGTCTGTCCTGCCAAAAGCGGGACGTCTGGTCACCTTAACCTAGGAAATACTCGCTATCTGCCAGGCACTTTATTCACGAACCCCCAGACTCCCGAGAGGCACCATCAGAACTCCCATTTGGCACAGAGGAAACTGAAAAACGACAGAGCTGGGCTTTGAGCCAGGGCTGCGCAGCTTGGCCTGGAAGGCTCAGCAGCGGACAGAGGGCTGACTCCAGGTTATGCCTGTGGAGTGGGAGTGGGACCCAGGGAGGGGCTGATCCCTGCCTGGCTGGGTGACTCGGAGGGCTGCGGGGGAAGGAGGGCTGTTCCTGCTACCTGGAATTAAGTAGGAAAACGTAAGTGCTTAAAGACATTGGTTTTGTTCTCAAATCTGCCTTTGGGCAGGGCTCAGAGGAGATAGTTCCTTCTCTTCCACTGGACACTACCTGGGGTGGTGTGCAGTTTGGGAACTAAACTTATTTAAAGAGATGTTCATGCATATATCCAGAGGTTGAAGCTGACTATTGGCTGTTGGTCAAAGCACCCACTGTGGTCTCTCCTTATGGCATGTGCTTCCTCACAATATGGCTGCTGGATTCCAGAGAGAGGCAGAGACAGAGAGACAGGAAGACAGGTGGAAGCTGTATCACCTTTATAGATTTCGCTCGAGAAGTTGCATAATGTCACATCAGCCACATTCTGTTCATTGGAGCGGTCACAAAGTTGTGCACAAGTTCACAGTAGGAGCGACAGACTCATCTCTTGGTGAAGAATGACAAGGTTTCAGTATGTGGACCTGAAAACACTCCTGAGGCCATTTTTTGAAAATATGCCCCATCACAGGGCCCCCCTCTCCCGACTGCTCATCAGTAGTTCCACTTCCATGACCTGGCAAGACGCTTCCAGAGGCTCAACCAACACTGCCCCTCCCACTCCAACTTTGGAAGCGTGGGAGGGGGAGAGACAGTGAATGGCCATTTACTGGGTCCCTCTTCCATGCCAGGCCCTACCCTGGATGTGGCGAGCTGGCACAGCCATGGCATACGCAGCCTTAGGGTGACTTATGTTTGGTGAACCTGAGAGCGGGCGGTGAAGGATTGAGAAAAGACAGACAAGAGAATCAAAGCTGGGTCTGGGTGGGACACTGTCCTCTCTAATGGAGAGCTACCCTGTTTTCCCCGAAAATAAGACAGTGTCTTATATTAATTTTTTTCTCCCAAAGTTGCGCTAGGTCTTATTTTCGGGGGATGTCTTATTTTTGGGGAAACACGGGTAGCAACAGCGCCATGGACTACAAGCCGTGTCTATTTTATAGCCAGATTCCACGAGGCAAAGTAAGGGCATGGTCGAGATGTTTACAATATTCTCGTGGGTTTCAAATCTACTCCATTACATGCACCTGAACTCTATCAAGCCCACATCACTCAGACACGTGGGGTCACATGTTCGGACCATAGGTTCAAGCTTACAACTACAGCTGTTGGCTATAATTATGCTGGGAGGGCTCTGCCCGCCAAGCTGGGACTTGCACGTGGCAATGAGAGGTCTGTGCCCTCTCATTAGTCCGAGGCTTGAACCTGTGCAAACACTATAGCCGCTCTCCACACCTGGACACTTCCATGCCTTGTTTCATTCAGTCCCCACCATGATCCTACATACTGGAGAATGAGGCCCCTATGATGTGGGTGAGGAAACTGAGACCCAGAGACATAAGGACTTACCGAGGCCACAAGGAGTCACCAGAGAGGCTAGCATCTGAAGCCAATGTGCTTCTGAAGGTCCTGCTCTTACCTCCGCACCAGCTGTCCCCAGGGTCAAGATAAGAAAGGATGAGGTACTAGCAATGTGGACCTTGGATCAGAACAGTTTGGGTTTTGACTGAAGCTCCTTGACCTTAGGCCACAGGAACCTTGATTTTTATGTCTGTCTAATGGGGCATCACAGACTTTAAAAAGCAAACGGATGAAATAAGATCATCTCTGTTACAAGGTTGGCACAGCCTCTAGCGCACATGTGTCAAACACAAGGCCCGCGGGCCAAATCCAGCCCGCCAGGCCTTGCAATGTGGCCCGCACTGCGCTGTCATCACTGCACTCCGCTGTCAGTTTATGACATTGTCAGTTTATGACTGTTCAGTAAACCATTCGGCCCGCGATTTAGGCTGGATTTTAGATTTTGGCCCCTTCTCTGATTGAGTTCGACACCCCTACTCTAGCGCATCCCACTTGGTACCCAGACCACCTGTCTCCCCTGGACAGGATCTGCTCATCTGTGAGGCGGAGCCAGTCCCTGGGCTTTTCGCCTCTCACCCAGGGGGAGCCCCGGTCTCCTATTGGCTATTTTTAGGCTTGTGTGGGCAACCACAGAACCACATGTGGGGTTACCAGGGGATGGCCCAGCTTGGAAGGATAAAAAAAAGTGCTTCCAATGACAGAGGGTGGGCATCTGACGTCGGGATGGGCCCAGTCTTTCCCAGCATCTCCAGACTGACTTCACACAAAGTCAGAAAGCCTCTCCCGGCCTCCATTTCTGCACCTGTACGATGGGGATGACTGTAAGCACGATAGCCCACGTTTGGGGCTGCGTACAGCGAGCCAGCTTCGAGTGGAACACCTCCAGGTGTTGATTCATGCAACCTCAGTGAAGAGGCCGTGAGAATAGCGGATGGGGTAGAAGTTGCTCACAAAGAAAAGGAGGCAGGAGTGGAGCCAGGACCAGGCCTTTTCTCTGTTCTGCTTCCAGCTTCTCCAAACAGACTGGAAGGAGCTCATGAGAATTAGCTGAGATTATGGATGTGGGTACGTTTTTCAAACTACAAACTAGAATGTAAGCTGAAAAGGCCCAGGAGCAGTATAGGCTCAGAGCTTAGAACTATATTCCATGGAGCCCCCTCCTCTCCATCCCCAACCCCAGCCTTCAGCAGCAGCATTTCCCACTCATTTATCTGCTTTCCATGGAAGGATCCTTAAGATTCTATTTTGGCTCTACTACAAAAAAAAAAGTTTGGAAACCACCGAGGTGTGGACGGAAGACTGGAGGTGGCAGTGACATTCCGCAGGGCACACAGTGAGGTCAGAGGCCCCTGATGTCCCAAGCCCTCCACCAGCCTGGCCCACAGCAGTGGACTTGGGGTGTCCACACCATTCTCAGAGGAGCCCAAGCCTCGGGCCACCCCGCTCCCTCGCTCACACGGGCTTCAGATGTTCTTACTTTTCAGGTCCAGGAAGCCATGTTCCTGGAAGAACCACCAGCCACTGTAGGACTCAGAAGCCCTGTCATTCCCCAAGAGAAAAACAAAGGGCAAGAAGGATGTGCTTCAGTGTGTACATGCCTGCTACCATAGGCATCACCCACACCACACATATCTCGTATGTGCACATACACGCTTCACGCACAGACTCATATGCACACATTTGTAGATCTCCATGCACATGTGCCCACATATGTAAGGCACCTTCCATACATCTCATACCATATTCTTACATTAAGATGCACCTACAGAGCACACACACACCTTACACCAACATGCACACATATTCTATACACTCATGGATTAACATAAATGAACAACATGTGTTTATGCAAAAAGCTTAAATAAATGCATATTTACAGTTACCCAAATACATACACTTCCACAGATAAACAGGGACATATGCTCAATGTACTTGCGTTATGAAAGCTTGTATACAAATGGATGTATACACACATGCCTATACAAACACAGGTATGCACATATACTTCCTTTACACATTTCCATCCCTCATAGCAATAAACACGGTCCACAGGCTCTGCATATTCATAACAAAACTGCATATCGCAGCTGTCCGCACTTGCATGTGGAAACATGTGCACACACCTGTGCATGCACACAAGCTCAGCAATGCTGCGCACTGCCAGGACACACTGCCTTTTCCAGCTCCATTGCTGCTGAACAATCCTGCAAAGGTGCGGAAGCACCGGCACCTAGTTCCGCTTCACCTGAAAACCCCCGGCCCCTGGGTGTGTGGGCGGGTGACCCAGACGCCCTCCCTGCAGGGCGGACAGTGGAAAGTATGACCCAAGTTGACTTTTGCAATAAGCGCAAAGGTGAGGGGTTTTTCCACCCTGTTGCCTCCAACCCTTGAGGACGTGCGGGTCTAACATCAGTCTACTACACAATTGACTACCAACGCCCGGTCCCACTGTGTGTCAGGTGCTGGCCACGGTTAGGGGCAAAGGCCTGCCCCCGAGCCTCCCAGTCAGGAGGAGGGGTGAAGGATGGGTCAGTGAGAAGCTCTTACTCAAGTTTCTAAAAATATATTCCCTTGATGGCTAATTGTCAAGTGATTAATCTCCAAACGACTGATATGCCAAACATACCAAATTTATCAATTTACTGCTATTTTTTTCTTCCAGTTCAAAAGTATAGCGCAATTTTATTGAATGGATTGGAATTTGTTTTCATTTTGTCCTCGTAACAGCTTTTTAAGGAATTTCAGATTGTCAAAAGCTAAGGATTGGGGTGGTTTAGTTTAATAAAGGCACTTAATATTTTTTAACTGGAGAAAGATTTCCTGAGGACATCCATCAGGAGCAGGGCATTCTGGGAGTCCTGCCCCATGACAGGCCTTCTGGACTGTTGACCCCAGGTGCCATGTACCCGGCGCTGACTTGTGATCTTGGCCTTGTTCCTTCTTCTCTCTGGGCCTCAGATTCCTCACGGGCAAAGAGCTCATGTTCAGGGCCTTGCTAACATTTAATAAGCCCCTCCTGGAACTTCCCGTGACCTCAGTCTCCAAGTGTGGCCAGGGGCCGGGCCATGGGCATTGAAGAGGGCGCTGACGCTGTTGGGGCAGCCCTGTTTGGAAATCAAAGTTGTAGCAGCCAACACTCACCCATATTGTGTTGGTGCCTCTCTCTGAGCTGTGACATTTCTGGGTCCTGGCCCCAGGCTTGGGCAGAGGGGCCCTGCATGCTCTGAGGGGGGAGCATGGGGCTGCAGAGGGTGGGGCCCAGCTACTTTCCTTTCCTGGTGACACGCTTGCTAACCTCATTTCCTTTTTCTGAAGGGAAATGCCATTGACATCACACAACTGGATTGTTAGCAAGGCCAGATGAGAACTCGTGATCTTGAAGGCAAAAAGGATGCATGCGTGGGGTGGGCACAAATCCTTCCGGTGATAGATTTGGGGAACTTTTGGTCTGAGGCTCCCACCCCTTGCTTCCGAGGTCGGACCCATCACTCAGAAAGGGGCAAAGACATGCCCTGGGGACACAGCCAGACAACAGAGATGGGGCAGAACCCAGCCCTGCCTCCCAGCCAGGGCTCCACAAGAAGGGGCGTAACTTGCTCCTCCAACTCTGTCTGAATAATGGCACCAACATCCACCAAACTGCCCAGAAACTGACCCCAGCCTGGTTGCCTCTCTCACCAGCACTTCCACACTCAGCTGCCCATCCCCTTCAGTCTCCCGCACGCCATGCTCCAGCTCTGGCCTCCTCGTCTCTCTCTAGAACCCCTGCCCTGGTTCTGCTGAGGTCTCCTCATACCCACCCAGATCTCTGCCTCCACCCTGTCTAGCTGACTGGGTGACATTGCTAAAACACAGCACCTTGAGGGGCTCCTGGCTGGGCAGGCGAGGCCCTCAGAGATACCCCCCTCTTATTCTCAGCCACCACCCTGATATGCCCCTTCGTTCACTCAGTGCAGAGATTTTGCCATCCCCAGATGTGAAATGTTCTTGCACTTGCTCTTCCCTCTCCTGGAAACGCCTACCTCTCCATGTACCTTCCTGTCTAAATTCACTCCCAACCAAGGCCCCCTCTCTACCTTAGAGGGGATTGGTCCCTTTGGTGGATATGTCTAAGTCCTCCTTCCCACGTCCTTGAGAGCAACAACAACATTCTAGTGTGGAAATTTTCAAGCATACAAAAACAAAAAAATGAAACCAAAAAACCCAGGATAGTACAAAGAACCCTGCATGTTCCTCCTCCAGCTTCAACCTTCACCGACTGAAGCCACTCTTGCTTCATTTACATCCCCAACTTCTCCCTCGCTGTGTTATTTGGAGCAACTCCAAAACTTCAAATCATGTTATCCATAATTATAGTTATATGTATTTCTAAAAGATAAAGGCATGACTGGAATACCATTGTCATACTTATATTCTAATAATATTTTTTTATCATCAAATATTCAGTAATGTTGAAATTGCTCCATAGTTATCTCATAGGCGGTCTTTTTTAAAGTTGGTTTGTTCAAAGTGAAGATCCAAACAAGAGCCATACATTTCACTTGGTTGTTAGCTCTTTATGCCTCTTTCATTCTGTAACTTTCTCCTTTTCCTATTATTCCGCTTATTCATTGAATAAACCATATTATGTGTCCCCTGTTCTATTCCACATTCTGGCTTCTTCTACTGTGTCCCCCATGGTGTTGTTTGGCATAGTCTTTGGTCCTTGACTTTTCTAGAAATCAGTAGTTAGATCTGATTAAATTCAGATTCAAAGTGTTGGCAAGAATACGTTGTAAGAGGTGTGTGTACTTTCCTCAAAAGGCCCCTAAGGCTTAGTTGTCTGATTTTTGCACATTTTGAAGCCTTTGAAAACCATTACCTAATCCACTATTTTGCTGAAGATCTTCAACACAATAATATTTTAATTGTATCACGCCTTCTTCATTTATAAGCTAGAATCAGCTATTTCTCCAAGGAGGTATTTATTTATTTATTTATTTATTTTTTTTTTAAATCAATCTTTATTGTTCATATTATTACAAAGGTTCCTCATTTCTTCCCCCCTCCACCAGGTTCCCACCCCACCCTCTGCCCCCTCCCCATCGCCCATTGTCCTCATCCATAGGTGCACAGTTTATGTTCAGTCTCTTCCTCCCTCCCTCTCCCCGATAGTAAATCCCTTTTCAGATAGTAAATCTGTTACTTAGCATTTTCTCATATCAATAATACCTCCACATGCCCAATGATACTTCACACAAAAGACATTTCCAAATAGGTCAACCAGCCTCATCCAGGCCCCACCCAAGGCACTCACAGATCAACACCCCAGCGCTATACTAACTCAACACATCCAGATCTAAGCCTTCATCACTTGATTCAGCAGACCCTCAAGTTCCCGCAAAAGTTTCCAGCCATGTCTGAGAGGCAGCCGTGGGCAGGTACAGGCGAGGAGCAAGCTGTTTCGGGCCTGGATGCTCCGGGCCTGGCCTCTGTTGCTCTGGTTCGTTCCACAACCAGCTGCTCCTGGTCTGGTCACTGCCGCTCCCGACCTAGTTGCTCTGGACTTGGCTGTTGCTGCTACAGGCCTGGCCGCACCTGACCCGGCTGCTCTGGGACCGGTTGCTCCGGTCCCGGCCACTCCGGGCCTGGCCGCTCCGAGCCTGACAGCCGCTGCTCCGGGCCTGGCTGCTCCCAGCCTGGCAGCCATTGCTCCTGGCCTGGCCGCACCAGACCCTGCTGTATTTCTCCAAGGAGGTATTTAGATACCACAAAACTGAATGCTAGGTGTGCTCAGTGCTATTTTAAAAGCATTTAGGCTTTTCAATGTACCGAGCTGGGAAATACTTTATTTAAAAAAAAAAAAAAAATATATATATATATATATATATATATATATATATATATATATATATATATATATATATATATCAGGAGTTCATAGTGATATTTTAAGTAAAAGCTAAGATATAGGGATTTTACTCAAGTTCTTTGATTTTTATATTTGTATCTCTTTTCTCTAATACTGAAAATCTTGCTTCCTAACAATGATGACTGATTTGTTTCCTCGGACTTTCTCTAACCCTCAGAATAACAATACTAGTAGTATTTGTAAACACATATGATGACTGAAAAAGTTTTACTATTTATTTGCAGTTTTTTTGTCTTTAGAATTTGTATCAGACGGGTGATGTGCAGTCCAGTCACCAGGTTTCTAAATCATTCCAAATAACTCCATCTGCATAGTGAAGCCATAAAGTAAAAAAAACCCAAAAAAACAGATTGAACTATTTAATTTTGCTTTTGCTTTTTTGGGGATTGCTTCTGACTTTTATTTGGGTTTAACTTTGTTTTATTTTTATGTAAAGCATTTACCTGGCTCTAAAATTAATCTACACAACAAAGTATATTCAGAGAAGTCTAGCTTCTACCCCATTCCCCTTACCCTATTTCCTTCCTTCTCCAATAGATAACAATTTTAAAGTTTTATTTTTTATATTTTAACTGACTTCTTAAAAAAGAAAATATGTATTCCCTTTCTTTAATACATGATAGTTCTCTGTATATATTTTTATTCCACTTTGCTTTTTTATAGAACATTGTGACCTGGAAATGATGTCATCACAGCATCTAGATATAGTTTTCCTTCTCTTTTCTATCTGCAAAGTCATCCCTTGTATGGGCAACTAATCCCCATTGGTGGACATCTGAGTGGTTTCTAGTTGGGTTTTTTTTTTTTTTTGCTATTACAGATGGTGCTTTATTTATAGATCTTGTCTTATTTTTGCAGATCAGAATCCTAGAAGTGGGATTGCTGGATCAAAGGGTAAACACATATGTAATTTTCTAGAATTTACCAAATTTCCCTCCACAATTTTGTATTCCCATCACACAATGTACAAAAGGGCCTGTTTTCCCACAGTCCTGCCAATAGAGTGCATTGTTAAATTTTGGGGTTTCTGCCAAACTGATAGATGAGATATGGTATTGTGGCTCAGTTTTAATTGGGATTTCTCTGGTTTCAAACAAGGTTAGACATCTTTTTATTTGTTTAGATTCTGATTAGCTTTGGATCCATAGTCCTCAGCTGGCACAGATGAGTCCTTAGGAAAGATTTCTAGAATGAAGGAAGGAACAGATGAACAAAGAGTCTTGAAAAGGATGACTGACTTGTTCAAGGCCACGTGACCAGTGTCAAAAGAGTTGGAATTAGAATTGTTCTTTCTCACTGTTGTCTAATTTTTCCAACTATAAAATAAACAAGTTCATAGTAGACTTTTTCTTTTTTTTAATGCTTAGTATAGATTTTGGGGGGGGGAGGTTGTTTTTTTTTTTTTTTTTTTTTTAAAAAAAACACAAACCTTTATTGTTGAGAGTATTACAAATGTCCCCTCTCTTTCTCCCACCCCCCGTTATGGCCCTCCACCCAGTTCCCACCCCACCCACAGATCGTCACCACCCTATTGTTTTTGTCCATGGGTAACACATACATGCACATGTTCTTTGCTTTATCTCTTCTCACCCCCTCCCCTTCCCTCTGAGATTTGTCAGTCTGTTCCATGTTTCCATGCCGCTGGGTCTATTTTATTCATCAGTTTATTTGCTCATTAGATTCCTTGTTCGTTTATTTTATTTTAAAATAATATATATTTTATTGATATTTTACAGAGAAGAAGAGAGAGGGACAGGGAGTTAGAAACATCAATGAGAGAGAAACATCGATCAGCCGCCTCCTGCACACCCTCCACTGGGGATGTACCCGCAACCAAGGTACATGCCCTTGACCGAAATCGAACCTGGGACCCTTCAGTTCGCAGGCCGAAGCTCTATCCACTGAGCCAAACCGGTTTCGGCTATTTTGATTTTTAGATTCAATTGTTGATAGCTATGTACTTTTTGCCATTTTATTGTTCATAATTCTTTTTTCCGAAGCCCCAGGACCTTCTTGGTTCTCAGAGTCTGTTATCTTGAGTAGAGATACAGTCAAACCCAAGTCAGATCGGCAGATGGACTCGGTTGGGTGGGATGGAACCCATGAAGAGTCAGATTCCCCTATCATTTGCCCCTTGGGGTCTTTGCCTTCAAAGGGCTATGGGCAGGCAACCTGGAACCACCAAGAGGAAACTGCACAGGGGCAAGGTCCCATCTGGTGAAGGGTGCTGGCAGGCAGTGATGCTGAGTGGATATTATCCCTGCTTTGGAACCCCTCTTCATCCCATGAAGCAGAGAGCTGGGATCGGACCCTCCCATCCTAAGAAAGGTTCCATGATACACTCAGACACAGCGCCATTCACAGAAGGAGGGACCTGGGAAAGCTGATGGGAAGAGGCATCAGTTGAGTTAGTAGTACGGAATATAGGTCTGATGTGACAGCTGATGTTGGGCAGTGGCCAATCATGAGGGGCCCTTGAGTGAGGTTACAGATCCTGGATCTTGTCCTATAGGTGGTGAAGCAATGAGACAGAATCGCGTTGGTATTGAGGACAAGCCTCTGGCTGCTGTGTTGGAGCAGGATTGCAGACAGGAATTGGACAGAATTTTAGAAGGAGGCCAACACCCAGGCAGGAGACCATGAAGCCCGAATCAGAGCAGCGGCCATAGGGATGGAAAAGGAGGATCAAGACAAGAGACACCAAGAATTAGTCCCTAATCAGCGCAGAAAAAGTCATGTCCATTTACGACCTTCTTGTCGTATATGGGAAGAGTCCTGGACTGGGAGTCAAGATACCTGGGTTCCAGGCCCAGCTCCATGTCACCCAGGGCAAGCCTTTTGGTATCCATTTTAGTACACCAAGAAGGTTGTACTAGATTATCTCCAAGGTCCCTTATGTTCTGAAACCTGTAATCCTAAGACTGCAAAGTGGCTAAGGTCCGTGTGGGGAGGGAAAGGGCGGGGGGGGGGGGGGGGGGGGGGGAACAGGCTGAGCAAAGAATGCATCTGGGGCCTCAAAAGTCAGGCTCTCTGTCTCCCTGCCCCATCAATCTTGCAGCATTAATGTCAGTGGGGTGGCCTGGGCCCAGGCCAGAAACCAGTTGTGGAAAGGGAGGGATTGTCTGGTTCGAGAAACACAGGAAAGAATGCAGAGCTTCCAAAAAGCTGTGAACAAGTCATCAGCCCTGGCCTGGTGCCCAGAGGTTTCGCAACTGTCCTCCCAGCTTGAATATCAAGAGTGGGCCAACGTGGGGAGGGCACCCCACCCCCCTCTGGGCATCAGAAACTGCAAGATGACAAGGGGCACTGAAGACACCTTTGGCTGCAAGCAAGAGAACACCCTGGCTCCAAAGAAGGAACCAAACCATCTCTCACGACGGCCTGTCCAGAGTGAGCGTCTCCAGCACCTCCAGCAGGCCCTGCTGTCGTCGGGAACACAGACTTTTCTATTTCTCTCTTGTCTGCAGCTGGTTTCCTCTGCAGGCCCCATGATGGCTGTCTCTCTCCTCAGGAACGGAAGTCAGCTGCCAGGCAGTGGCAATGGGAGCTCAGGCTTCCAGGTGAACAACTGGCGGGAAGAGAGGACTTCTCTCCCACCCCAGGCTGTACGCCTTTGTCTTTGGTTCAAATGGGATGACTTGAGTGTTTCTAACCAATAACAGCCTCTGGGGGGGAGGTGGGGGTGCCATGTGCTGCTGACTCACTAAGACCCCGTGTTAAACCTGGGAATAGGGAGGATGAGCAGAATTGGGATCCTCTGAGGAAGGAAGAGGTGAACAGATGCTGGATGAGCAACCAACTCATCCACATGACCATGAGCCTCCATCTCCCATCAGCTCATTGGGCCCCCACCCAGCCCAGGCTCAGCGGGACAGCTGTCATCTCTAAATGACCACCGAGATGGAGCTTTGGGGGGCCCCACAGTAGGTAAGTGGCAGAGCCTGAATAGAGAAAAATAAAAACACAGCAGACAGGCTGAGCAGGCCTCAAGCTGCCAGCCCTCCAGGCAAGCTCCTCCCTCAGGCAGGGGCCTGCTGTTTCCTCAGGGCTTGCACAGTGCCTGCCTGCTAGCGGCCCTCTGTCTAGAGTCACCTGGCGGGTGGCCATCTCCCTCTGCAGCCTGAACATGCACTCATTCACTCATCCAGCGAGGCTGTCTGTCCAAGAGCTTCAGGATAAGGGTCAGGGGTGTGGGTTCGAATCCTGACTTGGAGCTTCTGTGTCCTCCTCTGAGATGGAACCGTGAATCCCACCTTTACCTCCCCCACAAGCCCCCGTTTTCTCAAACTTTATCAAAGAAAAAGCAACGATGGTAAATCTCTAAAACACAGTCAGTTTTCTGGGATTCTGCCCTTGAAAATGTGATGTTTGGTTTTGAAACACATACCAGGTATGCATGGTTCCCAACTGTACTAACTGGGTGAGAGACTGAAATCCTAAAAGGTTCATCTTCCAACTTTCCCCAGCCTGTGGGCTGTCTTGGGGTCAGCAGTAACTGCCTGAACAGCTACTACGGCCTCATTAGTTTTTGTCTGTAGCTCTCTGAGCTCTTCTATCTGCAGCAATCACAGAATTTGAGCAGCTTCATTAAGAACTCATCTCCTGGGTCAAAACCGAGACATTGTCTAGCAGTGTTTCCCAAACTTTTGACATATGTGTACCCCTTCTATAATTTTTGTAACACCAAGTACTCCTCGTACTCATGATAACGTAGAATTAGGCGCAGCTAAGCACGGTGCAGTGCATATCCCCACCAAACTCTTCCCGTACCCCTAGGGGTACGCATACCACACTTTGGGAAACACTGGACTCTAAAGTAACAGGCAGTCCCTCTTTTGCTTGATTTGCTTTAGCAACTGCATCCTGCGTCAGGTGCTCCTGGACCAAAATGCAGATTGCTTTAAGCATTACCAGGTAATCATCATGACGCTGAATCTGAAGAAGGTTAACCAACGCCATTGCACCGGCCTTAAAAAATCAGGATAATTAACATCCAAATTGATCAATGGCTCTGCGTTTTTAGCCGCATTGTCAGCATTTTTTGTATTATCAGATACCGAGTCCTTGTATTTTTCAGCATTATCTCCCTATTCAAGTCCAACGGCCAAACCAAGAAGCCAGTCAATTGCTTCTTGTCCATCTTGAATCTTGAAAGGACAACTGACATCTGTCAAGAATGTCAAGAACTTGGGCCCGTCACGGCGGTGGAGGTTTCTGAAATTACCTCTGTCTTCAACCTGGTAGTGTCTGAGTTTCTGGTCTTCAAGCCAAACAAGAAAGTTTCTAAATTCTGTTTCATCTTTGCCGTTGGCGCCGGCCGGATCGTGGTCATCGCGGGCCGTTAGCTTGTGTCAGAGCACGGTCCTGGCTTCCCGCTCTGTCCCCTGGGCTTGGGCAGGGAGAGGAAAGGCGAGGAGCGGCTGGCTCCCGGTGATGGATGAGAGGGCCCCATCTTTACCTCTTGATGTAACCGTTGGGGGTTCAAACGAAGTGAGGAGGTGGCGCTTTACTGATTATGAAGTGCTATGGAGCCATCAGGTTTCCCTTCTCCTGGTGGGAAACGGTCATTCCATGAGCCTCATTGGCAACGGATGGCATCAGGCCACAGGCAGCCAGAGGGATCGATGAAACAGCCAGATGGGGATCCTCTCAGCTGCAAGTGCATAGTTCAAATCCATCAGCTGACAGATGAGGAGATATGTCTTGAGACGGGCAGTGACATGCTCAAGGTCCCACAAGACTAGAACCCGGTGCCCTGGCTCCCCGCCCTGACCTCCTTGCACCAGGCCGCAGGGGTCAGCTGAGGTCCCCTGCCGGGCCCGAGGGTGGGTGCAGCTGCAGCACCGCCCATGCCCGCCGGCACGTTCCCACGTTTCTCGGGGGCCATTCTTTAGGGGTTCACTGAGGCGAGGCCACACTTCCCCTCGGGCGGCTTCCTGTTTTGGCCAAACAATAACTCTCGCCGGGACCCGGTGCCAGCTGGCTGCAGCTGCTGCCAAGGCCTTGACTTCTTACATGCAAAGAGGGAGATCCTGGCCCTGGGGATCGGCTGCTGGCTTCCCTGGGTCATGAACCCCACACTCCAATATGGCCTTTGCGCCCCACTGAATCCAGTCATCCTTTTACGGACCGATTACACACATGGGAGCCCCTTCTGTTGGCCAAGCTTGGTCTGAGTACCCAAAACACGGAAGAGGAGGCTGTGTGAGGTACCAGTGAGGCAGATATGAGTAAGATACACCCTGTGAACTCGCTGCCTGATTCATGGCTTGTCCTCCCAGTGCCTTGCAAGAACTCAGAGCTGCTTGTACATGCTCCTTAGTGATCCAGCTCTTTCCTGAAGGACCAGCTCAGGGCACATGGGGAAGGGGTACTAAAGGATGTGGGTAAAAATGATAAAGATGGAAAATTTTTTATGGTGACTTTTTAAATAGGTGAGTAAATCGAGATTCAGATATGTAAAGGGCGTGTGTGGGGCTGACCCTGGTCCTCAGACTCCAAGCACTGGGCACCAAGATGCTGCAAAGGGCATCGAGTCCCATGTGAACATCGGGGTGCCAGGGGGGTGGGGTGGGGGTGCCTGTTGCTGAATAAAATACATGGGAGTGACAACAGAAGGGAGATATTGAGCAGCTGGCCAGCTAGCCTGTTGTGATGTTCACTCTCCAGATGAGGAGAATGAAGACGTGATGAAACTCCTTGAACATCTGGAAAGCAGTGTAGCTGGCACGTGCACCCAGATCCCACAGGGAGCCGCTGTTCTGTCTGCCCCAGGTTTGTCCTCTGTCCCCTCTGTGTCCCGGAAGGCTGACTTCTGTGAACCTCTCTGGTAGGTTTAGCCGACAGGAGGCTGTGGCAGGAGACCAGCAAGAGAGGAGCGGTCAAAGCATCCGGTCCCCCTGCTCCTGTCTGTGGGGCCACGGTGCTGGCAGCTGCTACGTTCTGATGTTACAGCTCCAAGGGGCAGCCTGGCTCCGGAACGAGCACACCATTGCTGCCTCGGGACCCCGCAGACCTTGGAAGGTAACTGTGTCCTGCTGTTGCCAATGGCGTGCTCCTCCTCTTCTGTTGGCTCCCTGCACCGTGCCCCCGTTTTTATTCAGCCCGTCACCCCCCGTGGTTCGGTTTCCTGCCGGAATCCTAGCCAGGACTGAGCTGCCCCTCTCCCATCTTGCTGCCTCGCTCTCCGTATCCACTGGGACATCTCCCACCCCATCCGCTCCCGCCAGAGGTAGGGCAGTGACTTGGCAAAGTCCGCTTCCCCCTGGGCCTCCTGAGTTGTTTAGGAGCTGGTACTGCTGTGGAGACAATGAGAGGGAGGTTTCCAAAGTCTGGGACTGGGTCCCCCCACATCTCCCACCTCCTGGGCCAGGCTGGACCTCCTGGGCCCAGGGCCTGGAGCAGTGGTTCTCAACCTTCCTAATGCCGCGGCCCTTTCATACTGTTCTTCATGTTGTGGTGACTCCCAACCATAAAGTTATTTTCGTTGCTACTTCATAACTGTAATTTTGCTACTGCTAAGAATCATGATGTAAATATCTGTGTTTTCTGATGGTCTTAGGCGACCCTGCTAGCGGTTGAGAATCACCGCTGTAGAGCCCCTGAGGAGCCCTGGAAGGAGTTTTGCTGTCAGATTTCCCGAGTTCACATCCCGCTTCGGTTGGTACCTCCTGGGGGACCTCAAAGAAGACACATCACTGTTGGCCCACCGTGTGACCCTCAGCAGTAGAAGAGGGACAATAATTCCTACCATACAAGATGTTTCTGAAAATCAAACGTGCCCTCAGAAAGGAATACACACGCAAGTCTGATGCTAAATGCAATGCTGTGTCTGCTTCTTTCTTCCCTCACAAAGCTGCTGCTCCAGCCTCCTCCTCGCTCTGCTCCCTGGGGCAGGATTGCCTCATCGCCTATACGCAGTGAGGTTTAGCCCACGTGACCCAGGAGTCTCCTTCGGGCAGTGCTGGACTGACCTTGTCCTGGCTTTGGGCCAGCGCACCTGCAATGCCCTCCCCCACGCTGCTGTGTAGAGCAGAGGTAGCTTCCGTGGGAACACAGAAGATTGGACAGTGCATACCACAAATATAGCTTATCTTTCTAAATCCCATCAGCCACTTCTGCGTTTCCCCCAGATCCCTCTTCTGACCCTCTGCCTTCCTCACACGGTGACTTTGGCTTGAGCCAGCGCCTCTAGCCTTCCATGCTCATCCGTGTCCTTTGGATTCTGGCCTCTACGCACCTGCTATTGGTTGAATTTTGTACTTCCCCTGCCCCCACCAAAAAAGAAAATTCATATGTTGAAGTCCAAACCACCAGCACCTCAGAGTATGACCTGATTTGGAAATGGGATGGTGGCAGATGTTCATTAGTTAAGAGGAGACCATACTGAAGTAGGGTGGACCCCAAATCCAACATGACTGGTACCCTAATAAAAAGGGGCAATTACACAGAGACATATTCACAGGAACAACGCCCTGTGAAGACTGGAATTGTGTTATACAAGCCAGGGAACCACTCGGGCTAGAAGAGAGGTCAAGAACAGACCCTCCCCTCACACCTTCGGAGGGAGTACAGCCATCGCGACACCTTAACCTTGAACTTCCAGCCTCCAGAATGAAGACAATATATCTCTGTTATTTTAAGCTCTCCACCTCTGCCTCAGTGTGTGATATTTTGTTCTGGCAGCCCTAGCAAACTAACATACCACCTACAGAGGCAGCTTTTTAAACTTGTTGCTGCAAATATCATTTTTCTAGCCTTCCCTTCCAATGCAATCTTTGTGTCCTTGTTTATGTGTGTATATTTTTTCACTCCCTGATCGACTGTGAACCCCTTGGACACAAGGCCCGTGTCACTCTGATTGTTGTCTTGTCTGGGCCCGGCATAGCACCTAGCCCAGTGGTTGGCAAACTGCGGTTGACTAATGAGTTTGCTGGCCACTAACCTAGACTTTCAATTCCAATAATTACAGGCTGTTGTTGTTCCTTGTGATTAAGCCCCTATCACAGTGGTCGGCAAAGTCATTAGCCAACAGAGCGGCAAACCGTGGCTCGAAAGCTGCAGTTTGCCAACCCCTGACCTAGCCCATAGGAGCCACTCAGCAAAGGTTTGGGGAAGAGTTCTTAAAGGAGGGCACTGTGATGCTTGCCTCTGAAGGGTGGCCCAGGTCTGACAGGCAGAGCTAGCAGGGGAAGGCCCTCTGGGGAAGAGAGCGGCATGGACTAAGGCACCTCAGCCAGAAAGAGTGATGAGGGCGGTGAGGGGGCACCCAGGCTTGGCTAGGGTGTGGGATAGTGGTAGGGGCAGAGGCAGGGTGGGCCCCGAGGGTCAGTGTCTCAGGGAACCTGTTTACCTGGGAGGCAGTGGGGCAGAGGGGAGCCATGAGAAGGAAACAGAACAACAGGTTCTGGGAAGACTCTTCAGCCACAGAACAGCCTGAAGACGGAGGCCAAGAAATCATGGCAGAGGCCACGATCCAGGTGAGAGCGGGATCCTCAGGGGCATGAGGATGGAGAGATGAGAGGCATTTAGGAGGCAGACACGCCAGCCTGCTGACTGAGTTGGAGGTATTTTCCCCTTTGAGGTGCCGGCCTCCAAGCTCCTCCTCCTCCTGGAGATGCCACACTGAGAATTTCCATGATGTCTGCAGTGACATATAGTCCTGCCATCCCCAGCCCTCTCTGACAGCCGTCAGTCTTGGTGAAAGAGGAAAAGAAAGAAAGAAAGAAAGAAAGAAAGAAAGAAAGAAAGAAAGAAAGAAAGAAAGAAAGAAAGAAAGAAAGAAAGAAAGAAAGGAAGGAAGGAAGGAAGGAAGGAAGGAAGGAAGGAAGGAAGGAAGGAAGGAAGGAAGGAAGGAAGGAAGACCCAAAACAAACAAACAAAAACACAAAAAAAAACGAAAAAGAGCCCCAGGCTATGAAGGTTTCTGGTCACAATTCAAAATGTCAATTCATGGAAGCAGATGACTTTTCACCTTTTTAGATATCATTTCTTTTCACTCACAAATCATATAAGTTGACTGTATAGAAACTCCGAAAATAGTGTCATTGGATCTCATGAGTAGGAAGTGAAAATTGCATTCAGTAAAAAAATGACCCTAGATAATCCCTTTGGTAGGAGGATCTGAGATATTAGGAATTCAAAAGACAGAGATTCCATTGTGTAACGTTCTTTACCTTTTGACTGTGACTTCCTTCTCCCTGAGCGCCGAAGGGCAGGGTTTAGCGTAAGTTGGTAAGAGGGCAGAGCTTGGAGGAGGTGGGTGGCTGGATTGGATGCTAGCTGGGTAAAGGCCACTCCGTGCATAAGTCAAAGGAGAAAGTAAAATCCCCGACATCCTCCCAACTCTGTTTTAGGTAAATATCCTCCTTCCAGTGTACCCCCACCCCCACCCCAAATGCATGTTAAAAGCTATACTCAGTGGAGTATGAAGCACTCCTGAGGTGGTGATCTGAGAAAGACCCCACTTCTGTGGTATTTCTGTCAAAAAAGGCAGAACTGGGCAGAGGAGATATCAGACAAACTCACATTGAAAACCAGCCCTGACTCATCTAAAGTGTCAATGTCATGCAAGGCAAGGTGTCCTCTAGGCACCGGCCCAGCCAGAGAAGCCCGGAGACAGGATCCTGGAGTGACTCATGGGTCAGGGGACATTGCTGTAAAGGACACTGTTGAAGCATTTCAACAATGAAGTTTGGATCTGGCCTGAGGACTAGATAATAACAATGTCATTTCCTGAACTGATAACTCTACTATGGTGTGTGACAGAATGTTTTTTTTCCCCTTTTAGGAAATACATGTTGAAATACTTGGGGAATGATGCAACATATTCTCAAATGGTTTTGGGGGAAAGTGTGTGTATCTAGCTAGACACAGAAGGTGACAACACAAAATGTTAACAATTGCTAACAGTTGGTGAGTCTGGGTGAAGGATATATGGAAGTTATTGTACTATTTTCACAATTCTTCTGACAGCTTGAAATTATTTCAAAACTAGAAATTAAAAAAAAAAATCCAGCTAAATTCAAAGAAAGCTTCAGTCTCTGGAAAATATATTTGCAAAAGACATATCTGATAAAGGACTGCTCTCACATCGATGTTTCTCCCTCCCTCCCTATCTTCTGACTCTCTCTAAAAAAAATAATAATGATAATTAAAATGGATCAATGGGAAAAGCATCCTCAGGTGAGGATTACCAACAACAACAAAATCTTTAGTCTCCTACCATACTCCTATGAAATGGATGAAAAACAACAATATCGATACCACGTGTTGGTGAGGACGAGGAGCAGCTGGGGCTCTTGTACTTTGCTGATGGGAATTAAAAAATGGAGCCATCGCTTTGGACAACCGTTTGGCAGCGTCTTTGAAAGTGAAACGTACACCTGCCACGAGACCCAACACTCCCATCCCCAGGTAATTGACCCAAGGCTTATGTCAACACCAAAACGTATATGTGAGCATGTTAGCAGTTTTATTTAGAATTCCAGCCAGAAAAAAACCCAACTCAGATGTTTTTCAGTAGGTGAATGTTTAACAAACTGTGGTGCATCCACTCCACGGACTAGTACTCAGTAATCGGAAGGAATCAGTACTGTCAAGTGCATGACACCAAGGGAAAGAGCCCAGACTGAACAGCCTACCGCCGTGGGACGTCCGTTACAGGCCATTCTGCGACAGGAAAAAGAAGAGCAGAAAAACAGAGTGCTGGGGACTGGGGACAGACCGGGGCGCTGACAACAGAGGTTGCACAAGAGAACCTTTCAGGTGATGGAAACGTTTTACATCTTGACTGTGGCGGCGGGTGCACAGCTGTACGTGTTTATCAAAACACAGCACTGTACATGGGGCAAGGGGGACTTTACCAGATGGAAATTACATCTCAATTACACAAACAAACCGAGTTTCTCAGCGCCTCTCTTCCCCGGCGGCTCGCAGCCAGACGCAGAGCAGAAGCCTGCGGCAGGGAGAGCAAGGGCTGTTGTCTCTGGCTGGGTCTGCGTCCACGTCTTTGATGCAGGCTCAGGGTTCTGCGGGGCTCGGGGAAGGGAAAGGAAAGGGACAGGTCTGTTCGGAGCGGGATCGTTGTGAACTGGCATCAGACGCCTCTGGGTGGCCCTCGCTCTCCGGAGGCAGACATTTTTGGGGTTGTGGAGCCTTCTTTGCGGTCTCCTGCTGCTGGTTCCTGGGCTCAGGGGACACACCCCTGGCTGGTCACCTGTGCCTGCGCCCTCCACTCCAACCGAGAAGTGCTCCCGTGGGCAAAAGGCAGACGTCTTGGACAGGATCTTTGGGATGGCTCCTGCCCAGTGACCTGGCACTGTGTCCAGCTGGTCCTCTTTGGGAAACATTTTTTTCCTTTTGCTGCCAAGGAAAGCTCTGGAAGCACAGGATGCTCTCACAGCCACCTCACCCCACCTCAGCTCTCTCCCGCCATCCTCGCATTTTTCAGTCTTTCCATGGGAGAGTTGAGCTCAGGCTCTGTGTCCTCTAAGCGCCAGGTCCCTTGGCTTGCCCGTGTAATCTTTCCAAAAATCGGGACTTTTTTAAAACGCCTCGGGACGCGGGGGAAAATTGCTATTGTAGAAAGCAGGACAATCTGGTCACCTTAGTAGGGTGATGCACAGAGCTTGGACATCTCTCCCTCGGAAAGCCGCAGCACCCATCCTCCTGGGCCAGGTCAGTGCCTGCTTGAGGCGGGAGGCAGGTGACGGGGTGAGGATGTCACCACCGCTGAGGGCGTCCTGCCGGGTTGCCTCTGGTGGTGCTTTGGAGGCTCTGGGGAGAGAAGCAACCCTGAGACAGGAGAAGTCCCATCGGAACATCCTATTCCACATAACTAACGTAATTGCAACACGACTGGGACCTTTCACATCTATAATAATAAAAGTGTAATGTGCTAATTAGACCTAATGACCTTCCAGATGAAGCAGGGATTGTGAGGAAAGCCTGGGCCGCAGGGGCCTGCCAGCCGCCGGAGGGAAGCAGGGGTCCCCGGTGCAGGAGAGAAGCCAGGGGAAGGAAGACCGGGGGAAGGAAGACCTGCTCTCGCACGAATTTCGTGCATCGGGCCTCTAGTATTTTATAACCTACCTTTTCACTTCCTGTTATGTTTTGGGCATCTTGTCAATAAGTACCTCTGTACATTCATGTTATTTTCAACGACTGGTCATATTCCTTTGTGTGGGTGTGCTATGATTTACTATCAAACCCTGATACCATTTTCAGTTGTTTCTAACTTTAGACTATTCATTATACTAGTCCTGCTATAATTGGGCTAAGTCAAGTGAAGCGCGTGGCTGCAGGGCCCTTCACGCCCTCAGGACCTCTCTGAATGCCCAGGAAGGGTCTAGCAATTTTATAGCCACGATTTTGTCTCCTTTTTGTCATTGGGGCCCTCTCCATGGGTAAGCTTCAGGACCCACCAAAGCCGGCTGTGCCCCTCCCTGGCTGTGATAAGCAGCCTCACACTCAATTTTCCTAGGGCTACATCTTTATTTCCTAGAAACAGAATTGCTGGGTTAAAGCAAACGCACATTTTTTTAAGATTCTTGGAACACAGGGCCCAGGAGCCCTCCAGAATCAGTGATCTAATTCGCACATCAGTCCTGCCCTCGCTGAGAACACCCAAGGCTGGGGCGGTTTCTACGGGATTGTGTTTCTCTGTTATTGTGGTTCCCTTGTAGCTGCCATTAGCACCTCCTCCTAATCATGGGGGTCTTGACTTGACATCCATGGGACCTCTGGGTAGGATTCTCGGGGTCTGTGAACTTGGATGAGAAAAATAAAAATGACATCTTTATCTTCATCATTAGCTGCAATTAAAATGTAATAGCTCTTCCCGTCATGCATGTAGGCCATAAACGCCTGTGGTGTTGCCCGTTCCCTGTGACATTCACAGCCCCGTCGCTGACAGGAATCTCAGGTGTTTTCCTGCCTCGTTACAGCTGCTGCAGAGCTCTCAAACTATTGTTCACGATCATCGGTGCTTCAAAATTACAGTAATTATCAGGCCTGTCCCTAGATCTCATTATTTAATGTGTTAATAAAAAACATGTATTACCAAGTCACAATTATGTTTTAAAATATTTTTTTTTAATAATTGCTGTCAATATAACTGTCTTCCTTTGTAACCATGTGTACTGTTTGTTTTATAAGTTTGAAAACCTCATTCTGAGAAGGGGCCCACAAGCTTCTTCGGACTGCCAGCGGGTCCATGGCACAACCAAGGTCAGAACCCTGTATGTATGGGACTCTTCACTCGCATGCTTTTGAAACTTGTGCATGATATAGAAGGGAAGGGATGAAACTGTCATGACCCCTGCCTGAGCCAGGCCCATGTCAGGTGCTGGGGCACAGAAGTCAGAATGCCCCCCTCTCCTTAAGAAGTTCACAGCCTCAGTGGGAGATGCCATTTCATATCTCCTGCCACTCGTTGTCCTGTGAGCTGGGGGCCCAGGTTTTTAGATTTTCCAGAATTTTAAGAAAAATCAGAAATCCAGATTTCATATGTTCCCAGATAAAACAATTCTACCAATTTTTAGATGTTGGCCAAACTAACCCAGATTTATATAAACTACTGTGTGGGCCAAACAAAGCATGCCTGAAGGCTAAATCTGGCCCATAGGCCACCAGTTTTCAACCTTTGCTCTAGGAGCACAGAATTCCAGTTAGGGTGGAACAAGTTCACTCTGGAACAGAGCAACAGGAGTTCTGAGTTCCCCACCCCCACCTCCGCTTGGTTCCTGAAAACCAAGGAGACGGGATCGGAGCCCTGTTCTTGGGAAGAGAGGACATGGGAGAAGGAGCTTTTTAGGGGGGCAGTGAGGATCCCTGAAACCTAGCTGCAGGCTGGGCAAGGACAGGCCTGGATGGAAGCAGAGGCTACCGTGGTGAGGGTATCAAAGGAGCTGAGGCAACAATGAGGCCATTAAAAGATTATATACCTGGCCCGAACCGGTTTGGCTCAGTGGATAGAGTGTCAGCCTGTGGACTGAAAGGTCCCAGGTTCGATTCCAGTCAAGGGCATGTACCTTGGTTGGGGGCACATCCCCAGTAGGAGGCAGTTGATCGATGTTTCTCTCTCATCGATGTTTCTAACTCTCTGTCCCTCTCCCTTCCTCTCTGTAAAAAAATCAATAAAAATATTAAGAAAAAAAAAATCATTATATACCTAGAAAACCTCAGAGGCCCTACCAGAGAAACAAAAATAAAAAATAAGCCCCAAATCAAAAAAGAATTAAAAAAAAAAAACAATTTGAATTAAGAAAAGTTGGAAAGTTATTGGATACAAGATAAATATACAAAAGCCAATCACTTTTCTCTAGTTTGACAATAAAAGTGTAAAAACAAAAAAGACACTCCCAAGTTGCTTGTGGAGATGTAAAACATTGGTGTCTTTTGGAAAGGTAATCTTTATTAAAAGTACACATCTATCTAAGATGGCCTAAGCGACCATCACAACCGAAACAGCTGAATGCACAACCGAACTGGCTGTGTGGGGCGACCAGACTGGCGGGGGGTTAGTGAGGGACGACCACATGACTGAGCAGCAGGCTGCGTGGGCCAACCAGGCCGGTGAAGGGGCAATTAGAGGTGACCAGGCTGGCGGGGTGAGGCAGTTGGGGGTGACCAGGCCAGCAGGGGGGGCAGTTCAGGGTGATCAGGCAGGCAGGCAGGCAGGCAGGTGAGCAGTTAGGAGCTAGCAGTTCTGGATTGCAAGAGGGATGTCTGGCTGCTGGTTTAGGCCCTATCCCACAGGGACTGGGCCTAAACCAGCAGTTGGACATCCCTTGAGGGGTCCCAGATTGGAGAGGGTGCAGGCTGGGCTGAGCGGACCCACTGCCCTGTGCACAAATTTTGTGCACTGGGCCTCTAGTATTATATACAATATTTATCCATTGACTTAGAATCCCACTTATTAGTGCTCATCTGACAGAAACACAAGTCCCAGAGACTACAGGCATATGAACGAGGGTATTTTTGCAGCATGTTTATAGTTTCAAGAAAATATAACTGAATGTTCATCAATTGATGGGTGGCTGAGTAAATTATGGAATATACGTACTATGGACTATTATGTACTGTCAAAAATGAATTGGAGCTATGTCAGTTTGTTTGGGGGACTTTTTGAAGTATTGTTGAATCAAAAAAGCAAGAGGCAGGAAAATGTATAGAACATAATCCCATTTCTATAAAACACTGAGACATGCATAGGTGTATTTGCATATAATTTAAATACCTGCCAATGATTACTTGGTTATAGAGAAAACACAGAAGGTTAGGTGTGAGAATGTCAGTAAGTTACTTAGGGTAAAAGGGGAGGGTTGGTGCAAGCTGACGTGGGTGGTGCAAGACTGGAGGAGGGACCCAAGCCCATCCCACCCGCCGACCCTAACATTTTTAAAGCAGGGGCCTTTGAAACTGGAACTTGACAACGACTGGCTGCTGAGAGCACTTCTTTGGCCATTCCTCCCACCACCACGTACGTGGCCTTCCCTATTTCCTCCCTGATTCTAGAATGGGTAGGCAAGGCCCTGAAGCGGGGGGAGGCCAGGAAGGTCCCAGTGCAGGGGCTGTTTTCAGTGCATGGACGTGAACCTCAGGGTGCAGGGGTCCTCAAACTTTTTAAAGTGGGGGCCAGATCACGGTCCCTCAGAGAGCTGGAGGGCCGGACTATATGAACTACTAATTCCTACTGTAACACCTCGGCTGCGCTTACTGCCCCAAAATCCTGGCGGGCCGGATCAGACTCCTCTGCGGGCCGCATGTGGCCCGCGGGCCGTAGTTTGAAGACCCCTGGTAGAGTGTTGCTCTTTCTCTCCCTGGGCATTTTGGCAAATTCACGGGAGCAAGGGGAAGAGGTTAGAAGGAATATTAACTCTCACACTCACTCCACATGAGCCCTCCAGCAGTCTTAGCTTACAGATCACATCCTCGGAGAGGACGTCTGAGTCCACCCTTCTCAACCACGCCTCCCTGCTATTTCCTCTCATGGTTCTCATCATAATTTGCCTTTTTGTCTTTCTTTGAGTGTGTGTGTGCGCGTGTTTAATGTTTATTTCCCCCATAAGCAGTGAGCCAGGGGCAGAGGATCTTGTGAGTAGAGCATCTAGCATGGCTGGCAGCAGGGGCTTAAGAAATTTCAGTGGAATTCAGTAACTCATGTATTCCCTTTATCATTGATTCACTGTTTAATTCATTCCTTTATTCATGTATTCCCTTATTCATTCCAGAAACATGTGCAATTGGCTAATGACTTTTCTCCGGATATGAGTGTTCAATTTCCTATTCCTTGGCTTTTTGGGGGAAGGTGGGAGTAGGGACACGACTGCAGAATTCCAGGAATGCACTCACAATTTGGGAGAGCTGGACGAGTAGGAAGTTCTCTAGAAAAGAAGGGAAGATCCATGATAGCTGGAAGGTCCGAGCAAAGGGTGCTATAGGACAGAGAAGACAATGTTGAGAGAGATGGGATGAAGGCTGGGCATAGGCAGACTCTTCTCTGCCCCACCCTGGATGGAGTCGTCCCCATGTCCAACTTGCTCAGTGCGTGTGCTCTGTCTGGAGCCGCCTCTCCCGTCTTCATAAGCTGAAATCCTTCCCTTCCTCACTGGGCCAGCCCAGATGTCCTCGAAGTCCATCTCACTCCTCCAGCTGGAAGGGCCACTCCCTGCTGCAAACAAATCCCGAACACAAAATCTGGACCTCCCTTATGGGACTGACCACTTCCGGCCTGTGCTGTGGTGTGGTCCTTCTCCCAGGCAGAGGTTCTGTCTGACTGTTCCCAAAGATCCCACCAGAACCCAGCACATTCTGGCTGCTGTGCGTGTGAGCGGCAGTGGCTATGATCCCATTCTGTGGATGGGGACCTGGAGGCACAGACAAGTGGCTTGACTTGCCTTTGTTCCTGAAGCAGCGCTGTAGCTGTGCCTAGATCCAGGCCTGCGTTTCTGATCCCAGAGGCAGGCTCTTTCCAGGCAGCTTGGTGGGAGGTGGGAGCAGGGAGGGTGGACTGGGATCTGGGTCCTGAGAACCAGCAGGCCGGAGAGCTTCGGAGTTCAAATGGCCAAGTTCAGGGAAAGCACAGCTGGGGCGGAGCCAAGGTATTTATTATGCTTGGTCTCCAGCTCCAAACAGAGCTGATGGATGGAGCTGCTCCAGTTCCTATAAACAGCTCGGGCCTCCCGCCCCTCCACTCGCCCTGTTCTCAGCTACCACAGCCCCAACTGCTTCCAGTAAGACGGGGGAGGGGAGAGAGATGACCGAGGGAGGAAAAGAAGAGCCCAGTGAGGCGGATGGGGAAGAGAAGATAAGACAAGGTCCTAGAGGCAAGAAGAAAGTGGAGGGATGAGAGAGGATTGTTTCTTTGACACACTGGCCGCTGCTGCTTCTGGGCAGCCCGCACTCTGCATATCCCTCTCTGAGGCCCCTGTATCCCCTGGGTCTGAGAAGCCTGTCCCCCCATTCTCTGTCTGAGGGCTGATTTTTTTTTTAATTGATTTTTCACAGAGAAGAAGGGAGAGAGATAGAGAGCTAGAAACGTCGATGAGAAAGAAACATCAACCAGCTGCCTCTTACACACCCCCTACAGGGGATGTGCCCGCAACCAATGTACATGCATGCCCTTGACCGGAATCGAACCTGGGACCCTTCAGTCTGCAGACCTATGCTCTACCGCTGAGCCAAACCGGTTTCGGCTGAGGGCTGATCTTAAGTCTTGGAGAGCAGGGGCCATCCGTTCAGGAAACCTTTTCTGAACTTACCTCCAGGGACAGGGAGAGGACTCCGGCGGAACCTCCCTTCAGGAGCACCGGGCCTGGCGGCCTTTCTGGCGGCCGTCCCAAGGCTGTGGCTTTGAGCAGTGGCAGGGCGGATCAGGGCAGTCTCTCCAGAGGAGGTGACTGGGGCGGGCGGTGTTTGAAAAAGGAGGAGTTGGGCAGGTGGGGTCAGGATGGCTGAGACGTTTCGGGTGGAGGAAGAGGGAGAGAGTGTGGTGTTTGGGGAGGACCTGCCTGATGTTGCGATTGCTGGCTGTGGAGTGGGGCAGCCCGGGTGGACGTTTCAGTGCGGGCACTTCTTAGCGGTGGGAACTTGAGTCTCTGTTTCTCTAAAGGGAGGATAATAAGAACAGCAATCTCTTCAGTTATTGCTAGAAAAAATCATAGACAATGTCCATCAAATGCTCACGGCAGTGCTCGCCCGGAAGTGCTCAGTAAGTGTCAGCTCTGAACACAGGCAGGAGAGGCCGGAGAGAGATGGGGCCGGAGGGCCGCAGGGAGCTGGCCTGGGAGCCGCCTGCCTAAAGGGCAGGGGCACAGAGCTCAGACAGTGGGTCCCTGGTCCCGGGGAGGTGCCAGGACAGAGGATGGAGCTGGTAAGACAGCTTTGGGCCACGGGTGCTGCCCGCCTCCCCTCCCGCCTGGCTCGCAGGCCTGGCCCCTGCTGGAGCGCAGTCCCAGCTCGCGGAGCTGAGTGAGCCTGGCGGCCCCGCTCCACAGCCTGTCCGTGTCCGGGCGGGAGAGGACCTCCCTCTCCCTGGCCCTTACCGGATGCGCTGATGACCTAGTTGGCAGCCATGGCCGAGTTTGGCCAAAAACAGGAATTTCTGCCTCACTGGGGGGTCTTGACCAGGTGAGCAAACACTGCTGTTTGCCAGGAAAAGGGGTCGGGAGCCTGATGGGCTCCTGGCTGGATGGGAGGCCCATAAAGCCTTGGGCTGAGCTCAGCCCCTGCTGCTGCCTTCCCTGAGGCATTCACTGACCGCCTGCTGCGTGCCAGGGTGTGGAGTCACATGCTCTCTCACTGCCCAGCCCCATCCATGAAGTAGGCATGTAAACTTATCCTTTGGTGATAGGTACTGGGAGCAGAGTTGGAGGTAAGAGGCCACAGACCAGAGAAGAAGCTGGGTTGGAGAAATCTCCAGGATGTTGGGGTGTGTGTGTGTGTGTGTGTGTGTGTGTGGAGGGGCGGGTGGGGCGGAGGTTAGAGCATCATTAAGCTGTAACTTGGGGGAGGGGAGGCTGGCACCTGCAAAGTGGCAGCATCTGGGTGTCAGGAAAAGTGGGGGCCACAGGAGGACAAGCACAGGGGGCTGAAAAGTGTGAGTGGGAACCACTCCGTACTTTCTAGACTGCCTCAGAGCCCTTTGCCGGCCCCCTAACCATGTAAGGTGCTCTCACCTCCTCTCCCAGACCTCCCTGCCCCACCCTGACCCTCCAACTCCCTTCCAGAGCCCAGGAGAGCTCTTCTTCGGGGCCCTCCTGGCTCCGCTTCCAAGACCAGCCCAAACTGCAGCCCGGCGGCTCACTCTCGTTCTCCAGCCGCGGGGCGACCTTCGGTTCTCCAGCTGGGAGGCGTCTGGGTGTCAGGGTGTCAGAGCTGCACGCTCAGAAGGGGCTGGGCGGAGACAGAGACGTGGCAGGGTCAGAGCTCGGGGACGGCTCTGGCAGGGAGGGCGATGACATGCCCGAGGGAAGAAGGCCTGGGTCGGGAGAGCTCGTGGTTATGGTTCAGATGGCTCCAGGCAGATGCGCCTGAAAACACGTGGCCTGAGGGGAAGGTGAGAACCGGGTAAGTACAGCATCCTAGATGCTGGGGGAGTGTGCCGAGGGAGGGCATGGGTGATGGGAGGGTGGGGGTGGGAGCCCCTGCAGCGGAGAGGTCAAGGGGTATGGACTGAAAAGTGCACTTTGTTTGGCAAACTCTCGGTGACCTTAGCCAGGCAGTGTGGGGGCTCTGAGGAGCTGAAGGCAGCCTGGGTGGGTTGAAAATGGCGGGAAGAAAGAGAAGCCACTTTATTAAGAAGTTTACCCATGAAGTAGAAGACAGGGCAAAGTTGGTTTAAGGATCTTTTCGCTATTTTTATTTTTTTAATCCTCATCCCAGGATATTTTCCCCATTGATTTCTAGAGAGAAGGGAAAGGAGGGAGGAGGGGGGGAGGTGGATAGAGAGGGAAACATCAACAGGAGACAGACACATCGACCGGTTGCCTCCCACCTGCGCCCCTACTGGGGCTGGTCAATTTGCAACCAAGGTAGGTGCCCTTGACTGTAAATGTCGGTCTACAGCCCGACACTAACCACTGAGCAACTGGCCCGGCCTCTTTTCACTGTGTTTAAAAATGAGCACCACTTGAGCTTAGCTGGTCTGAGAGGAAGAAGCAACCAGAGAGGAAGGGCTGAGGAGAGAGGGAAGTGAGGGAGCAAATGAGAGAGGAGGGAGGAGGACCCCAAGGGGGGGCAGAGGGGATGTGCTCAGAGAAAGGGCCTCAGAGAGCGCAACTGCTGACAGCCGCCATCTCCTCCGCGGTGGGGGCGCAGGCTTTGTTGAACGTGAAGGGACACGATGCGGCTGAGGCCCCGAGGTCCTGGGGGGTGAGGACCAGAGCCTCAGCATTCCACCTGCAGGTCCCATCGCCCAGGGGTGCGCCATGAGGGTCCAGAGACCACAACGGGAGTAGAGGAGGGCAGGGTTGGAACGGGTGCAATGGTGCAGAGAACCTGAAGCAAGGAGGAGGCAGGCAGGCCGCACAGTGTCTCCAACATCATTTTTTAATACATTCATGTGGTTATACAAAGAGCTAGTCCCGGGGCCGGGGCTGTGGCCTGGCCCCTGGGAGGTGAGAGCAGCATTGTGTAGTGTTTTCAAAGACCAGGCGTGGAGGGGCCCACACCTGCCCCAAGCCTGAGAAAGAGTGTGTGTGCCGTGAGCACCTCTGGTCACAATTCCAACCAGGACTGGGCCCCTGGGCTGCCCCCCAGACCTCCAGGGCCCCAAATGGGGCCAGGATATCAGGTTCTAGCCCTGGCTTTGCCATTGACTTCCTGAGTCCTCGATCCCTCTCTGGGCCTCAGTTTTTCCATCTGTAGAATGGGGCAGAGAGAGTGGAGTGTTCATTGTCTCACACTTCACCCAGCACCATCCTGAGCCAGACCCCAGCCAAGCACAGGTGGGAGGGAAAGACAACAGCACAGGGTCCTGGGCTGGTCCCAGCACAGCCCATGGTTCCATGGGCAGGAGGGACAAGGGGTTAGATCTGGATTTTTTTTTTTAACCCACTTTTCTAAGAGGGGAGGATCCCTGTAGGAGGAGGACCCAAAAGAGCGGCTGGAGCATTATCTTGTGATGTGGCACCTGAGAGAGCAGAAAACCACTCAGGTCCAATCTCCCCAATCCACCTCCTGACACCGGTAATGGGGTCTGAATCCACCTTTTTTCCACAGGCTCTGCCACTGACTTGTGCATCTCTGAGCAAGTCCCTTTCTCTTCCCAAGCCTCAGTTTCCCCATCTGTGTAAGGGGGAGGTGGGACTCCACGGTCTCACATTCTAGGCTGTGCTCTTTGGAAAATGGGAATGTAAGAGCAAGAGGAGAGAAAGAACCCACACCAATCTGCAAAGGAGGGAGTGAGGGGAAACTGAGGCAGAGGAAGAGAGGGCCCGTGGCCGCCTATCTTCTCTCTGCCTGCCTGGGAGAGTGGAGGGAGAGGGGCTGGTGGGATGTACAGTGCAGGATGCTCCCAGGCCCCGTGCCAGCAACGGGGCCCACTTCCTGTCCCCCTGACAGCCAGCCAGCAGCCCCGCAGTGGCAAAGCTCAGCCCCCCGAGTCAGGATGACGTGGTTCTGAATCTCAGTGCCGCATTTTGTAGCCGGGATACCCTGCAGGGAGGCGTGGAGCCTCTTTTATAAACTGGGATTAAATACCAGCCTCAGAAGGTTGTCATCAAGAGACAGACGCAGACTTGGGTTTGCTACAGCTGCCAAGCCTGGGGCCAAACAGAACCAGAGACCTCAGGCCTTCCCCTCCTGGGATGGAGCGGGGAGCGGAGGAGGCCACGGCGGTATTGGGGCCAGTGTGCAACCCCAGAGAGCCAGGTGGGACAAAGAGTCTGCCCAGAGCCGGAAATGACGGCCCAGGGCTGGCCAGAGCCCAGGGCAGCAGCCTGGGAACCGGACCTGCTGCAGCCGCCACGGTCTGCCTGGAGTGCTGGGCCCCAAGCACACGCATGTGGCTCCGGTTCTCTTCCCGTTACAAGTTCGTCATGTTCCGGAGAAGCTGAGAGTCATTATCAGAAGATGTGACAAACAGTCTGCTTGGAAAGGCCTCAGACAAATCCTCCCGGTCTTTCCCTTCCCCGGCCCTGGCCTGGCGGGGCAGGACTCCCCCACTTCCCAGCCGCCCCCCTCCCTCTCCAGCACTCAGCTCGGCGGCGGAGCCCTGGGCTCCACCCTGTGTGGTCCCTGCACAGCGCTGGGATGCCATCCCGCCCCGACCGGGAGATGCTTGCCGTGTCTCCTTCACCAGTGTCCTCCGTGCCCAGCGCAGGGTGTGGCACAAAACAGATGTCGGGTGAAGATTTGTTGATCTGATGGGTCATCCTCATTCTTGGTCACTCCCGATACAGCTCGGCGTCCGGCGTCCACAGCTGGACCACATGTGAGGCCCAGGAAGTGCGTCACCTACCGGTGCGGCAGGAGGCGGGACAGGAAGCCCGGGCTGGGGTTCAGAGACCAGGGCTCTGGGACACCCCCCCCCCCCCCCCTCGCTCACAGTGTGGCCTTAGTTTGGACCTCGCCCTCCTCTGTGCCTCGGGCTTCTCCTGCCGTCCTGGGAGGGGCTCCCCGCTGAGCTCTCCTGCAGCCCGGCTGCTCTAGGCCTTGTACTGCTGGTTGAACTTCTGCTGGCGGACGCAGCAGCAGGTGGCCAGCATGGCGAGGGCGACGGCGGAGACGAGCGTGAAGGTGAGGATGATGATGAGGTTGACGTTCTTGAGCCCCCCCTTCTCGCAGTCCTCGGGGCGCACCTGGCTGAGGAACACCTCCTCCCGGGAGTCGAAGCGGCAGACCAGGTCCCGGGTGGCGTCCACGTCCACGCGGCCCTGGTGCAGCTGGGCCGCCAGCCAGCCGTTGCCGCAGCAGCTGAGCGGGTTGCCCTGCAGGTAGAGGCGCCGCAGGCTGGTCTCCAGGCCGCCCATGGCGCTGCTGGGCAGCAGGCTGAAGCTGTTGTTCCTCAGGTCCAGCACCTCCAGAGACACGGCCTGCGTCCAGGCCGGCAGGCGGCTCAGGCGGTTCTCGGCGAGGTTGAGCTGCTTGAGGCAGCTGAAGCAGGGCAGGTCCACCCGCAGGACCTCCAGCCCGTTGCCCTGCAGGGCCAGCACCTCCAGGGAGGCCTCCAGGCCCGCCAGGGCCCCCGTGGCCACATCCAGGCCCGGGTTGAAAGAGAGGTGCAGCTCCGTGAGGGGCGTGTGGAGGAAGGCACCCGCCCGGAGCGTCTCCAGCTCGTTGCCCACTAAGTTCAGGCTGCGGAGGGAGGAGATGCCAGAGAAGTCCACGCAGCCGGAGGACCCGGGCCCGCCCGGCCCCCCACACGGAATGACCCGGTTCCCCTGCAGGTTGAGCCTCTGCAAGCTCGCCAGGCCGGCAAAGGTGTGCGGGGGCAGGCCCCGCAGGGCGTTGTGCTGCAGGAGCAGCGTCCGCAGAGACCCCAGGGCCCCGGCGCCCAGCTCCAGCGTGCCCAGCGCGTTGTGGCTGACGTCCAGGAGCACCAGGCAGGGCAGGGAGCCCGCCCGCGGAGCCTCGAAGGCCTGCAAGCAGTTCCGGCTGAGGTTCAGGAAGCGCAGGGAGGTCAGGTGCTCGAGAAAGCCCTCGGGGACCAGCTCGATCTCGTTGTAGCTCAGATCCAGGTTCAGGAGCTGGGAGAGCGGGTGGGCGCTGGCGTTCCGGCGGTGGCCGGGGGGGTCCGAGAGGGGCGAGGCAGACCAGCCCTCGGAAGGGGCGTGGGTGGCCTTGCTCCCCGGGGGCGGCCCCGCGGGGAGGCTGATGTGGTTGTTGGACACGTTCAGGTAGACGAGCCCGGAGAGCGCGGCCAGGTCGGGGAAGCGGAGCAGCTTGTTCTCCCGCAGGTCCAGCCAGGTGAGCTGGTAGCCGGCCTGCGGCTCGGGGGCCATCTGGAAGGCCTCGATGCTGTTGCAGCTGAGGTCCAGCACCCGCAGCTGCGGGAGGCTGAAGTCGGAGATGCAGGTGAGCGAGTTCCGGGAGAGGTTGAGGTGGGTCAGGCGGGGCAGGGCCTCGAAGGCGCCGTCCTCGATGTCCATGAGCACGTTGCTGTGCAGGTCCAGCCGCTCCAGGGCAGGGGTGCCCCCGAAGGTCTGGCGGGCGAGGCGGGTCAGGCTGTTCTCCGCCAGGGCCAGGGTGCGCAGGGCGGGCGCCTCCCCCAGCAGCTGCTCCAGCAGGCCGCTGTACAGGCTGTTCCCGGACAGGTCCAGCGACCTCAGGTGCGGCAGGCGCCCCAGGCCCCCGGCGCTCAGCGCCAGGCGGTTGTGGGCCAGGTTGAGGTGCTCCAGGTGGGACAGGGCCTGGAAGACGCCTGGCTGGAGGAAGCTGATCTCGTTGGCGCTCAGGTCCAGGTGGCGGAGCGCTGCGTAGAGGCCGAGGGGCGAGGCCAGGATGCTCTGAAGCTGGTTTCCAGACAGGTCAAGGGCCTCCGTGTCCCACGGGAGCCCCGAGGGGACCTGCACCAGGCCGCGGCACTGGCAGGAGACCTCCTTGTTCACCTGGGGAGGGGGAGGCAGAGAGAGGAGCAGGCATTAGTGGGTGCAATAGGAGCCGGAATCAGACACGTGCCTCTAGGAAGGATGATGTGAGCTCCCACCAGGCTTGGCTGGGCTTCTTTCTTGACCTCCCGGGATGCTCCATGTTCCTCTATCCCAGCCTCATCACCCCATGTCTGGATGACCCCATCCTGCTCTCTGCCCCTGTCTCTGGCACCCAGTACAGCACTGGCATCAGAGAGGGACTCGAGGAAGCTTTGATGGGTGGACAGAGAGGTGATAGAAAGTTAGAAGGACAAATGACCAGACAAAAAAAACCTGTACTAACCACTAACCCATTTTATAGGAAACTGAGCCACAGATCATCTAGAGCAGTGTTTCCCAAACTTTTGACATATGTGGACCCCTTCTATAATTTTCGTAACGCTGAGTACCCCTCGTACTCATGGGAACGTAGAATTAGGCGCAGCTCAGCACGGTGCAGTGCATGTCCCCACCAAACTCCGGTGCAACGCGTACCCCCACCAAACTCTTCCCGTATCCCCGGGGGTACGCGTACCACACTCTGGGAAACACTGCTCTAGAGCAGTGGTCAGCAAACTCATTAGTCAACAGAGCAGCAAATCGCGGCTCACAAGCAGCACGTGGCTTGAGAGCCGCTGTCTGCTGACTACTGATTTAGAGCAAGCACGTCAAACTCGCTGCCAACGGGCTGCAAGCCTTGTTTAAATAAACGAGGCATGCGGCCCGCAGCCGCGAGTTTGACATGCTTGATCTAGAGCAGGGGTCCTCAAACTTTTTAAAGTGGGGGCCAGATCACGGTCCCTCAGAGAGCTGGAGGGCCGGACTATATGAACTACTAATTCCTACTGTAACACCTCGGCTGCGCTCACTGCCCAAAACACCTGGCGGGCCGGATCAGACTCCTCTGCGGGCCGCATGTGGCCTGCGGGCCGTAGTTTGAAGACCCCTGATCTAGAGTGACCCGGGGCCGTGAGGAACAGAGCCAAGCTGGGGCCCAGTCTCCTGGTTCCACACCCGGCTTCCTTCTGTGGGTCCGGGTCGTTATGTTGACCCAGTCGGTGTTAGACTGGATTAACCCGCTTTGGGGGAGTTGTTCCCAAAAGGAAAAAAAAAAAAAATGCAGTTTGCCCTCTTGTCATCCGCTTTTAGCTTCCTGCCCTCCGATCTCATTCAAGCCCTCTTCCTGTGGGGCACAGCGCTGGGTCCCAGAGCCTGCCTCCTCGGGGACACTCCCCAGGAGCGCCCTTTCTGCTGCTGCTACCCACCCCCACCCCGTCAGTGGCTCTGCTTCCCATGCCTGGCCCGATCTGGTCCCGGGGATGGGGTGAGGGTAAGATGGGGCACGGGGAAAGATGTCCAGGGTCCCCACCCACGTCCTTGGAGGACAGCACTATGAATGTGCGTTGTGTGCCCCATCAAGTCACATGACCACCCTGGTTACTTATCCAGAAAGTAACTCATGCTTCCCTTGCACCCACTCAGCATCTTGGGTTTCTTGGCATTTTCAGACCCACGGTCTCGCTGGGTCTTCGCAATAGCCTGCCTGTCAGTAGGATGGCCCCTGCTTAAGAAAACCAAGCCCAGAGAGGGGAAGGAAGGTTTCGGGATCACCCAGCTGCTGGGCTTGAACCCAGATATTTTAACATCTAAAGGCCTCGCTTTTGTCCTTCTATCCCATGTGCTTTCTGAGGCCAGAAGTCTTTCCATGCAAATGCAGTCTTCCTCTCGTCTTTCCTAGCACACCAGGAAGCCCAGCCTTTCTCAGCTGGTCTGACTGCTATCACTGCCCGGCTCAGGCCCACTCCTGCGCCGGCTTCTGCCTTCAAGGACCCTTCTGATCCACCCACCAACCACATGCCTGGCAATTGCTCTCAGATTCCACTCAGACAGTGTCATCTGTTTACAGTAAACCCCTCCCGGGCAAACTCCGGGACTCTCGGCAGGTTCAAGGCTGTTTGTGGCCCCCAAGGCACTGTCCCCTCTCCTCCCAACCCACTCCAGCCCCGCCCACAGTGACCGCATCTGACCACTGACTATTGTGCCCGCCAGGCCCCAGCTCTGGCCTCCTCCTTCCCGTTCCCTGTGCTGGTTATGTCCTTCCCAACGAAGTCTGCACGGGGAACTCCGCATGCTGAGCCCAGGGTCTCCTCTGCCAGGAAGCCTTCTGATTCCGGACCAGGCCGGGGCCTCCTCTGGGTTTTCTTACGGCTTCTGTGCTTCCTGTCATAGCTTTGGCCCCTGAATTGTGGCTATCTGTGTGGGGACCTGCCAGACTGTGAACTCAGAGCAAACAGGGCCTGTTTTGATTAATGTGGATGCCTTGGGCTTGGCTCAGAAGGTGCTCACTAAATTTTTTTTCATGAATGCAAGAGTCGTAGACATCATTGGTTTAGTAAAGGTCTGAGGGATTGAGTCAATCTCCTTTCTAAAAAGAAAGAAAAGGGATGATCCATATATTCAGACTGAAGTCAAAGACTGTTAGAGCATCAAGGGTCCAGCCCACCCAATTCCAGGATGGGTTGACTGAGCTTGAAGATGGCAGGGACCCTCCCGAGGTCACGGTGAGTCAGTAGCTAAGCCAGCAGGGCCAGAACACCAGCCCCCGAGGCTCCCTGTCTGGCCCAGCTGTCAGCTTCCTCTCAAGATCCCAAGGTGAGGAGGGGGAGGCCCCTGTGTGCCTCTTCCTACATGATGCAGCACAGTCACCGGCCTGCACAGCGGCCCAGGGATGAACCAGAAACCATCCTGGCCACCAGGCCAGTCTTGCCTGGCTCCTTGCCCCTTTCTCCCTTCCTACCTCTTGGCCTGCTGGGGCCACCAGGCATGGCCCTTCATCTTGTCCTCAGCTCCCGGACCGTCCACCCTTATTAAGGAAGTCTCAGGAAAAGGAACATTAACACCATGACTGCCACCAACCACGCAGCGCCAGCTGTGGCAGGCTTGTACTGGATGCACAGATCCCGTGCCTCGTTCCATCTCCTAAGGCAGCGGTTCTCAACCTTCCTAACGCCGCGACCCTTTCATACAGTTCCTCATGTTGTGGTGACCCCCCAACCATACAATTATTTTTGTTGCTACTTCATAACTGTAATTTTGCTACTGTCATGAATCATAATGTAAATAGCTGATATGCAGGATGTCTTAGGCGACCCCTGTGAGAGGACTGTTCGACCCCCAAAGGGGTCCGGACCCACAGGTTGAGAACCGCTGTTAAGGCATATTTACCTCATTGCTCCCTCTGAGGAAACTGAGGCTCGGAGGAGGGAGGTGGCTTCCCCGAATCATACTGTCAGAGGCTCAAAGCTACCACTGGGAGTTCCTTTTCCTACTGCCAGCCACGTTTGGCCATGGCACCCTCAGCTGAGCGAGTACCCAGGTTGAGTCCTTCAGCAGAGTAAACACTAGGAACACCAGTTACCACTGCCTGAGCGTTTACCATGTGGAAGGCACTGTCCTATGCATCACATGTTATCCTACAGGCAAGCCCACACCCCATTCCACCTCTGAATTCTCAAAGGCTCCCGGGGCCACCAGCCCCTGCGAGTGAGTCAGGACAGAGGCTGGCCAAGCCCAGAGCCTAAGGCTTGCTTTCTGCCCGGGTGCCCAGGCCCCCTGCCTGAGGCCCAGAGGCGGAGCCCGCAGGCAGTGCTGCACTGCCGCCCGGCTCTGCAGTGTAGTCAGAAGGAACTAGAAGGCCAGTGCCGCTCTTAGCACTCCGCCTCCTACTGCCTGAGCTCTGAGCCCTCAGCACCACTGACTTGCTTGGGAAAGGGTCTTGGAGGAGTCAGCCCTTAGCCAAATTCGGAGCTGCCCTTGGCAACACTCTACCCGCTCTCTCTGGAGTGACAGGGTGTCACTGCCCAAGTTTTTTTGTTTTATGTGGGGGTTTTTTGTGTGTTTGTTTTTTGTTTTTGTTTTGTTTTTGTTTTTTTGTTTTGTTTTGTTTTGGTTTTTTTTTTTTGTGTGTGTGTGTGTGTGTGTGTGTGTGTGTTTAGGAGGGATGAAGACTTGCCACCCAACTCCATTTTACCACCTGCACAGAGAGGGAAGCAGGGCAGCAAGAGTCACTCGCAGTGGGCAGCATAAGCCCGGGAGCTGGGTTGGAATGCTGCTCTACTGCTTCCTATCTGCATAACCCTGGTAGCCACAGCTCTTCTCTCAGCCTCGGTTTCCTCTGCTGAAAGAGGAATCTGAGCAGCAGACAGGGAAAGTTCTTAGCATGCAGCAGGCACCCTGCGAGCCCTCGGCATGTGAAAAAAAAATTTTACCTTAAAAATCATCATGACTCCTTCTATGGCAGTCTAGAAAGCACCTTTCTGCCTATTATCTCATTCTCCCCGATCCAAAGCTCACCCAGTTCTGCTTCCTGCTGGGTGGCCAGGTTCTTCCCTTCTCCGAGCCTGTCTCCCCGGCAGAATGTGGGGCTGCGTTTGGTGGCATTGAGGCCTCCCCTGCCTGTGATTCCGGGTTCTGGGAAGGGTTCTCAGAGGGCTCTAAAGAGCAAGAGAGAAGGTGACCACCCCAGGACGCTGCAGCCCCAGGGAAGGGCTGCCGGCCTGGCTGCCAGCGCCTGCGCCTCCAGGAGCAGGTGGCCGTCCTGTGTCATAAGCTTCAGTCCCAGGTCCAGTGGGCTGCCACAGGGCCCGTCCCTTCCCCAGGGCAAGCTCCTGCCTTGCGCCCAGTGACTGCCCAGCTTTACAAGCGGACCTGGGTGGTCTCCTTTCCCTGCTCCCCACAGGGTGACAGTAACTTCAGGGCTAGTCCCTCGGCAAGGGGCTGGAAAATGGAACAAAGTGAATCAAACAGGGCCCCTGCCCGCGGGAAGTTCTGGGTCTGGCGGGGAGACAAGCCTGGGCCCACTTTCAAACTATACTATGTGCTCACTATTGAGATGGAGGGAAGCTTGGGGCTGGGGAAGACTAGGGAAAGGAGCACACAGGACCATGTCAGCCTGGGGGGAACCGGAAGAGGCTTCCTGAAGGGGGCAGCATTTGACCCGGGCAGTGATGAGTAAGGCTTCCCAGCAGGGATGTGGCCGATGGGCCCACGTCAAGGAGCCCAGGACTCAAAACAGAAGAGCCCTTCCCAGCTGACTGACCCCAAATTCTGTATCACCCTGTGGCGGCAGGCAGAGGGAATGGCGTCCAATATTGGCCCCAGTGGTCCCAGGTGAATGACCTTGGACAAGTCACTTAACCTCTCCAAGCCTTAGCTTCCAATTCTGTAAAATGGGAATGGTGGTACTTACCTGGCAGGATTAATGGTAAAGAAGGTATTTAAACATTCTAGCAGATGCTAATCAAATACAAGGTTTAAATTAGCATTCCTTTTCCTTTTCTGACTCCTCTGGTTTTGGCGTCTGGAGCTGGGACGTTAGAACCCCGTAGGACAGGGTGGGGTGAGGGTGGGGGAGCTTACCCTGCCAGGGCAGGGCTTCTTACCATCTTACAAGGCACCTTGTCTCCCTGCTGGGAGGTAGCCAGGCCCAGGGTCAGCACGGCCAGGAGCAGCAGGATCTGGTGGCTCATGGCTCTGCGTGGGGCAGGGAGGAAAGGGGACATTGTAAAACCCAGGCTCCTTCCCACGGCCAGCCCGCACGCTCCCACCCTGCCCTCCGGGAACCCCAGACCACAGCTGTATCTGACGTTAAGGTGTAGCCCATCGCAGAGGGCCTTCAATGCTATGCCAAGGCGAGAGGCCATGCCCCGGAAAGAGTGTTTAAACAGTGGGCGACAAGGTCAGATTTGGGTTTCAAAAGACTCCACCTGGTGGAAGATAATCTGGAGGAGGCAGCAGGAGGCAGAGGGACCCTAGGGGCTGCCCTGGGCCAACCTCAGGGCTGGGGGGAGGGGAGGTGGGGAGCTGGGCTCTTTCTACCCAAGCCACAAGCAGGTCACCCCTTCGTAGCTCCTCAGACCCCAAATGGAATTACACACACACACACACACACACACACACACACACACACGGACCTTTATTTTGCTCTTTTCCTTTTGATTTTCTGATTCTTGAGTCCCTGCCATTGTTTGATGGCTGGGCCTGGAGTCCTGTCAGGAAACCCCACCGGAGGCTTGCCCGGCCCGGCATTGTGGCTGTGAACTTCCCCAGGAGCAGGCTGCCAGGCCCTTTACTTTCACTGAAGCCACCACCGTGCCAGGGCAGAGGGACACGCAGACCTGAGGGACCTGCCCTGCCCTGTGTGAGCAGCCAGGGTGCCCTCAGCAGGGTGGAACCTCGGTGCTTCTAGGAGCTCACTCACTGGCGACCTGGGTCAGGGGCTAGGAATACACAGCTCAATCTATCCATTTCATTCATTCATTCATTCATTCACTCATTCACACTTTTATTGAATGCCTCCTCACATCTAGCTCTGTGCTAGGAACTGGGGACACAAATAAATGCACAGAAGTGGCCGTAATACACACAGAGCATTAAGAAGCAGGGATACATAAAATCCTCTAAGAGCACTGGACTCAGAGTCACCCATATCCAACTGTTCCCTCTGATTCCTCCACTAACCTGCTGTGTCACCTTGTGCAGATCATTTCATCTCCTGAGGCTCAGTTTCCTTTTCTGGGGTTAATGCTGACTTCAAGTTTTCTTAAAGATCGAATGATACATATATTCTACTTAGGGAGCCCTTACTATGCACCAGGCACGCTTCTCCACACTTCACATGTATTAACTCATTTAATCCTCACCATCACTCAATGACTTGGCTCCGTGATTAGCAGTCCCATTTTACAAACAGGAAAACTGAGGCCCAGAGAGATTAAGTAACAGATTCAAGGTCTCGCAGACAACAAGTCTGGCTCCTAGGTCTGTGCTCTTAACCTCTACACCAGCGTTTTTCAACCGCTGTTCCGCGGCACACTAGTGTGCCGCAAGATGTTGCCTGGTGTGCCGTAGGTGCAGACAAGACAAGAATTTTATAATTTTTCACTATTTTGTTTACTTAATATTTCATAATAAAGTAATTATAAAATACTTTCTTGTGTTTATTTGATTCCTATTCAAGAGAATTACTTTATATATAGTCAATATAGGCACAGAGTTAAATTTTTTAACATTTTCTAATGGTGGTGTGCCTCATGATTTTTTTCATGAAACAAGTGTGCCTTTGCCCAAAAAAGGTTGAAAAACACTGCTCTACACTATATGGTCTCCAAAAGGCCTCAATAAATGGGCGCTGAGTTGTAGACTCTGAAGGTGCTTTAGGAGAAGATGTATTTATAGGATCTTTGAGGGCTGGGTCTTTACTATTAGACCCATTGGCTGTCCTTACAATGAATTTTAAATGAAGGTGGCTGCCCTGAGTTCCTTTATTGTTCAAATGTGGTCTTTTAAACCCTGTTCCCTGGGTTCCCCTGGGCCATGGGCCTCTGCCCCCACAAATGCTCGCTCTTCTCACCTGCATCATGGGCCAGGCTTTTACAGGAAATTTTGTTCTGCTGTTTAAAAAGCAGAACATCACTGAAAACTGTAAACGCAGAATTGAGTGGAACCCCCTCAGGGGGCCTCTGAGGCCCTTGGGGAGTGTGCCTTGCGGCCAACCTCGTTTCTCATCCTCCCCTCTCCCACTCTGCGTTCTGGAAGCCTCCTATTTCCTTCAGGCCTCGGAGCCCAAGCCTTTCACTGCTCCAAGCCTTCCCTCAGCCTCTCTCTTGTGCTGAATACCTCCTTGTCCTTTGGGTCTCAGCTTAGATGTCACCTCCTCCAAGGAGCCTTCTCTGGTTTCCCAAGTCTGGGCTATGTGATTGGCTCTGCCTCCGGGTTCCCACAGCCCCTGAGCTTCCAGTGAGCACAGCACTGGGCACTCTGGGATTGACCCCTCCCACTCATTCCTAAGGGAAGTGCCCCTGGGGCAGAGGGGGCTCACAGGCCAGGCCAGGGAAGGCACCGAGAACTGACAGGAGGAGTCTCAGGGACAGGGCGACACGGGGACAGTGGCGAGAGCAGTTGCTCTGCTTGACTCTCCTTGACCTCCCTGCCACACGCCTTCCTCCCTGTCAGTGGGTTCAGTCTGTTCTCTGAGGAAATCCCCAGAGCTGCCCACCTCCCTCCTCCATCATCACCACAGAGTCACCACCATGACTCTGGGCCTCCACCACAGCAACACCTTACGTCCACCCCGACCCCTTTCATTCTGTCCTTCACACAGCGGCCAGAGGTGTCATTAAACCATAGATCAGATCATGAATCTCGCTGCCTGAAAACCTGCGGTATAATCCAGGCTTGATCCCCCTCCTCTCTGACTCCATCTACCATTTGCCCTTCCCTCAGCAAATCCTAGTGTTTGCCATTCTTCTCACCATTCCTCAACCACCGCAAGTGCATTCCCACCCCAGGGGCAAGCCCCGCGGCTCCCTCCGCCCGGAAGCCTCTTCCCCACGGCTTACTGCTTTCATCACATTGATCACTTCCTGATCATCAATGTTTTATTCTATGAGGACAGGAGTCTATCAAAGGGTGCTCACCAGCGATCGATTGAACAAATGGCAGAGGGAGGGGTGCCGAGCTCTACTGAAACGGGCTGAGGGGTAAGTGTGAGGTGAGGACAAGGAAGGGCCTGGCGCAGGACAGAACTGGAAGGCACTGCAGCCCAAAGGGGGCCTCCTTTTCCCCTCCTCTGCCTGCCAAATCTCACCCTGCCCCCAAGGGGGGCATCAGGGCATCCAGCATGGACAATCCCTGTACCAGCGTAACTCAAGCCTGGCATCTGACAGAAGGGGGCCCCTCAGCAGTGGGCATCCATCAGCAGTGCCCAGAACAAAGGGCACTGCTGATGGATGTGTAGAATTTGAGGGCAACTCACTCTCACGAGGGAAAGCTGGGGTCACTTAGACCCAGACTGACATCTAGACGACTGCTCCCCAGCCCGTTCTGGGGCAAGTCCCTCAACCCTCCAGTGCCTCAGTGCCCCATCAGTAGGGCAAGTAGCCTGGTTCCCATTCTCCCGCTGGTCTCTCCCGCTAATGTGATGAGCAAGCTGATACTGCCTGTGATAATGTCCCGGACAGATTGTCTGTTTAGCTGGGACAATGACCGGCAGAGCTAAACAGCTTAGGCGAGGTATGCTGAGAATGGAGACCGCAAGCTTGTAGATTTAGAGGCCAAGGCAAAAGATATCTTAGGATTCTGACCAGGAGGAGAAATGTTAAAGAGTGTGTGTGTGTGTGTGTGTGTGTGTGTGTGTGTGTGTGTAGAAAGAGAGAGGGTGGGGGGAATGAGGTGGGACAATACCTACTATCATAAATAAGCCCATCCTTACCATTTAAGGATGCTAGACATTCTCCTAAGTACCCGACCTATATTATCTCACTTAATTCTCACAACAAACCAGTAGTTACTATAATTTTCCATTTTACAGGTGAGAAAAACTGAGGCTCAGAAAGATGAAATGATTTACCCAACAGGTTACCCAGCTCATGAGTATGTTGGGATTCATCCCAGGTCTGCATGACCCGAATGCTGTTTTCTCTCCAGCAGGTGCTGAACTGCCTGGGCCCTTTATAGCTGTCCCCAATTTGCCTATGAGGAAAACGCAGCTCAGAGAGGTGACTGGCCCGAAGTCACACAGTCAGTTAATAGAGACAGGATAAGAATCCTATCTGTTAACTTCCAAAGCGAATGGTCCACTGCACCAGGCCAAGATCTCCCTCTCTAACCCCCTCTAATGACAGCTTCCCCCCAACATCCATAAGGGGACAGGCTCACAGGGCTGGTCCCAGCGACTCCTCCTCCTCTGCTCATCAGGGACCACTGGCAGAGTGGGGTCCCGAGAGAGCGGCTGTGGGAGCCCCTAAACCAGCAGTGAATCATTAAGAGCAGACATGTGCATCCCACGGAGGAATTAGACCTTAACCCAAAGGAATGCGGCTGTGATGACGGAATTTCAGGCAGCTCAGGGTGGGGGTAGGGGTCCCTCACATCTTACCACCCATGAAGACGGCTGTGCCAGGGACCCCTGAAGAGAGGTGAGGGTCCCCCTTAGTCCCTCACCTCAGGTAGGCAGGCTATCTGGTGCGATGGGATGGAAAGCCCCACGCCCGGCCGCCCAGCCCAGAGCAGCGGATCGTAGGAGCTCTGGATGGATTCAAATCCTAGTCTGCCCTTAACTAACCGTACGTTCCCGCCAAGGGCTGTCAAATGGGCACAGGTCTCACTTTTTTGCGGGGAAAGATCTGTTGAGTTAGCAGCCTGGGAGACCTCCCAGGAGGGTCAACCCTGGCTCCACGTGTGAGGCGGAGGACGGGGGCGGGAGGAGGACCCAGCCCGGCTCCAGGTCCTCTGCTCCCGAGAGGCGCGGGGCAGGCGGTTCCCCCGAGGGCGGGCCGGCCACCCCCCACCCCCGTTCGCTCCTACCTGGCTCAGCGCGGCCGCCGCTCCTTGCCCGCGCAGCCCCGGCACATTTTGCGCGAACCCGCTCCCCGGTCCCACCCCGCGCCAGACCCCGGGGTCGCGGCCCGAGGAGGCGCCCGGCAGATCCTCCGCCCCGCGGGAGCCGAACCCGCGAGGGGCCGGCTCGGGCTCCCATTTAAATACCTCTCCCGCCCCACCACGCCTCCCTGCGGGCCGGCCGCGGGGTCCTAGCGCCGCCGGTGTTGCCAAGAGGGAGCGAAGCATCAGCTTCTTGGTGCTGAAATCCCCCAGGAGGCGGCGGGCTGCAGGGGCGGGATCAAAGGGGCCGGAGGGAGAGGGGTCGCCGAGGAGGCCCCGTGCCAGCGAGGCCGGTCCGGGCGGCCGCACTTGCAGTTCGCGGCCCCGCGGGGTTTTGGGGGCCGGGCGGCTCCAGGAGCCGCAGGTCCGCAGAGGAAATCCTGCCTGGTCCCGAGTTCCCGCTGCCGGCGCCGGGCACTTAGGATGGGGCGGGGGGCGGGGGGCGAACAGGAGGAGTGACCGCGGGTTTGAACCAGGAAGGAAATGACCCTGCGCTGGCCCTGGGGCGGCCACCGAGGGGATTCCCCCGCCGTGGCTATCTCCTCCGGACAGTCCAGGCAAGTCACTTCCCCCTCTGGATGCGGTCTGGTATCCAGGCCTGTCACCCTGGCACCGACCCTGAAGCAGCCCTGGGAGCCGGTCCCACCCAGGTGTCCAGCTTGCAGATTGTGAGGCTGAGGTTAGGCATGGGGACAGCGAATATGAATAAACACCAGTGGTCTGCGATGGCTAAGAGCCCATTGATCTTTGGGAAACCCGAGTCTCAGAAAGGTTCAATGGCATATCCAAAGGCATGCAGCCTGTAAGAGGCAGTGATGGGAGTCCACTGTGTGCACAGAGCGAAATTCGGCCGAGCTGAGGGCCCCTCTGCAGGCACCATTTTGCTCAGGGTGAAACGCTGTGCAAAGTGGCATGGTGGTATCACTGACCTTTACATCAGAGACGGAAGCAAACCTTCCCCGAGCCACCCCTCTTCTCCACGGATGCCTTGACCCTACCAAGTCCAGGGGATGGTGGTGCTGCTGGGGGTGGACTCCGGGGTGAGGGTGTTGAGGGAGGAGGGTCAGGGCTCTCCTTAGAGTCTGGTTGCCCAGGGTAGAAGGGAATTCCTCTTCCGCACTGTTTCTCTCTCCTGATAGAGTGGCGCAGGGGCCCGTCTTACAGGTGGGAAAGCGGCCGCCCATCGTGTGTGGTAAACCATGGTGATGCCAGGCTCAGGGCTGGGTTCCCTGCATGCCGGATGGCTGCTGCCTTCCCATGTGGCTCCCTGTGGGGATGGGCCTGGGCAGAAGGGGGACAGCCCAGAGGACATGAGCTAGGACAGCTGGTGGCCCAGGGCCTACCCAAGCCTCCGAGGAGGAGATGGGGAACGTTTCCAAAGGCGGACAATGAGCTGCAATGAAAGCCTGGGCATAGAAGGCTGCAGCTGTGGGCAGTGTCCAGACCTCCACCTTCCCTCCAGCCACCTGGGGCCTCAGACTTGTGCTCATGGAGGTCCCAGCCGGTGATCCCAGCTCTCTCTCTGGGCTCTAGTGCCTACCCGGCCAGATGGAAGCCCCGCTTCCCTGTCTGTAAAGCGGGGGAGAAAGTAGCCACCTCTCTGGGTTGGTGCCAGAACTAAGTGTAGTGGGCCCAGCCTGGGGCCTGCACCCATGGGAGCTGGGTAGCTTCTCACTGTCTTTTTTTTTTTTTTTTTTTAATATATTTTATTGATTTTTTTTTTTTTTACAGAGAGGAAGGGAGAGAGATAGAGTTAGAAACATCAATGAGAGAGAGTCATTGATCAGCTGCCTCTTGCACACCCCCTACTGGGGATATGCCTGCAACCAAGGTACATGCCCTTGACCGCAATCGAACCCGGGACCCTTCAGTCCCCAAGCCGATGCTCTATCCATTGAGCCAAACCGGTTTCGGCGCTTCTCACTGTCTTGATGGTGATTGGTGATGTCTCTTCTATACCCTGCAGGCTTCCTTTTCCAGATCCTTATCCAAGAGGCCAGCTAATGCCCAGGAAGTGATTGCTAGCAGTTCTTCAATATGGGCAGGACATGGCTGAGTTGGATTCAGGCAGTTCCTGGCTCTCCCACCTGACCTGAGCCCCCCGCCCCCCCCCCCCCCCCGACCCCAGGCCAGCTGAGCTCGGCCGTACCCTTTCCTGAGCTGCTGCCAAGCAGCAGATGCTGGGCTGGCACCAACTCTGATGGGGCCGGAGTAGGGCAGGGCTGGGGCCATGGCTGGCTGGGGAGAGCAGCCTGCCTGCCTCCCCACACAACCCCAAAGGCTGCGGTTGTGGTTCGTTCGCCGGTTTCTGCCTCACTCAGTGTCCAAATGGGGCTCCCCAAGAGTTAGACACGGATGGGCAGCCAAGTGCGCCCACCTGCTGCAGATGCCCCTTGGGACCAGGGGGAGCTAAAGGCTGGGAACCCCGCGTGCTCAGCACCCCTCCCTTCGCCTCTTCACTCTCAGCAGTCCTGTTGCTGTGTGATTTTTGGCAGGTTGCCTGAACTTTCTGACCTCCATTTGCTGTTCTGCAAAGTGACACTAATATTAGCGCCCAGCGTCCCAGCTTGCTGTGAAGATCAAATGCAACCACGTGTGTCAAGTGGTTCACTGAGGGCCTGGCCCACGGTCCTTCCTCAGGCTTGTCCCGGGGAACTGGTGGACTCACCCTGTGGAGCACCCCGTCCAGATGGGAGGCAGAGGAGCTTGATCTGAAGGAAGAGAGGTTGGAACGGAGCAGGTGGGATTTGCCCAGTAGCCATGTGAAAGGTAGCTTTCTTTAAAGAGTCTGGTTTAGCTTCTTTAAAGAGTCTGGAAGTCCAGCCTTCCGTCCACTGTTGCCTACTTAGCTCCTGCTCACACCCCTCCAGAACAGGGAGCTCTGCTGGACCGCCCACCAGTGGGCCGCTCCGCCTTCCCCGTATTGGTGTTTTTGTAGCTATGCCGCCAGCCCCATCTGCATCTGTCAGTGCACATAGGAGACACGTCTTTTCCTGTGTCCTTAGGAGTACCGTCCTGAGGTGAGAAGACCCTTTCAGGCACCAAGTCAGGTGCAAAGCCTCCTGGGAGGGTTTTACCTCGGGTCAGAATGAAACAGAAGGATCCCAGGTGGGATCGGGTGGCCCGGGCAGGCAGTGATGTGCATATCCTGTGCGGCCGTGGACACGTTGCTAACTGTAGAACCGGAGTGAGAAGGATGTGAGTTTCCAGGACTCGTTGCTGAATACCCATCGTGGGCCAGTCCATCTCCTGCGGGAAATCGGGTAAAGACAGACACAGACAGCATTCTTTTAAGTGTCTTTATTCTCAATTACTAAGAAATGTATGCTCAGAGAAGTCAGCTTTGGAAGCAGGAATTGAGCCCACGTCTCCAGACTCCCAGTCCAGGTCTCAGTGCACGGATGCGGCTGTCCTCACTCCGTGCCCCTGCCAGCACCTCTGAGGGCCCCCAGGAGTCAGGAAGTTCCCTCCTCAGCCCCTATGGCGGCCCTGCCTTTTGGGGCAAAAACCCTGGGTTCCCCAGCTCTTCTGCCCATCCGCCCTCGCTCCCGAGGGACACTGGGCTCGGGCCATACCAGCGAGGGCCGCCTCCTGGAGGGGCCGTAGGAAAGGAGAGCAAACGCTGCTGAATGTCAGCTGTGGGGAGTCTGTGGGCCCAAAGCCAACACTGGGCGCTTGGGAAACAAACATCAGGGGGCAGGTGGTGCGTCCCCTGCTCTGAAGAATAGCTGAAGTGTTAAATGGGATTAATGAGGGCTTTCAGGACTGGGCCTGCTGCCAGGCACTTCACTTGAATCATCTCCTTCTCATGGCCGTCCACAAAGAGGGGACTCTCAGGGCCTGTCTTCTGTGGAAGAGGGACTGAGGCTCGGAGGGATAGTGGCTTGTGCCTAGTCACTCAGCCACCAGATGGGGAAGGACAGGACACGGCAGCCATGCCCATCCAAGTCCTTGGGCTCCAAGGCCCTCGGGCACGGCCAGCAATGGGCCTGGCTGGTGTTCTGTTCTCCCTGTGGCGCTCGGAGCGACCAGTGCAGGGGAAGCAGGTGCTGGTGAGGCCCCATGTGTGCCCCAGCTGCCACATCAGAGGCTTTCAGCTCTGGCTCTGGTCAGTGAGAACGGAGGCTGAGGGCCTGGAGGCTCCCAGAGGCCCCAAGGGAGAGAGGGGATGTTAGGTGAGAAAACCCGAGACGGGCGAAGCGGGCAGGGCAGGATCAGAAGCGTTTCCACACTTTGAGTGTGCCATGTCATGCACCGTGAAACCACAGCTCTCTGCAGCGCCCGGGCTGCTGGGAACCGGAGGGCTTGTCCCTGTGAGTCCTCCGTGTTAACCATTTGATGGTTAGACCCGATATACCCTTTTCTGGATGATTCAGAGCTGTTGGGATGGGCTTTGGTTAGGCCCGTGATGTCATAAAGTGTCATCTTCATGTTAACAACAGCTACAGAGACAAGCGCAGGGTGGGATAGCAGCGGACGCGTGAGTGCCCCTGGTTGGAGGCAGCACTCGTTGGAGGAAGGCCTGCCACAGGGAGCTGGTGGCCTTGCCCCAGTCACTTTCCTCAGGCTGGCAGTCTCCGTTTCTCATCTGTAAAACTAGGCAGTCATTTTGCCACTGCAGGGGGGTTTTGAGATGATGACACTGGAAACCTGAATGGATAGCGGTGGGCCAGTATGAGTACTGATATTGTCGTCCTCATGTGGAAGGCGGCTTGTCTGCGGGGACAGAAGGAGCCCTCAGTGACGGGAGACAATGACTGAGAGGGGGCGGGGTTGAAGGGACTCTGTCACTGCGGGCTCAGTGGTCCCAGAGCAGAGGTGGGTCCCGGGCTCCTTGGGGGGAACGGTTGTGGTCCAGATAGGCCATCCCATGGTGGGGTGGCCATGGTGGAGTGGCCCTTGCCTCCGGAGGTTCCCTGGAGGTCCATTCCCAATTTCCTAACCTTTCCAAACTTCGGGCTCTTTGCTATGTTGGGCTTCTAACCAGCCACGGGCTCCTGTCTTCATCTGGGTGGTCAAAGCCCCGAGGGCTGGCAGAGCCTCCAGAAACAGTCGCATGTGTGTACCCAGGTGATCCCCACAGACAATGGTCACCCCTCAAAGTGTCAGAGGATCCCCTCCCCCTACTTTCTCTCACTTGCCTCACACAGCAAGCTCCTCCAGGTTCTAGCTCAGGTCCTCTCCAGCTTTGGAGAGTATGAGAACCCCAAGGGTGTTGAGACACACTGCCTGCTGGGAGTTGTATTTTCGTCCTTGTTGAGTGGGCTGAGGAGGGGCCTGAGGAGGGCAGAGTCAGTGGAGACAAGCAGCCCAGGTTTCAGAGAGGGCCCACCCTGGCTCCCATCCTCTCTGTACCGCCCACTGCTGTGTGGTTTTGAGTTGGTGGCCTGGCCTCTCTGAACCCATTCTGTCTCTGTCGAGTGGAGCAATGATGGACGATTAGGGCTGCTTGAAGAGTGAGCTTCTGTGTCAAGTGCCCGCCCACCCCCACTCCCCCACCCCACCACCTTCCCCTGCTCATGGCACCCACCCAGTCGGGTGGCAGGGTGTGTGATTCCTGGTGGGGTTATTGTTTGCATTTTTGGCAGCAGCTTCATCTTCTTCGTGCTGATTTAGTTCAGGGAGTGGGGGGGGGGAGGTGGTTGGTGAAGGCCGTGCTCAGGGGATGTGGGGAGGGGACCTGCTGTAGCTGCCTCTCAGAGCCAGTGAGAGTGGGCAGCATTCTCATGCTGCAAGGGGACAGAGGATAGATGAGGGGGCAGAGGCCCTGGCACACCCAGCTTAACAGGACCATCCTCTTTAGCACTGGCCACTGTGACCCAATGTCCACTCATATTGCCTTCCTCCTCCTGGCCTGGGGCCTTTCCTGAAAACGTCAGATACTGGCCTTTGGGGGAATTAAGTGGGGCAGGAGCGAGCTCAGGTCACACAGCCAGGAGCTGTCCAAGTGGGAGCTGCAGCTCTGTCCCTCTGCTGTGTTAGGCTGTCATGCCTCCCCCATGATGTCCCTCCACACAGGGGCTTCCCCCATGGACGCAATACACCTGCAACAGTGTGCTCCCCCGAGTACACACACATGCACACACCCTTCATATATATCCTCAGACAGCACAGGCCACACAGGGGCACAGTTCATGAAAACAAGCATGCATCAACCTCACACAAAAATTTCACACAGGCACACATGCTATCCACAAGCATTTCAAACATCTCACAGAGACACCCTCAAAGTGGCCAGACATAGATGCACATGCCCTCACAAATTCAACTCTCATATATGAAGCACAGAACACAGCATGCACATTGAACATACACGTGCACACAGAATATATATATGTTGTGTCCCAAAAAATGTATGCATACTTTGAATAATTATTAATTCCAATTCCAATTGAGCTATCAGCTGTTAAAGTGTGCATACATTTTTGGGGGGCACTATAATGTACACACACACACACACACACACACACACACACACACACACTGGAGGCCCAGAGAACAAAATTCATGCACTGAGGGGGGGTCCCTCAGTCTGGCTTGTGCCCTCTTACAGTCTGAGAGCCCTCAGGGGATGTCTGACTGCCAGCGTAGGCCTGCTCCCTGCAGTCGGACATCCTTAGCGCTGCTGTGGAGGCAGGAGAGGCTCTCGCCATGGCTGCTGTGCTCGCCAGCCATGAGCCTGGCTTTGTCTTCTGGCCCAGCAGTGCTCCCCCTATGGGAGTGCGCTGATCACGAGGGGACAATTCCTATGTTGAGTGTCTTCCCCCGGGTGGTCAGTGTGCATCGTAGCGACTGGTTGTTCTGCCATTTGGTTGATTTGCATATTAGCCTTTTGTTATATAGGATATATATCCCACCAAACACCCCAGTCACAAACACTCCACACACATGACAAACACATCATATTGCATATATACAGCAACAACTTAAAAGTTCAGGCTCCCAAACCCAGCACACACACATCAGACATAGTGCATAGGCCAGGGTGCTGTGTGTGTGTGGATGTGTACATGCACAGGCACACATGCACACGTGGCTTGCCCATGGGAGCTAGGCTGTGATCTTGCATTGCTCATGACTCTGACTTTCTCAGAAGCAAACCACACACATGAGTCGGGAGGCTTTCACTGGGGCTGATTTCCTGGGGTGTGGAAGGGGAGAAGGGGGAAGGGTTTGAAAGACCACTGTGCCTCCCAGGGATCCCATGATTGATCCTGATGGGATGCTGGGAGCTCAGAATCCCAGGAGCCTGCAGGCTGGGCAGGAGCCCCAGGCGCAGAGGGCTGGATCGTGTCTTCTGAGGACTGGGTGCCCAGCTGTGTCCCCATAGCCAGCCTCTGTCTCCACATCTGGAAGCTTGGTAATGTGCATTCAGCCTTCCAGACTGCTGCTCTCTGGCCTCTTCTGGGCTGTGTGGCTTCTGCCTGCTTGCCTTCCCTCCCCTCTGTGTGGAGGAGAACTGGGTTTGAGGCCTGAACCAGACCCCTAAACCCAACTTCACCTCTGCCTGCATCAGAGCCCACCAGGCCTGGGGTTGGGCTTGCTTCCTGCTGGAGAGGTGCCTCTTGGGAAAGTTTCTGGGCAGCCCCTCTCCCTACAAGCCCTCCTATCAGCATGGACACTCCCATTTTACATGATCCTCCCAGGCCTCCCAGGTCCCCAGCCAGCTATTGCCCTGCCCTCCTGTCTTCTCCTAGCCAGACCTGTCAAAGCTGTCACCTACTCCTCTGTCTCTATTCCCCTCCACTCTCCTCACTTCTTCGTCCACTTGTCTCCAGCCCTGCCATTCAACCAGCTCATCTCTGGCCTGTGTGTCTGGAGTGACAATGGACAGACACGCTCCCAACCCCAGCTGCCTTGGTCACTCGGCTGCTTTCTTCACAGCTGCTCCCTCCCTCCTTCCTGAATTGTCTTCTTCTCTTGGTACCTGTAATACCCTCTCCTGGTTCACCTCCCATCTCTCCGGCATTTCCTCCTGGATCCTCGTGTTGCCCGCCGCCTCCCACCCCCACCCCCTTCCTCCTCTTTCTCCACCTGATCTTTGATGTGGAAGCTCTCCCTCCCCCCTTGGTTTTGGCTCCTCTCTCTTCTCCCCCTCCCCCAGGAGAACTTCCTGCCCCAGGGTCTCCCTTTCCTGTTCATCCCTCCAGTCATTCATCCTCCACATGGCAGCCAGATGGACGTTCTCCAAACAGATCCGACTAGGTCACTCCCCTGCTTAAAACGCTTTGATGGCCCTGGGGGTCCAAGCATATGTCACATTTCCCGTTTTCCTGTCTATTTCACTACTCAGGGGGGCCAGACTCCATATCATGCACCCACATACATCCTCCATCATCCCGCTCTCCTTCCTGCTCTCTCCCAACTGTACTCAGTTATCTCTGTCAAGCTCCCTCTCCTCTCTCATTCTCTGTGTCTGTCTCTCTCTTCGTTTAGAGTTGCTAGAGGTGAGGGCTGTAGGAAATAATTGATGAGACTCCCATAGGAGAGTACCCCTAAAGGCATCCTGTCCAGTGCCTCAGAGACCTCCATGAAGCTCTTTGAAAGGCCCTGGGTGGCCAGAGTTAATTGGCTTCCCTGCTCTCCCACTGCCCTACTTTCACTGCAAGTTATGACCTTGACCTCTGTTCACCACACACTCTGAGGTCTGCTCCATTCAGCTCCTCCATCCGCCAGCTGGACACCTGGTCGTTGGCCTTGGCTTTCCCCCGGCGCCGCCTCCCCTGCCTGTTCCACCGGACCTCACCCTGGAACTCACCCCTTTTCCTTTGGCTGGTCCCACCCTGTGTCTGGTGCCTGAGTCTGCTGCTGCCTCTGCGTCATCTTTTTCCATGTAGCATGTGGCTGTGGCCCACAAGGCAGCCAGGGTGGCACGTGGTGGGGGCGTGGGAGGGAAGGTCCAGTTCTGCCCCTGGTTTGCTGAGTAACTTTGGACTCAGTCTCAGTAGCTTCATTGAAAATGTGAGAGAATAATATCTATCACATATACGTGTGGTGAGGATTAAAGTTCAGATATTTCATCCATCCATCCATCAGTTCCCTCTTTTCAATGTAATAAAAGCCCTTCCATGGGTTGCCTGCAGGGGGAGCCTTGGAGACAATAGCCTGGGAAAGCCTGAATTGGCCTTTTAAAGGCAGCCTGAGCCTTAACTTGATCTTGTAGTTGCTCTTTGGGTAACTACCAATGAAGTAGGAAGCTGAGACTGGGTCTGGTTGGTTTGGGACAACAGGGAGTTGGGAGGTAAGCGAGTGGTGAGGAAGAGAAGGGGGTGGGGGCTGCCAGGGAGGGGACTGTGAGTGAGGACTGGGGGGCTGGAGGAGTCCATGAAGCTTGCTGCACTCTCCTCTCAGTTTCCCAGGGAAGCTCCAGCGAGCTCTCCATTTCTCATAGATCCGCCGGGAAGTTGGGTCTGGTGTGTGGGCTCAAGGTGGGCACACGGGGAGCAAAGATTGCCCCACCACTTAGCATCCTCCAGGCCATGAACATAACAGCAATTCCTGAAATGAGCCAAGTGGGTATTACAATTTTCCTCCAGCTGCAAATATTCTGCACCTGCTCACCATGGTGACGGGAAGGTTATACATACAGTCTCAGGTCACTGGTTCCAGGTTGGGGTGGGGGCGTATTATAACTGCTAATGGGTATATTTTCATACCGGGGGTCTGAGTAATTTGGGAGGACAAAATGGGGCTAGGCCTGGGGTGGGAAAGGGCTGGATGTCAGGGAGAAGGGGAATGGAAGGTCTGTTGGCAGGAGCATCATGACGGGCCTGGCCACCAGCACTTGAAAGCGTGTTAAGTAGAAAGGCAGCATGGTGAGGTCTGCCCCGCAGGTAGGCAGGATGGCATGGGCCAGATGGGGAATGGAGGCAGGAGAGCAGCATGGAGGCCGGGCCCGTGCTGTCACTGAGCACCGGGCGATGGGGCCTGGACAAAGACAGAGACTGTGGTGGTGAGTGGGATGGATGGACAAAGACAGAGATTGTGGTGGTGAGTGGGATGGACATGGGGTTGATTGGTGGGCCTGGGGAGAGGGTTGTAGGAAGGACGGGGAAGTGAGGATGATCACTCCAGGTTCTGGCCAGGACAGGGCAGAGTTCAGTCAGGTAAGCAGTGGCTCACTGGGGAGGTGCTTCGCAGGCAGCCAGACGCTGAGCCTGGAGCCCAGAAGGAAGATCTAAGGGAGCAATGGAGGAGAACTGCCAGCAAGAGCCTCATTTCCCTGGCTGTGCCCGGGACCGTTACACCTGCCTCCTAGGAGGAGGTGTGGGAGGCCATGGGAGCTAAGGTACAGGAGGAAAGCACTGAATAAGACAGTGTCACCTCTGTGCTGTTTAATCAGAAATGCAAATTGCTGGAAACTGTACAAACCTTGGACATATCCGACCTGGGCCAGGCCTTGCGGATGGGGACAGGGCACTGAGACCTGCTGCCCTTAGTCCATCAGTCACCGGGGATATTCCCAAGCAAGACTTCTCTGTGGGCGGAACCATCCTCCCTCGCTAGTGGGACACGGGGAGCGAGGAATCTCAAGGTTGCTGAGGACTTAGGGTTCTCTCTGGAACAGCTTGCCTGCCCCCTAGTGGACTTCTGAAGAGCCTCGAGGACTCATGGGAACCCAGAGCAGGAGAAAGAGCAGCAACAAGAGGCAGCTTGGCAAGCCCTTGGGAAAGAACCAGGGCTTTGGTGTCCTACTGCCCCAGAAGCTCAGTAGCAATGGATGAGACGCCACTTCCTAGGGCTGTGCAGACGGCTCCCCAAGACAACAGCCATGCAGCATGCTCAGTACATGTGTGGCTGTACATGTGTGGCCTTTCCTCCTGTTCTGTGTCACTTCCCTCCTGTTCTGTGTCACTTCACCTTCCCCGTGAGAGAGATAATGTAGCTCTAAAGGTCTGGGAGCAAAACGAAGTTTCCATGCATTCATGCTTTCCTTCCTCACCTCCCCTGTCCATTTTATTTCTCCTTCCACCAGGATCCCCCAGCCCTGCCCTCACGTAAGCCCAAGTCCACTACTCAGGGTGGCCAAGAGGCTGAGGAGCCGGACAGGGAGTTGCCCCTCCCACAGCACTTGGGAGAGGAAGAGACGGTTTCGGGGGAGGCTTCCTGGAGGAGGCAGCAAAGGAGCAGAGGGACTGTAGGGTGAGGAGAAGTTAGCCAGGAAGGGGGGGGAGCACAGGGGGGGGGGGGAAGAGTGCCCAGGCTGGCATAGGGGTTGGGTGTTGGCGGTAGAGTGTCCGTAGCTCCAGAGGGTGCCAGCAAGAAGAGAAAGAGCAGCCAGGAAAGCCACAGGCTGACACCTGGCAAACAGGATCCCAACTGAGCATTAGGTTAAGCAAGCCCAGCTGCAAAGCACAGCGGAGGAGAAACTAGGCGGGAGACCTCAGGGGCAGAGGTGGCTCGTTAAAAGCCTTTGGGTTAATTAGTTCATTAGCTTGTTCATTCATCCTTCCACCCTCCCAAAGCTCACTTCTTCACGGGCACGGGAATGAAGCAATGACCTAGATAAGGCCGCTGCCATCAAGGGAGAGCCCCGTGTGGTGCAACAAGTACCTCCAAGGGGCCGTTGGAAAGGGGTTTCGGAAGGAGGTGGCCTTTTTGGGTGGACTTTGAAGGATGTGTAGGAGTTCACAGAATGTTGAAAAAGGGATAAGGTCATTTAGGGGAAAACAGCAGGAGCCACGTGTGGCACCACGAGGGGCCTGGGGGAGAATGCGCAGTCTGTCCCGGCCAGAGAGCTGGCTGTGCAGGGGGCGGGGCAGGGGAGGGCAGCGTGTGTAGGGCTTGGAATGCCACGTTGCAGTATTTGGACTTTGCTAAGGAGTCCATCCCCAATGGTGCCTGAAGAGCCACGGATCAAACAAATCCCCATCACCTGGCTCGGGGTGGACCTTCTGGAGCCCTGTGGCCCCTTCTGTCAAGAACCCCATTCCCTCGAGATGCCAGGAGTGTTCGTTGCTGGGGACCATCCCAAAGGGACAGGAGGGTGACCTCAGGCTGGCAGGGGAAGGCAGGGGGACTTCATGGGGACCAGCTGGCACTGACTCATCGTGAAAGTCATGACACGAGGGCCCCATCTCTGGGGCTCCACCTGGGCATGTGCCCGGAAGCCCCATGCAAATGCTGGGCTGGCTCCTCATGAGAGGAACCAGCTCTGAGGGCCCCTCGGCCTCACCTGACCTCACCCCGGTTTGCAGAAGAGAAAGCTGTGTGCCCCCGAGGCCATGCCCTCTGGGAGCCTCCAGGGACCGCTGCCATTTCTCTGGGCTGTTGTAGCACCGGGCAGCCCCCTCGGGGCAGGAGGCAGAGAGAGGCCGGCACGGACCAGTCCCTTCCCTCTCTGAGCCTCCATTTCCTCATCTAGAAAGTGGGCAAATAACTCTGTCTCAGAGAGTGCTGTGGCTGAGGTAATATGAGTGGGAGCTCCAGGCAGGGGCGTGTCCCACAGCAGGCAGGGGGGTAATGTGGAATACCAGTAAATGAGCCAAAAGCTCCCAGGACAGAAGAAACCAGCCCTGACCCTGGCAAGGGTACAACACAGGAGCCAGGTGGGCCTTGCTCTCCAGAGAACTTGTTCGCAGCTGATAGAGGTTGGGGAGAGGTGAGGGCCCTGGCGTGTGGTGGTCTAGTCACATTCAGTGTGCCAGCTGCGGAGCCAGAGCTCCCTCCCGGAGCCCAAGGTCTGCCCTGGGGGTCTGAGCAGGGCGTCTGAGAACAGAGCGGCCTCTGTCCTTCTCAGAGGGCACAAGAGTCAGGAGACCCTTGGCTGGATGCTGACACACGACATACAACCCACACATGGGCAAAGCATGCACTTGGATACACACCACACATGCAGGCACACACGGTGTGCACAGACACCAAGATAAGGAGACCCACCACTGCTCCAGGAATGGTGCCCAGACATAACTGACACACACACAGCTAGAGCAGCACACACAAAGCCCATAGATACACAAGTGCATATACACGACTCACCAGACACTTAAATGCACATATACACAGACGGACAATGTGCACACAGACAATCACAGCTATGCACAGGTACACTGTCACTTGTCGCTCAGGGCACTTTGAGCTCTGACATCCACATGGTCTTCATGCAGGTTGTCACATATACATTGAGTGGCCAGATTATTATGATCTCTGAACACATAATAATCTGGCCACTCAGTGCATATATATATATATATATATATATATATATATATATATATATAGCCTGGTGCATGAATTTGTACATAGGTGGGGTCTGGCCAGTCTGGCCAGGGGTAGGGGATATGGGTGGTTGGCCAGCCTGCCTGCTGGTCGAACTCTTGATTGAGGGGACAATTTGCATATTAGCCTTTTATTATATAGGATATACACTGAGTGTGGCCATATTATTATGCATTCAGAGGTCATAATAATCTGGCCACTCAGTGTATATGCACCGTGAGTCACTGCTGCAGCACACTCCTCAGTTGGGAGCACGCATGCACAGCTGTTGCTGCCTTCAACATAATCGCAGCACAGGAGGCAGGCAGGCAGGGACTGGTCCTTGTGCAGTGAGGAGCTGAGGTCTCAGAGAGGCCAGACCCACAGGTGTTCTTATGGTCCTCTGCTTTAACTCTCACGGTGGCATGGAAGCTAAGAGTGACAGGCCTAATTTGGCACCTGAGAAAACTGAGGCATGAAAAGGTTAGGTCTAGCCCTAGCCAATTTGCTCAATGGTTAGGGCATTGACCTATGGACTGTAGGGTCAAGAGTTCGATTCCTGTCAAGGGCATGTGCCTGCGTTGCAAGCTCCGTCCCCGACCCCTTCATGCAGGTAGAGGCACATGCCGGAGACAACAGGTCAATGTGTCTCTCTCGTGTAGATTAATTAACAGCAAAGCTTTGCAGGTAGGGACGGGCAGTGGCATCTCCCATAACCAAGCCCAGCACTTTCACACAGCAGCGCATGGCTCCAACTCATCATCCCTTTCCCATTGCCATTCTCTTACACACACACACACACACACACACACACACACACATGTCTCTGTGAGCCCAGCCTGTGGGCAGAACATGTTCCCAACAACTCCCAAGGGGCCTTTGGAAGAAGGACCAGTTTGTTTAGGGCTGAACCTGTCCCCTGCCCCCTGCCCTCTCCTTGGCCCCCCCTCCCCATCTGAGAAATGAATCCCACATGTGCCCGGGCTGCCTGAGGGTTTGGGGGATCACTCTTTGATGTCGGAAGCCAGGGTAATGAGTTGGCTGTGGGTCTGTTTGTTTTTTCTCTATGACAGAAGTCTCATTTTCCTAAGAACCAAGGCATTATCGCTCCACACTCCTCCCCCGCACGGTGCTCACAGATGACCTAAGGACCAGACGGGCCTGGGGAAGACAGGCAGGGAAGGAGGAAGCATGGTTGGAGCATCAGGAACCTGCATCAGGAACAAGGCTCCTGTGGGCCCCGTCCACTCCCGTTTGAGAGGTGACAGCGCAAAGGCTCCGAGAAGAGATGCAACGTGAGTAGGTGGCCCTGCTGGCCCTGGAGCCCCATCTGCCTGGCGCCAGTCCCTGGCACCTGTCTTGCTTCTGCTCATGCCACCGGGGAAAGGACCTTCCCGCTGGGCGCCTGGGCCCAGCGGCTGCACCGCGGGGCAGCGATCCTGGTGTGAGGGATAACGAGCTCCTAATAACGAGCTCTCAGACTCAAAACCACTTGTGGAGAACGAAGCCCTGCCCGGAAGGAAGGGAATATTTCTATTTTCATTGCTTTGGTGTCAGGAGGCAAGTTTACCCATAGGATTCACACTGGAACACATCAATTAATGTCGCTCTGGGGCACTCACTAATGAGCACTCTGGCTGCAAGGGAATTCTTTGGGGGGAGTGAAGCGGAGAGGGGGGTTGGGGGTGTCCAGGCTGGTGCAGGCCCCTGTCCCACGCTGTCCCTCTCCTCGGGGCCCAGCCTAGGCCTCCCCTGAGCTCGAAGGTCCGGCTGAGCACTGGCGGACTTTGGCAAAAGCCGCCCTGATTTCCTGGTTTATGAGGTCCTTCCAGGGATCCCTGGGGAAACAGGAGAAACACGAATAAGAAAAGTCCGGAACAACAGTGAGGGAGTAAGCTCCCACACGGCTTCCAAGGAGCCCCTCTCCCTTCCTTGGGGCCGCCTGGGCCCTGCGCTGGTCCAGCCTTGGCTTACCTACCGGTGCCCTCCCCATTGGGCCTCTAGGGGACCAAGGCTCAGCGAGGGGCAGGGCTGCTGGCTCATCTGCACATGTGGCTTCAGACCAGAGGTCTCCCAGCCCCAGCTCTGCTCCTTACGTAGGGACATGACCTTGGGAGGCCAGAGGGGAGGGCTCTGTGACCCAGGACCCCCACCCCACACACACTCATTCTCTCGTTCACTTCCCGCAGGCGCCTACAGGCGGGCAGAGCGGGGTTATTGCCTTCACAGAGAGCGAGCAAGGCTCTGAGTGACTCGCAGCCACCTGGCAGGGGGCGCTTTTGAGCCTGGTTAGCAGGAGCGGAGGGGAGCAGAGGGGAGTGAAGGGGCCACTGTACAGACGGTTCCTGTGTCACACTACAGCAGGCATGTTTGTGGGCCCTGCTCCCTGGGGCGTGGCTGCACCAAGCCGAGCAGGGGCATTTCACCCCCTCCCCCTAAGCCCCCCCAGTCTCCCAAACACCCCCAAATAGGAGGATCTACAACGTATGCAGATATGACAAATACAGAAAGTGAAGATCAAAGCACCTTTAGAAAATTTGACTTTTAAAAAATCCAGCTACAGCATGCAGTTCAAGTACAATTTGGGAACTCCCTTCTAAATGCAACTCTTAAGGCAAGTTCCCGTCCCCCTGGCATCCTCGCCCTTCCTTAGAGATCCCGTGTCTGTGCGTCTGTCTGCCACCTCATCTCCAAGCAGGCTGATGGGCATGCGGTGGTGTTTGTATGTGTGTATGTGCCTGATGCCCACGATGAGTGTCCTGTGTGTGCACATGTGTGTGCACGTGTGTGTGTGTGTGTGTGTGTGTGTGTGTGTGTGTGTGTGTATGCACAGTCTTCTGGGTGCCCACGTGCTGGGTATGAGCCCGTGGGCCCAGGTTGGTGTGGCATTGCCCCCTGCCTGCCGGGAGGCCTGGGAGAATCTCTACTCTCCTCCCTCCCGGAGCCAAGGAGATGGAAATGTTCCTGGCACTTTCTAAGGTTTCTGTCCGGGAATGGAAAAGCCATCAGCTGAGGGAGCTTGGAATGACAAGTGGCTGCCAGGCCTGCCGGTTCCCGCTCCTGGTCAGGGTGGGGCGGGGAGGGCTGGGAGCCAGCTGCCCGGCCTGCGGGACCAGGGGAAAGGCCGGAGCCGCAGAGCTGGACACCACCGGGCACTGAGGGCTGCGCCGGCACATGGGGGCAGGTGATCCGGGCTGGCCCATGCAGGGGAAAGTTCCATAAACATGTCAACAGCAAACACCAGGGAGCACCGGGGGCTACGGGTGGCAATGCTGGGAGAGGAGGGAGAGGGTGACAGCAGGGATCGGTGTGCCGGGTGTGAGGAGAGCTGGCTCAGGCAGCAGGCAGCGTCAGAGCCGAGACCTGCGGGATGGGAAGGCGCCAGGCCCGGGCCTTCCGGGACAGGGGACAGAGAGAGCTGTCCTGGGTGGAAAGAGCTCAGGGCTGTGTAAGGAACAGAGAAGGCCCCGAGCAGGTGGCTTGGGAGCAGAAGGTGGCCGGTGAGGTGAGGCCGACGGGAGGGAGACGCGGGCCACAGGGAGTGGAGCTGCCTGGGTGTGAGCCTCCGAGGCATAGGAGGCCCCAGAGGGTTATACAGGGAGCTCTCACATCGATCGTATTTGTTTTCTCTGTAGAAGATCACTGCGGGAGACGGATGGAGGGGCCCGGTGGATGAGGGGGAATGGCAAGGAGCCCTGCCATGGCCAGAAGAGAGGCGTGGAGTGGGGAGCTGGCAGGTGGGGGTGTGATGGAGGCAGAGCTGTGGGGCTGCTGAGGACTCTGGACAGCGGGCCCTCGCCCGGCTTGCTGAGGCGGGGATGGCAGGGCCGTCAGGAGAAGAGAATTCTGGAGGAGGCCCAGCTGCCAGGTGAACCCCGAGATCTGGGAGGCCATGAGGGCTCTGGAAGGAACCATCGAGGGGCAGTGAGCTGCCTGGTCCTGGAGCTCAGGGGGCGTTGGGGCCCGAGGCCACGAGGACTGGTCATCTGGACGGGACAGACAGCCCCAGGGAGCGCCTGTGCACCCCGGCATTGAAGGGAGAGGTGCGAGCCCCGGAGGATGAGGTGCAGAGGACGGAGCACAGTGGAGTGAGGAGGAGGCTGGAGCCGTTTCTAGGAAGCGGGAGGGCAAAGGGGAAATGTCAGTGAGAACGAAAACTGCCCACGATCTAGTGACATCGCGGAGGTGACCTTCAGGGAGCTCCGGCGGGGGCAGGGGTGGAAGTCAGACTGCGGGGGCTGGGCGGGGAGTGGGAGGTGAGGAATTGAGCTCGGCATCAGCAGACGGGCCTTCTGAGAAGCGCAGCTCCGAGTGGAGGCGAGAAGTGGGGAGGGAACGGAGGCCTGTGAGGTCAGGGGACTGCCTGCCCGAGGAGGGGCAGAGAGGTGAGTGGGGACAGAGGACCTAGATGGTGGGCAAAGGGCACACGGGGCCACTCCGTGCTCCTGGGCGTGGGCGGGCCATGGCTACTGCGGCGCATGGGAAGGCACAGCAAGGACAGGGACCCGCCCAAGGCCACACAGACAGGCCAGCCCCGGACCCATCCCCACACCACGCTGCTGCCCCGGCCACCCGGCCCCACAGACTCCTGCAGACCTGACGGCCGGGCTTGGAGGCCTTTCTGTGAACGCCAGCTGGCTCTGCACGCAGGAGGCTGGCGTGCCCTTGTAAAGCGGGCACATCTATGCTCTGTACACCTGCCAGCTTCTGCGTACGTCAGTGTGTGCCCATCCATGCGCTGCCCCGCCCTGCCTCCCTGGACCCCACTGGGGAGGGTGCTGGGAGTTGGATGGGTCAGTTCCTGTCCTTTGATCCTGAGGCAGGGGGTGGAGGGGGGGCACACCTGATGGCAGGTGGAAAGGAAATGGCTGCTGCAAGCGGCTCCCTGCCAGTCCATCCACATCCATCTGCCCACTTGCAGGACACCCAGCCTGGGTCCATGCCCAGGAAGCCCATGTGTGTCCCACACCCTTCTCACCTCTGAGCGATGGAAGGGGCAGCCTGGGAGAGCTGAGGAGCCAGCAGGAAGTGCTGACAAAGGGAAATCTCTGGTCGGGGAGCTGTGATGAGGTCATGCTGGGACCCTGGCAGGCTCTGCCCATCCCCAGGCCCAGCCGCCCCCCCCTGGCGGGATGACCTGTGGGCCCACAGGGACCTCCTTATTTATAGGAACCTGTAATTCTCAGTAACTGGCAACCCCTGTGACGCTTGCCTTCCAGTCTCCCCAGAAATCACGTGAATGGCCATAAGTGCCCCGCATTGCCCGTGCCCAGCTCAGGACGGAAGGTTCTACCCGCTCAGCGACAAGAGAAAGGTTGAGCTAGTTGTGGTGCCCCCACGTGTGGCAGCCCCGCCCTGTCACTACGAGGGAGTTTGTACCATGCTCTGCACCACACAGCGGACCTGGGGACATGGGCTCACAGCACAGATCCGAGTGAGGATCCTTGAGGCAGTGTGAGCTCGAAGGGCACGAGCGCCTCAGGTACAGGCCGCAGGACTGTGCCAACGTGCCAGCAGCGCAGTCCCTCAGGCGGGGAAGATGGGACTATGTCATCGTTAAAGAATTCTGTGTTTTCCAAGTTCCACACACTACGCAGGTAAGACCTTGGTCATCGGAAAAGCAAGAAATACCAAATTTCGCACGCAAATTGGTGGGGAAATTCCTCTTACTCACTCAGGTTTGATGTCCAGAGGTGCGGGGAGGGGCCTGGGGAAGCCTGCCTTCCCGGCCAGCCAATAGGTCTCCTCCACGCCCTTGCCCTGGAGGAGACAGGAAAGAGGGCTGAGCCGCCTCCTCAGGGGAGAGCCCTCCTCCGGGGAGAGCCCTCCTCCCGGGAGAGCCAGGCAGAGGGAGGCCCCCACTCCCAGCGCCCGGTGGAGGGAGCCTGGAGCCGGGAGGCAGACTGTCTGGGTCCCATCCTGGCTCTTTCACTTGCTATAATAGCTGTGTGACTTTGGCCGACTGACTTCACCCCTCTGTGCCTCGGTTACCCTAACATCTCATAAAGTTGCTGTGTGGCTGAAGTGAGTTAATATTTATCTGTCAGAGAGTAAATGCTAAGTCGTGAATTCCATGACCCAGCAGATCTGGAATGCTAAGACACCAGGCTTCTATGACCTGGATTCTCCCCCAACTACCCACGGACCTGGTGGCCTCCCCTGGGGTGGGGGTGTCGCTGCCTGGAGGTTAGGAGGGGGGCATGAGGGGCACTGGGGTCAAGGCTAGCTGGTCTAGAGGTTCCATACCCCGCCCTGGCAGGGAGAGGGATATTGCCCCTGGGAGCCCCCAGGCCAGCCCGAAGCACCTGCGGGTGGCATTCCCTTCTGTCATCCGTGCCTCTGTTCCTCAGGACACCAGTGTCCATTCCGCCAAACAAGACACACCTGCCCCGGCTTACGCCAGCTCACTCTCCCATCACCTCAGCCTCCAGGGCAAAGCATTCCGCATAGTCAGCCTCCCGGGCTGTGAGACTGTGGACACGTCCCTGGGCCTCTCTGAGCTGCACCCTCCTCCTCTAACCTTCCACAGCAGAACGCAGTGACTCCCCTGGGGCACCCCGTTTCTGAGGCTAGCTGCAGCCCTGGGGGCTTAAATGCCTAGGCTGCTCTAGTCTCCCCACCAGGCCTGACTGTAGCCAAGGAATTGGGGAAAAGAGAGGAGGCAGGAAGAAAAATCATTCATAGGAATGCTGTACCATTTCATGAACATTAACATTAAAAAAGAATACAGAGGTTACAGAGTTGTCTCTGCCTTTGAGGTGCTCATGGGCAAGGTCAACACAATAGCACACCTACAACAGCAGAGTGCTGGTCTTTAGACTGATAGTAACTGCTGGGGGAAAGGAAGAAGAGTGTTCCTGGATCAGGTGGGGCTTTCGTGAGAGGTGATGTCTATGTTAGGGTTCTGAGGGATGAGTAGGAGCCCAGCAGTGCTCTGGAGAAAGCACTGGCTTTGGGCCACCAGACCTGGGATCCAAGCTATGAGACTTCGGACAAGTCACTTTGGCTCTCTAATTTAATTTCCTCAACTACAAAATGGGGGCATTGATCCCCCTTTCATTATTGCTGTGAGCAATAGTACGCAAATGTATGTTGTGCACCAGCATGCTACCCAGGTAGATCATTTATAGAACTAACGTCTTTGCTCTCGTCCTTCTCATAAGGAGACAAATGAGGGAGTAGCTCAAGAAAGAAATGTTTCCTTAGAATTTGGGGAGTGGAGAGAACATGTGAAGGTGATCAGCCCTGTCCCAGCACCAGGCAGGCATTTCCTTCACCACATCCATGAGATGAGTCCCCGTCACCCCCCCCCCACCCCCGCCCACAGAAACGGGGCCGTTGGGAACGATTCTCACCAATATGTGGAAGTAGTTTCTTACCTTCAGCTCGGTCTGGCCTCTGATGTCAATTTTGTAGCCCTCGTCCAGGCTGAGCAGTGTCTGGACAGTGCTTCCGCTGACATGGATTCTGTGAGCTGAGGAGAAAGGTGGGAATCCATGTCCCCACCTGGCGGCAGCACACCCAGTGTCCGGTGGAATCACTGTGGGGCCTGTTCTAGCCAGTAACACCCACAGCTCTGACTCCTGTGATACCCCTCGCCTGGCTCTTCTGTCCCTTTAGTGGGTAGTTGGTCCCTAAAATAGAGGCCTCGAAGGAAAGCACATTACATAGATGGAGCGTTAAGAGGAGCCCAAGATGCAGTCAGAACCTCTAAGAACATCATTTCCACAGGGAGGGAAGTCTGTGAAGTGAGGGCAGAGCATATAAGCAGTTTTTTTTGTTTGTTTGTTTTGTTTGGGGAGGGGGGGGTGTTTTTCTTTCAAAATCAGGACTCCGTAGTGGGGCTGCCACGGCTGGTGGTCCTACGGAGCTGCGTGGCCAGGAGCAGAGGCCAGCGCTGCTCTAACCAAACCGCAGAGTGCCTCCTGCCGCCAGCAAGAACCTGAAGTGGCATTTTAACAGCGAGAAGGGGTCTCCTCGTGGTCAAGATGGGGAAACCAAGACCCAGAGGAAGAGCCTTTTGCTCAAGGACCCGAAACAAACCCATTGCAGTCAGGGCTGGGTTTCCTGCCCCTTCAGTCCCTGTTTTATCTGCTCATTTTCTCACGAGGTCATCACGAAAGCCTCGTGGAAAATTAAAAAGAACCAGTGACATGCCTCATCCCCTCACAGTGGCTTTACAAACCACAAGGGTACGCTGCCACCCGGTGGTGATCTGGCTCCTAAGCACTGTTTCCAGCAGCCCGGCTGCAGTTCACAGAGACGGGGGGCCTTGCTGGGCAGGAGAGAGACAGGGGACACTCACGTAGCCCCGTGGACTCCATCCGGGATGCGGTGTTCACCGTGTCCCCAAAGAGGCAGTACCGCGGCATGGTGAGGCCCACAACCCCCGCTACGCAGGGCCCTGGAACCCAAACGCACGTAGTGAGCTCAGCAGGTCCCAGACCTCAGAGAAGTCCCTTCGACAGTCTTTCCCTTCCTTCCTCGACCGTCGTCCCCACCCCACATTGTGGACTCCCGCTGGGGGAGGGCCGGGGGGGATGAAGCTATCCGGAGAGGAGGTGACATCTGTGCCAAGCTCTGGGGCGGGGATAGGTGGACACAGATACGTGGAAGCCAGACTCTGCGCTCAGGGAGCTCCCAGCTCGGTGTGGGGAGATGTGTGAACTGGGATCAATGCTGTGAAAAGGAAGCACCAGGACTGCCACCCCGGAGAGGGAACCCTGAGCCGGGCCAGAGGGCTTCCTAGAGGAGGTGGTGCACGAGCTGTCTTGACGGATGAGAGAATGAGTCAGCAGGGAGCAGCAGGTGCCAAGGAGGAAGGGATGGGGGCATGAGAAGGAGATGTCAGAGAGGCTGAGGTCTCTCCCAGACCCATCCCAGCAAACATTTAGATCAGGGGTCTTCAAACTACGGCCTGCGGGCCACATGCGGCCCGCAGAGGAGTCTGATCCGGCCCGCCAGGTTTTTTGGGCAGTGAGCGCAGCCGAGGTGTTACAGTAGGAATTAGTAGTTCATATAGTCCGGCCCTCCAGCTCTCTGAGGGACTGTGATCTGGCCCCTACCCACTTTAAAAAGTTTGAGGACCCCTGATAGATGTTTGCATGACCACAGAAGGTCCCTGTCCTGTCCTGCCTCTTCCATCAGACTACCAGCTCATCAGCATGGACTTAGATGCTCTTGACAGATGCTGAGACAAAAAAAAAAAGTGTGACTCTAAGCATGGATTCTGTGATTTATAACATTCTAGAACCTTAAAATAATAGAGGGAGGAAAAAGGAACATAAATGTTCTCTATTAAAGAGTTTTAGAATCTCCGAATTCCAGAAGCACCTCATTGGGGTTGCCTCACCCAGTGCCCCAGGCAGGGTTGGGAGACTGTGTGGCCCATCACCCCCACGGCCCCCAGCCCATACCTGAGTGTAGGCCAGCCCTGATGCAAATGGGCACATCGGGCGCATGCCTCATCCGGAAGTCGCCCACAGAGCTGAGGATGTCCAGGGCCATGTTGGCAATCTCGGCCGCGTGCCGGCTCCCGTTGCGCCGGGGCAGCCCCGATGCTACCATGTAGGCGTCCCCGATGGTCTCCACCTAGAAATCACAGCCTTCACACTCTCTCCCCGGTCTGCCCACATCCCACACCAGGCTGCCTACTGGGAGCCCACGACTACCCCCTGGTCTGTGGTCCTTGGGCCATCTCTGCCTGCCTCTCCTTCCAGCCGCTCTAGCGCTCTTGGGTCTATGTTTCAGATCGCCTTTGTCTGAGTTGCAGGACACCAGGCCTGTCCCATCTCCCCTGGCTCCAGGCCATGAGTGCCTCGGTGGCAGAGCAAGGTGCCCCTCTGCACAGTGCCACAGTGGCAGATCAGGGCTTGGTCTGGAGAAGAGCACGTGTTCATTGAATATTATCCTATTTTCCAAACCCCATTGGCCTTCCAACATGGACTGAAAAGGATGCTGATTTTGGAATCAGACAGATGTAGGTTCAAACCCTGGTCCTGCTATTTACCTTGAGCAGACCCCTTCACCTCTGTGAGCCTGCTTCCTCTCGTGTGGAATGCGTATTAAAGATAAAGTATTCAAAGAATCAGGCGCATCAAGGACGCTCAATAATGAAGACTTCAGTCTCCATCATCATCATCTCCTCCTTGGAGAAGATAGAATCACAGAGTCTCAGAATTGGGAGGGATTTTAAAGTCTAGTGAGGCATTGCCTGCTGTGTGATTTCCCTCTGGTCCTGCCCTGCACCTGGTTAGCTCATGTGTCTGGCCTGGGTCCTGTCTCCCATAGGCAGCCCGGGAGACCTGCTGCTTGATGTACCCCCCACCCCCCACCTCCCACCAGCCCTCCAGGTGTGCAGCTGCAATTCAGGGACAGTGCCCCTGCTCTGGGCACCCAGCATGGCCTCAGAGGGGTGAGCCAAGGCCCTGACTGGCGAAGAGGAGCAGTAGAAAGCCCCATGTTGGCCACACATCCAAACCACATTCTCCAAACTGCTGAAGCTGACCTCCTGCCCTCCACCTGCCTGCGGCTGACGGAAAGGGAGAGTGTGGTGCAATCAGCAATCACCCTCCAGCCCCAGCGGCAGAACGATGACCAGGCACAGGCTCGGACTCATAAAGATGAGCTCGCAAAGACTTAGATCTCAGGTCATGGCTGCAAGGGAGGGTTGTGGTTCTTTTAAAGATGGCGGAACACAGCCGGGGGAAAGATGAGAGCAAAAGTTTCCATACTGACAAACAGATGTGAATGCTAACTCCACCCCTGGCTTGCTGAGGGACCTTGGGCAAGTCACTCGCCTCTCTGAGCCTGTGTTCTCATCAGGACAGTAGGGAGGATGATCCGTCCCTCCGAGGAGCACTGCAAAGATTAAATGAGAGGCCCTGTGGCAGTCCCCAGCTGGGCCAGCCTCTGTAGGTGCTTAGCTAGTGCCGGTGCCCCAGTTCCCAGGCTGTGCTTCCAGGGAGAGGCCTCGTGGCTGCACCTCCAGCCTACAGGCCGCATGTGTTGGTGAATGAATGACACGGCTTAGTCGCAGAACCACTGTAAGCCATAGACACTTTCAGGTCTGTTTGTAAATGGGAGCGTGAGGTTCAGAGTGGTGAAGCGATTTGTCCAGGGTCACTCGGCAGGCAGTATGGCTGGGGCCAGACTCACCCCCTGGGGCAGCCCACGTGGGCTCTGCTCTGGAGTTCTGTCCGTAAAAGCGCTCACTCAGCGCGTGCGGGGAGGGAATCACAGACCCCCGTGGAACCAGGAAATGATCGCCTGGCTGCCTCCCAACCCAGACCGGATTAAAGAGCAGTAACCAGATCCTGCTGGGGGCGACGAGGGGAAACCAAGGCAGATGGCGTGAGTGATGAGAGACGGGCTCGTACATCGTGAGGAATGGGCCTCCTGCTCCCCCACATCTGGAGGGGTGTGCGGGCCTTGTTTTATGTCATCTCACTCTGCCAGAAAGACGCAGACCTCTTGGCCAGAGTTCAGAGCAGATCAGAAGGCATGATTCAGAGCTGGGAGGGACACATGTGTGAGATGAGATTAGCAGGGGAGGAAGAGACAGGCGAGGGTGACTCAGGGTAGATCAAAGCTGCCAGGGCTCAGCGAGGCCAGACGAGATGAGATGAGGAATCTTTCCCTGGGGCCGTGGGCCGGGGCAGCTCTGGAGGGAAGAGGGGAATTCAGCCAGCACAGGAGATGACACCTCAGCATCCAGCTGAACAGGGAACAGGAGGGAAGCAGCATCCTCGGGATGTCCCATGGCTCAGGTCTCCGTAACCAGGTTGGGTAGTGTGGTGCAGTGGGCAGGGCCAGGTGGTGGGGGTGGGGGTGGTGGACATTGCAGATTCCTATTCTGGCTCTGCCACCTACCAGCTGCATGACCTCGAGCAAGTCACTTCTCCTCCAGGCCTCAGTGAGCAGCTCATCCCGCTAACACACACTTCCTGAGGGCCTGCACGTGCTGGACATTGCCAGGCACTTGGGACAGAGGGGTTTAGGTTGGAAGTATGGCTTTGTACAAGGGTAGTTACGAGAGCATCACACAGGCCGCTCCTAACCACGTCTGGAATGACAAGGAAGCTAACCGGAGACCAGGATGACCAGAGGGTGTCAGGCAAAGAGGAGGGAGAGCAGCGTTCCCGGGCGAGGGGGCAGCATGTGCGAAGGCCTTGTGGCTAGAGACAGCAAAGCGTGCGTGAGGAATATAGAGGGCGGTGGAGGTGGAGCGACCAGAGATGCAGCTGGGAAGGTAGCCGGATCAGCTCCCAGGGGACCCTGTGGGCCACCAGGAACATCCATCTCACGGGGGTGGGAGCCCCACTAAAAGGGGGTTTGGGGACTAGAATACCCAGGCTCAAATTTCAGCGTCATATCCCACTGGGAATAAGTAACTAGACAAGCCATTCCATCATTTCATTCTCCTCAGAGGGTACCAGTACCTACCTCACAGATGATTGTGATGGTTAAGTGGGTTCATACATATAAAGTACTTGCAATGGTGTCCGGTATACAGTGAGCACTCCATAATTACCGGTCATTGTTGTCTGGGATGCTGTGCATGATGCTGTCAGCAGACGCCTGGCACCCTAAGCACTTAGTTCTCCCCCCTGAAGCTTCCTGTCCAAGCAGCCTGTCCACTCTGGCTTCAGCCCCAAGGCGCGCCTGCCCCGGCCCTGTGTCCTTGGAGAGCTATGGCTGGAAGGGGGCTGGGGAGTCACAAGCGAGGGCTAAGGCCAGTGAGTATGGCCCTTTCCTGGAACCTCCCCCCCCACCGCCTCTGCCGGCTGCTGGCTGCCTGTCTGAAGCTGACCCATGACCCCCAGCAACTGGATCAGAGCAAAGGGCAGGGTTGCAGGGCGGGGGGGGGAGTCCCCCAAGCAGGCCCAGTAGGGCAGGAAGCTTTCCCCAGGTTACAGAGCCCTTCTACAGGGCGGTAGGATCCAGCCATTATCTGGAAACCCCTGTCCCCGCCCCCCTTTCTGGGACTGAGGTCATTATTTCTGTTTTACAGATAAAGAGCAGAGGCCCAGAGCAGGAAGCCATTTGCCCAAAGCCACATGAAGCTGGGGGCCAGGCGGGGGTGTGAAGCCAGGATGAAGGGGTGCACAGATCATGAAGGGTCTTGACAGGTCTGCCAAGGCCCCTGCTGCCCTCCCCGGGGCCCCCACCCACATACTCCCGCCACAGACCCCCTTCCCTTTGTGTCCAGCCATCACAACCCACTCAGCGTCCTTCACACTCACCAGGCCCACTCTCTCAAGCCTCACGCTGCAGTACTCATTCCCCCATTGTGACAGGAGCCACCACACCAGAGTGAGCAAAGGTAGGAAGACAGCCCTTCCTCCACAAAGCCTTCCTTGCTCTTTATTCTGCATGTCTACCCCTGGCTGGCAGCCTTCCTGGCCTTCACCGCCTCCCCGGTCATCACTTTCCCTGTGGGTTGGGTTGCCTTCATCATTTACCTACATCACCAAGTGCTCCCTGAAGGCAGGCATGAAGCTGACTCCTCGTCTGCCCTTGCCCACCTAGCCTGATGGAGGCTGAGAGACCATGGGGACCAGAACTGAGTTTTCCCAGCCAAGGCTCCAGAGATGCGAGAGAGCCCAACCAACACCAACAGAGCTTTCTGTCTCATCCACATTTGACCACAGATATATGACTGAGTCTATATGAGTCCAGAGAACTTTCCAGCTCACCTATAGGTTTATGAGCAATCTACCTAGTAAAAGAATAACATGCTAATTGACCGTACCTTCATGACACCCCCCAGCCAATCAGGAGTGAGAATGCAAATTAAACCAACAAAGATGGCATGTTAATTTGCATGTGCAGGCACTGAGCAGCTGAGGTGGGGGGCGAGACACTTGTGTCATTGCCATGGCGATGACGCAGGCGTTTTGCACCACCCCAGCCACTCCAGGCCTCTGGGCAGTGCGGGAAGGTGGAAAGGCTTCTCCAGCCAAAAGGCGGCTCCGGCCAGTGCAAAGGTGGTGCCAGCAGCCAAGGGACGGAAGGCCCATGAATCTTCATGCATCAGGCCTCTAGTAATACATATCATTTCACACACCTAGGTTTGGGGGTTGTTACATAGCATTAGCATCCTGATAAAAATACATGAAGAAATGACTGGGAACAAACGTGTGACATCAACAGAGTGGTAAAGGAAGGAGAGATGGAACTCCAGCCTCCTGGTACTCTCACCTTGTACACATCGTGGCTGCCCAGAATGGCATCGAACAGCGTGTAGAGGTCATTGAGCAGGCCCACCACCTCCATGGGCTCACTCAGGGCCGAGATGGTGGTGAAACCCACAATGTCACTGAAGTATATGGTGACGTGGTCAAAGTACTCCGGCTCCACCGTCGCCCCAGTTTTCAGAGCTTCGGCCACAGACCTGGAGAGATGGGACAGATCGAAGTCACAAGGTAGAAGGATCCCCATCCCACAGTTTGGAGGTAAGGGCTGGGGGAATATTTTGGAGGAAATCCTGGGTTGAACGTTAGAAGATCTGGGACAGATCTGCTGATGTTCTGGCTGCCCTCCAGCAAATGCCTGTCCCCTCTGGACACGACTTTCTCTAAAGTGAGTCAGGAGACACTGTACCCTCTCCTTGGCTCCCAAGAGAGTGAGGTAGCAAAAATTCCAAACCCGTGTGCCCAGCACAGTGCTTCGCTCATGTTAGGGCTCTAAGAACATATGTTGGATAAATACCTGGTAAACAATGAGTGAACTGAATGAATTCATGGGACCCAGATTTACTGGGCGCCTGCTATGTTCCAGTCCCATGCTCAGAGCCACCGAGGCTACAAGCACAACCAGGTCCCACGGGGCCACTCACAGAGGGAGCATCTGAGAGAGCAGCCGTTCCGTCTTCTGCCGCTCCAGCTCCAGCTCCTCGGTCCGCGCCCGGACCAGGTCCTCCAGGTTCTGGGAATACTTCTCCAGCCTCCGCAGCATAGACTCGGCAACGCTGGTCTTCTGGCCTCGGTTGATGTTTTTGAACTGAAGATGGAATGAAATTCCCAATTCATCCCTGAAGGTCAGCACACTCAGCCCGCAGCTTGTTCACAGTCTGGTTCACAGGAATGAGCCAGACACAGTGCCTGCCTGGAGGGCATGGACTGGTGGGGACCAGACATGGAATAGATGGGGTGGCAGCTCTGCTGAGGGAAAACACAGACGGCCAGGAGACGCTGGGTTGGATCTGTGTGAGGTGGGCAGAACGGACTTTGCAAAGGAGCCCACGCTCAGCACAGCATTGCCGTTAGCAAACCCTGGCCCTGCTGCATTGTACTTATAATACAACAACCCTGTGGAAAAGGCACTCTTTGTTCCTCTCAAAGATGGATGATGGACAGATGGATAGATGGATGGATGGATACTAGGTGGATGGGTGGATATGATGTACGAATGGATAAGTGGATAAATACATGGGTAGATAAATACCGTACGTAGAAAGAATATATGTAGATTATTTATATAATAATCTGTTTCTACCTCTCAATTTCCCTCTATCCTCCAAAATTTTTTAAGTACTAAGAAAAACAAAACAATGCCACAAAATAAAATAATAAATAGATAAGGATACTGGGAGCAAAGAAGAATGAAGTTTTTTTTTTTTTTTTTAAAAAAAAAAAGCTATTTAGCACTGAGGTCTGTGTGCAAAGTGCGCACTAGAATTTGGTCCCGAGTTTAGATATGAGCTTCCTAGCAACGAGGCAAAGAGGGAAATAGAGATGGCGTGATCCGTGGAGTCTGTGAGACAACGGGGCATTAAACTGGTTTCTACTGCGGGCCCTGAGCAGAGAGACACCGCCCTGAGGTCTCCTGTGAGCACAGCTTGTGTGGTTACAAACCGGGCGGTCAGCAACCTCCCAGCCTCTCCCTGGCAGCGTTCCGCTGGGCTGGGGCCTGGGGCCTGGAAGGGGAGGCACGAAGGTATCACCTCAGGCTTGATGGGTTGGCCCCGTGGGAGCCATTAGCCGGTTCAGGCAGGCCCACACACGCCACTGCCCCACAGGCCCGTACAGACGTGCCTCACCCCCCACCCCCGCCCTTCTGCAGTCCCCAGGGCAGGCCTGGGGGCCCCAGTGCCCCTCAGATCCCCCACTCACTCCTCAGGAGCTAGTGCTGCCACCGCAGCCACAAACAGCCTCTCTGCCCCGGTGCCAGGAGGCCCGGGATAGGGCCAGGGTTCCCAGTGCCAGCTCTGCAGACAGACGAACCGGGGCTTGCCCTCCAGCCCCCACCTTTCACCCCCTCGGTTACCGTGGGCAAGTCCCCTCTCCTCTCTGTGCCTGGGTTTCTCTCTGGAAAGCCCAGATGACAACGAGAATTAAATGAAGTCAGCGGAGCACAGTGTGGGGCGTGGCGCTCAGGGAGGCACTCAGAGGCGGAGCCTCAGGCCCCCCTCAGGGTTACTGTGCTGGTCTGTTGCCCCCTTTCAGGGCCCCAGGGATAGTGTGGGGTTCCCCCTGGGCAAAGTGAGGTGCATTCATCAGCCATTTCTTGTGAGCGCTCACTCGGCTCCTCCTGGGAGCACCGACCTGCGTGTAGATCTGGTCCAGGCTGGGTCTGTCCTCCGGAGCCTCCTCCCAGCACTGCTCCATCAGCTGGATGCACTCGGGCGGCCCGTGGTCAGGGGACACCCGTGGCCGGCACAGGGGAGGGGCCGATGCCACCTTTCTGATGATTTCTGCAACAAACACCACGTGGTGGTGGCCCGAGGTCCCCCGGAGGGCTGCGGGGGGGGGGGGGCGGGGGGGGGCTGAGAGGGAGGGGAGAGTGGGCTTCTGTGCAGGGATGTGAATGGGGCCTTGAAGGTGCTCCTCAGCCCCTGCTCTGGGCCCCGAGGCATGGTGGTCAGCTGACCCAGGACTCTCACTTCCCTGGGCCCGCCCGGGTGTGGCTAGGGAAAGGGTCTCAGAGACAGGGCCTGCTGCAGGGTGGGCTTTACATTCTCGGTCTGCCACCACCTGCCTGTGAGAGGGTGGCCAGGGCAGTGACATGCCTGAGCCTCCGTCACCCCATATATGCAATGAGTGTAATGAACTGCCCTCTTGAGAGGGGTGCTGAGGAAGGAGATGGTGGAGGTGAGGTGCCGGGCACCCAGCAGGCTCTCCCCACCCCTAGATGCTGAATCAAGTGCTGCTGCTCTGTTGTCAGTGCTGGCCACCGGCTCTTTTCACCAGCCCTGCCTCCTGTAGACTCTTTGGTGCCAGCTCCCCACAAGTGCCAAGCAAAACCACATCTTCACCATCATCATCATCACCGTCATCATCATCATTTCCCCAAGACAACCCTGCCGTGGACCTTCCTGCATCCATGTGATAAGGCCAGACTAGGATGCTGGGAGGGAGAGGGGCTGACGTTCAGGCTTTCAACAGGTCAGGGGGGAACCTCGACATTATCCGTTTACATTCTCTGCAAGCTGCATCACCTCTCTGAGCCTCGGTTTCCTCACCGGTAAAAGGGGCAGAATAACTGCACAGACCTGCTAGGGCTGTTTCCAGGCAGCTCTGAGTAATCCCTCTGAGGAGACCCTCCTCCCCTGGTGGGAGGAGGGCATCCTGGGAGCCAGGGAGGAGAAGAGTCTTTCTGGGTTTCACTCCCCTTCCCATCTCTTTGTCGGCCTCCCGGTTGGGGGGAGTGCCTGCATCACTGTCCCATTTTACAGACAGGGAAACTGAGGTTCCGAAGTCGCCCACAGCCAGAGGGCCGCTAAAAATAGATCCCAGTACAGAGCCCCATCTCCTCCTGACCTGGGCAATTTTCTCCATCCACCCAGAGGTTCCCAGCCTGCGGCCCAGACCCGAGGGCCTCCTCCAAGGGGAGGGTCTGGAAGCTGGATGTGCTCACAAAGGGGTGTGAGCAGATGGAACCCATCATTCCATCCCGCGCACACATGCACGACACGTTTTCAAAAGCACTCAGCGGGGGCCGCGATGACTAACACAGAAATCCAGTTCAAAGTGTCGCCGAGTTCAGAGCAGATTTTGTCTGTGGGTAGGCTCTCAGGCAGCGGATATTAAAAGTCAGATAGGAGCATGTGAGGCTCCAGCCTTTTCTGACCTTGAAATGGAGTCCTCCCAGGCGAACCTGCTGGAACCTCTGGCCCAGGCCCGGCCCGCTGTCCTCACCCCACGCCTCACCATGGCTGATGCGCCTGCTGCACACCCGGCCCCGTGGGGAGATGCTCCGTGGAAGGCACGGCGAGATTTCAGGGCAAAAGCACGGAGCGTGGGTCGGGGAACATTTGCTCAAATCCCAGACCCACCGAGGAGTCTCCTCTCTGAGCCTCACTTAACTCTCTCTGAAAGGACCGAACTCACCCACCTCCCAAGTGCCCCGCACAGACAGGATCTTAAAAAGGTGCCCTTTCTGCAGAAACCGGTTTGGCTCAGCGGTAGAGCGTCAGCCTGCAGACTGAAAAGTCCCAGGTTCCATTCCGGTCAAGGGCATGTACATTGGTTGCGGGCACATCCCCGGTAGGGGGTGTGCAGGAGGCAGCTGGTCGATGTTTCTCTCTCATCGACGTTTCTAGCTCTCTATCTCTCTCCCTTCCTCTCTGTAAAAAATCAATAAAATATATTTTTTAAAAATAAATAAATAAAAATAAAAAGATGCCCTTTCTAACAGGGTCTGTGTCTGAGGGGGGGAGTCAGGAGTGAACCTGAGAGCCTCATTAACACAGCCCTAAAACCGCCCAGGCGGGTTTTTACTGGGAGCCCACAGGGAGCCAGGCACTCTGTCTGAAGGGTGTTCCTGAATCCTCACAACTACTCTGGGAGGCAGGCGTGACGGCCCCATTTCACAGAGGAGGAAACTGAGGCTCGGAGTCTGAAAGGGATTTACTCAAAGTCACGAGGTGAGGTGAGGTGGGGTGGAGCTGACTTAGGCGGGTGACCCCTACATGTTATGCCTGTGCTCTTAGCATTTTACTCCCTGTGATCAGGAAAAGCACCCCAGGCAGTAGCAGACTCTGGTCTCACAGCCCAACCCCAGGGTGACCACGGGGTTCCAAGCCTGGTCCCTGCACCTACGGCAGACAGACAGAGCCCCGGCTGAAGGGTCCTGCACTGGCAGGCAGGTGTGACTACAGATGGCTTGGGGGTCCCATCTGGCTGGTCTTCCCTCTATCAGTGCAGAGGGGGCGGGGGAGGAGGGACAGCTGGGGAATGTTGAACAAATGGCCTGATGAACCTCCTCCTTCCCACTTCTCCACCTCATAAATGTGGGGCCGGGAATGCTTCTTAGTCACTGAGCAGCGCTTTGGTGGAGAGAGAAAGTGGGCCGGCCTCCCTGTGAGTCGCAGAGTATCCACTGGGGGGCGGCGAGGGGGGCGGAGGGGACGGGATGGTGGGCTCGGCCCCACCACTGCCCAGCTCTTCAGGCTGAGATGCCAGGGCCCCTGTGGGGACGGGTCCTGGGACTGGGTGGAAAGAGCAGCCTGGAGCCCGGAAGCCCTGGCAGAGACCACGGAAGGAGAGGAAACATTTCTGAAGTTGGGCCCTGGCCCTGGGGTCAGAGGTGAGAAAATGGCTCAGACCGGGTGACAGTGGGAAAGGTGTGAGATTCTCCTGTCCACCCCAAAGTGTGGGCACAGAGAGGCTCTGGAAGGCGCCCTACCCAGCAGAGAACCAAGCCCCCAAGACCGAGCAGCCTGCCGCATCAGACATGGGCCGGGTGTCTGGCACATCGTAAGTCTGATTCCTGTTCTAAAGGGGAGAAATCGGAGGCTCAGAGAGGGCGAGTGATCGGTGTCAGGTCACACAGGAAGGACATGCTGGGGAAGGACCGAGGTCTGCATGGACACAAAGTGTGTGCTGAGCACTCCGCCTGAGCGTCTGCACCCTCGGCAGTGACCCTGGGAGGGGCTGGGAGGGTTGGGGCTCTCCCCAGAAACCAGTGTCTTTAGCTGCCGTTTTGTCAGAGCTGCTGGAGGCTGCCTGGCTTGAGCCAGAGAAACCCAGCAGCGTGTGATCCAACAGGCCAGTGTGTCCGTGTGGTTACTTTCAGGCCGGAATTCCGTGATGTCACGGAGCTCCCCGGCCACGTGGGGGGCAGGGGGGTGCTGTACCTTCCGCCGAGAGCCCCGAGGACCCGTAGGGTGGGCCTCGGGTCAGGACCTCCTGCAGGATGATGCCGAGGCTGAAGACGTCTCCTCGGAGGGTGCCCCGCCCGGGCCCCCCGGGCCCCCGCAGCAGCTCCGGAGCGGTCCACAGCAGGTCTGCAATCACAGGCCAGGGCCACGCCACGTCGCCCTCCATCCACCCACGCTGGGCTGGGCAGGGCAGCCATTGCCCACACGTGGTGTCACCACCTCCTCCCTTCAGCCCCGGGAGGAGCTGGTTCCTCCCCGTTCACAGTGAGGGGCCCGAGGCTCAGGAGGACAGCCGCCAGGTCACCCGACCTGGAGTGCTGGAGGCCTGGAGAGCTCGCCTTTGCCCCTGCCTCACAAGCACTCGAGGCCTCAGAACCAACTGCCCACCCTGAGCTGACCTTCCGGGGCGGGCCGTGGGCAGGGGGCCCGCCGAGCACCCAGGAGCCCTGCGTAGCCGTGGTCCGTGACCTTCAGCACAAAGCGCTCGTCCACCACACAGTTGCGGGACTTGAGGCGGCCATGCGGGAAGCGCTGATGGTGCAGGTACCGCAGGCCCTGGGAGGGGTGGACATAACGGGGGTCCTTCACGCCTGTGGTGAGTGAAGGGGACCCTGGTCCTCTCAGAATTCCCACGCACCCCAGAAACCCTTCCTGCCTCCCTCACCCTTTGCCACACCATTCGGACTTGTCTCAGACAAAGGGAAGAGAGCCCGGGCCTGGGAGATCTGGGCATCTTGTCTCCCTCCCCTCCCAAATTTCCTACCCACAAGATTGTAAGATACTATAAAGTAACCTGGAGGTTATTTTAGTTGTTGCTTTAAGCCAGTACATTTGGGGCTAAATTGTCCCCCAGGCATAGATAGCAAGAACAGTATGTTAGTCCCCACCCAAACTCCCTGCCCCCCAGTTGCAGGCCCAGGGGAGGTTCTCACACAGATCAAATCCAGCAGCAGGGAGGCCTGGAAGGTCCAGTCCAGCCGCAGAGCCTCATTCTGCAGCAGGTCCTCCAGGCTGCCCCGGGCACAGTGCTCCAGCACCAGGGCACTCACCCCAGGGGCCACGAAGAGCCCCAGGCAGGTGGCAACGTTCTCGTGCCGCAGCTCTCGCATCTGCCAGGGCAATGAGCATCGTGGGGCCCCCAGGGGTTGGACCAGGTGAAATCCACAACTCTCAGCACATCGGCACAGGGCTGAGCACAGAGAGGCTTCAGACATGTGGATGGATGGATGGATGATGGATGCACAAGCGGAAGATAAATGGATGGGTGGATGCATGGATAGATGGATGGATGAATGAGTAAGTGAGTGAAAACACAATAGATGAATAAGTGAATGAGCTGTGACCAGTTCCATGGTACAGGGACCTAAGCCTGTTTCCCAACCTAAGTGGCACCATGATCCTGAAAACCCCAAGACTCAGTGATCGATAAGGAGGAGAAGAGGTGCAGAAGGGACCAGGGCCGAGCAGAAAGCAGCCTCCCTGATGGCTGCCCAGCAGTCCAACCTGCGATGCTAGCATTTGCTCAAGCAAAAAAGGTGGAACCCTTGCCTAGGAAGGCCCTCCTCACAAAAACAGTTCAGGGGTCAACTAAGAGACGGAGCGCTGAACACTCTCTCCCTTAGGGGTTCACAGGCATATTAACATGCTAGAGGCCCGATGCACGAAATTCATGCAAGGGGCTCAGCACTTGCAGCCGCAGCTTTGTCCAGAAGTTGGTTCCATTGTCAGTCTAATTAGCATGTTATGCTTTTATTATTATAGATGTGGGGAGGTAAGAATGGCCTCAGATCCTTTGACACCCCTGCCGTCGAGAGGTGGGGCCTCTGTGGCCTCCCCTTGAGTCTGCGCAGGCTCTGTGACACTGACCAACAGGCCATGGTGGAAGTGGTCCAGAGTTTCAGGTCTGGGTCTTAGAAGACTGACAGCTTCTATTTCCTGTCTGTGGGAGCCCTGAATGACCACAAGAAGTCCCTCTACCCAGAGTCACCATGCAAGAGAGACCACAGGGAGAGGCCCTAGGAAAATTGTTTAGCCAAGCCCTGCCCAAATTTCCTACCCACAAGATTGTAAGACACTATAAAGCAACCTGGAGGTTATTTTAGTTGTTGCTTTAAGCCAGTACATTTGGGGCTAAATTGTCCCCCAGGCATAGATAGCAAGAACAGCATGTTAGAAATCCCGAGAAGTCCTATCTCGAACCCAAGCAACTTCCAAACTCATTTGGCCACAGTCGAGCCTTTCCTTCTAGGAAACATCTACACACATTGGTTACTGAAATGCCTAACCTCCGGTCACTTAGTCTCTGCAAACCCAATTTCAGATGTTGGGAATAAAAATAAAATTCACAATTTATCAAAGCTGTACCACTTGGCAGGGCATGGCTAGTTTTTTTCGTATATTTTCTCCCATCCTCAACATTCCCCTGGGGTGGTTTTATTAGCTCCATTCTACAAGGAAGCGAAGTGTCCTGTGAGGGCAGGACTCCACTTGGGATCTTCCCGACTCCCATCCTGGGCTCCTCCTCCATCCCCCCACCTCTCAGGATGGTGTCAATCTCAGGGGTGAAGGGACTTCTATGATTCGTGATGATAAGTGAATGGAAGGGATGATGTCTCTTCTCCATGGCCGTATCCTCCAAACCCAGAACACAGTTTGGCAGAGTGGATGCTCAATAAATAGCGAATAAATAGTGGGTGGGTGGGTGGCTGGATGGAGGGATGGCAAGTGCAGGATGAGGCCCTTGGATGGTGCTGAATACACACAGGTGGTGAGACTGATGGGAATGTGGCTCTGGTGGTTATGGCGACGATCACATTAAGGTGGTGACATGACTTTGGGATGCTGGTGTGTGATGGTGACAGTGAGGGTGTATGTATATGCGATGGACGTGGTGGCCAGGTGGTGGCGATGGTGGTAATAGGAGGCAAGAAGCTGCCACATTGAGTAGGGACCAATCCAGACCACCAGAGCCTCCTGATGGCACTCTGCCCCAGCCCACCCTCCAGGCCCTCTGCATCCCTACCTGTCTCAGGAGACGGAGGCAGCTGGGCCGTAGCTCCAGGGCCGTGCCAGCTTCCAACGTCTTCAGCCGCACCCACTCCCCCTGCTCAGGAAGGAACACGAGTTCAGCTGCGGCCGGTTCCCGGTTCCCAGGTGTGTGACCCTGGGCGGACCCTCAGCCGCTCTCAGCCTCAGCTTTTCCCCATATATGAGTTCTCTCTGTGTGCTCCGAGGCCAGGGGAACAAAGCTGGACTTGGGCCGTGGCCCTGGGAAAGAGCCAGGGGCCCGGCTTGGCGGACAGACTCCAGTTCCCGTCCTAACTCCACCACTTCCAAGTTCTGTGGCCTTGGGCAGGTGGCTTCCGATCTCTGAGCTTCACCTTTTAGTTCTGATGCCACCCCCATGCAAGGCTGACAAGATGGTGGCTACCAAGGCATTAGCTCCTGGCTCCAAGGTCAGTTTTACTGGCAGGGCCTCAGACACCCCAAACCCTGGAGTGTGACCCAGGGACTCCAGGGCAGGGGCAGAGGCAGAGGCCTGCAGCCCAAAGCTGCCACCTCAGCCCTCTCTCCCTCCCAGCGAGGGCTCCTGCCTCCTCAACCTCAGTGGCAGCCAGAGGGCCAACTTGGAGAAGCAAACAAAATGTGTTTTGTACTCTTTAAAGCCTCCTTTCAGCAGGAAAGAAAAAGAGATGGAATTCCCCGAGGAGAAGGTAGAAAAGGAGCAAGAGCCGCATGTTCCTTCCTGCAGGAACCGTTAGCGTGAGTCAGGGAGGAGGGAAGCGGAACCTCGGTGAACTGCTACCTGTGAGGATACAGCACCTGAGAAATCCAAGTGTCCTCAGCGACCTCCGAATCTCCCAGTCTAACCTCTGACCCCCCAGCCTCCCTGTCAGCTGGGAGAAGGAGTGGCTGTCCTGGGATGGTGCTTCCCTGACAAGACAGGGTCTCAGGGACCAGGATCTCACTGGCCGTCCCTGGAGCAGGCAGGTGTGTGATCTGGGCTGGCCCCGGTGCTGAGCGGGGCCCTGGGGTGGACCCACCACTGACAGTGCCCAGGAGCTAGCTGGTCAGACCACCAGCCATGCTGGACCAGGAGCTGGGCGTCCTGCTTCCCAGTCCTGGCCCTGACACCCACTTGCTAGGGTCCCAGGAAAGTCACTGCCCTTCTTCAGGCCTCAGTTTCCCATTCAGTGATTAGGGTGGGGCCCAGAGACCCGGGAGGCCTGTCCCAACCCGACCACAGCTCCCCAGGTCTGGGCATTGGGGTGGCAGAGGCTCCCACCTGGTACAGGGCCACGTTGGTAGGCTCCTGGGAACTCCTTGCTGACCCCTGGGCCACCGACCTCAGGCTCCCTCCATCTGCCGCACTTCTTGATTCACTCGCACTGTCCCTATCCGACTGCAGCCTCTGGAGGGGGCAGGCACCGTCAAAAGCTTAGACGGGGCCTCAGTCCCCTGCTTGCGCACCCATCCCACACCTGGCCCACCCACCCGACTGCTCAGTGGTGGGTGGACGAAGGCGAGCTCCTGGGCTGTCAGCAGGATCCGGCGAGGCCCCCGCACCAGCTGCAGCTGCCGGACGCCCAGTCTGGAGGGGAGAGGAAGTGCAGGGCAGAGGGGCTGGCACGAATGTCACTCCTGCCTCTGGCCAGAGCCCTCACCTATCCTCTCTCCATTTCCTTTCCTGCAGTCCCAGCCGGGCTGAGAGGGCACCAGCAAGCAGTGCCCGCCTCAGAGGCCCTCAGCCCGGCTCAGAGCTGGACTCCCAGCCTGATGTGCCTGCTGGTCCCAGCCTCAGTGTTTCCATGTCGCCTGGAGGCCTCGGGGGCAGCCAGAGCCAGGGGAGAGGAGGGCTGGGAGGGGAGGAGGCCTGCTCCTTCCTGGGTGTGGCTGAGGCTCAGGGAACAGGCGTTTTCACACCCAGAAAGAACTGTTTCCAAAGCTGAAGGTGGCCCTGGCCACGCCCACTGCACGGATGCTTGGCTGAAACTCGGGGAGGACGGGGTCTCGTGTGAGGCCCAGGCTTCTTCCCCAAGTCTCCCATGGGCCTCCTCAGGGGACATCCGGGTCTCACAGGCTCTGACAGAGGCCCTGGGATGGGCAGGAGGGCAGGACCATCCTGAGGTCCTGGGAACAGACTATGGGAAAGCCCCCTGCAGATCGCCAGGGCTCTGCCCTCAGGAGAGAGGCCCTGAGGGGCTAGGAGCACAGAGGGGATGCCGGCTCAGGCACACAGTCTCACCTGAGGAGGCAAGTGAGGGCCCCGCCCGCCAGCACCACGACACAGGCCAGGGCCAGAGCGAGGGAGCTGCCCGGGGGCCGGGTACCTGGGGCGTGGGAGGAGGAGAGGGCAGACGTGAGTCCTAACAATAACGACCTCACCAAGAGTACAGCCCCCCCACTCAGCCCTGCACCTTCTTCATGGTCCCCTCTGGGAAACGGGGACACCCACCTCTGCCCACCCCCCCCCCCAGGGGGGAGGTTCAGAATGGCCCCCAGTTAGGAAATTCCAATCTGTGGCCAGATCATCACACACAGATATTGATTCCAGGGCTGCTGCCTGGATTTTCACCTCCGGCTCCCTGCCCTGGCCAGGAGGACCCTGCTCAGACCCCATCAGAGTCCTGATCACACTACGGCCCTTTGTCTGCCAGATTCAGGTCTCTTTTCCCTGGACTGAGAGCAGCTGGACAGCGGGGCCTGTGTCTCAGTTATCTCAGCGTCCCTGGCTGCTAACACAGGGCCTGGGCACGGCAGGTGCTGGATAAAGCTGTGTCTCCCTGTCCATGGTTATTCTACGTCTTCTCACATGCCCTTCACAATGGGCCGCTCACTACTTGTTCTGGCAGTCAGCGCCATTGTCTTTCACGTTGACTGTCAGAAGAGTCCTCCTTACACTAAATCCAAATCTCTTGATGTCAGGAGTCAAATGAGAAGCAGCTGTCTGGGGCCACATGCTCTGGGAGTGTTTTAGCCCTGCTCAGTGGAGCAGCTGCCTTGCTAACCTTCCCTGCACCTCACAACTGGTGGTTCAATCTTCTCAACACAGGTGCCAAGTCTCTTCTTTGTACTTGTTCCTGCACCTCAGGGGAGCCTTAATAAGTGACGGACAGATGGATGGATGGATGGATGGATAGATGAATTACCTCTGATGCAGAGTGCATTGGGGTCAAACCAGCAGCTGGAGTCACGTGCCGGAGGGGCCCCTCCTGGAAAGTGGATGGCCCTGCCGAGGGGCTGCACCTGCCACGTGCCTGTGTCCAGGATGTGGGTGGGGACCAGCTGGCTCTCCTGACCATCTGAGTCCAAAATGACGTACTGAGCCAGCCTCCTGCCCTTCTCGTCCGTGCGGATCCTCTGGCTAAAGCCGGCCACATCTAGAGCCCCTGTGTGGGCCCCTAGGTGGCCCGAGGGCCCTGCCCCGTGGCTCCCAGAGCGGTTCAGGGCATGGGCCAGCAGGACCACAGCATCATAGATGGTCCCAAAGAGCGGGGACGCCTGTGGAAGAGAAGGTCCCTCAGCCCCATTGCCCCGGGCACAGGCTCCCTGAAATGTCTGAGCCAGCAGCCATCGCTAGGATTATCACCCCCTAACCATCACCCCCAACATACTCCTCTCTTTGATCCCACCATCACCTCAGTCCCCACTCAGCAGCCTCACAATCCCCATGACTGCCACCATCATGGCCACCAACACCACCGGCTCTGACGTCTCCAGGCTTCTTAAATCTACCTAATATGCCCCAAACAGAACTCCCGGTCCTGCAAGGTCCTGCCTGGTTCTACCGCACCAAACCCATCCCCCAAGTGTCCCCCACCCCCACTTGTTCTAGGAAATAGAACTGCCTCCTGCCTGGTGTCTCAAACCTCACCTTGATTCCCGACTCCTCTCTTTCTTGCTTCCAGTTCACCATCCCATCTTTTTGGCTTTGTTTCAGAATTTATTCCAAACTCAACTGACTGCCACCTGGATCTGTGTTACCCTCGCTGCTCACCTGGACCACACAGCAGCTTCCCAAGGGCCTTCCCTGCCTTTAGCCCTCTTCCGGCCATTTCCCATAAAGCAACCAAAGTGATTTTTAAAAAGACAAATCAAATAATTTCTTACCTAAAGCCCACTGATGGTTTTTCTTATGTTAAGTCCAGGCTCCTAACCCTGGTCCAGAAAGACCCTCGTGATGAGGCCCAAGCTCACCTCGAATCCCTCTCCCCATCACTCAGGACAGTCCAGCCACTCCTTCTACCTGCTCCTCTGGCTCTGAAGTGCACACTGCCCCAGGGCCTTTGCAGTTGCTGTTCCCCCTGCCTGGCTGCTCTTCATCCAGAGCTTCACCTGGCTGCCTCCTTATCACTCGGCCCTCAGCTCAAGTGCCACCTCCTCTGCGGGCTTCCCTGCCCATCCTATCTCTTGTTGCCCACTATCCATGCCAGCCACTCTCTGTCACGTTACCCTGTTTTACCTTATTGGCAACATTATCACTATAAAATTTTGTTATCAGGTTGCTCAGTTATTGTCCATCTCACACCAACAGAATGGAAGCTGCTTGAAAGCAAAATCTGTCTTGTCCGTCATTGTGTCCCTGCCACCTGGCACAGTGGCACATGAGAAGGACTCACTTCACGTTTGTCAGATGAATCACTGGTTCAATGCCCCTTTATCAGCCTCTGAATCTCTGTCACCACCTCTAGACGCCACTGCCTTCTTATATCAAGAAGCAGAGCCACCTGAGTCCTGTGAACCCAAGTCGAGCCACAGTCACATCCCCCACCCCATACTCCTCAGATTCACCGTGGTGACTCCAGAAAGCCTGCCAACACTCTCTCCTTCTCATCGGCACAACTTGCTAGAGAGATGCAGAGGAAGGAGAGGAAGAACGTCTGTAAGAGAAAGAGCAGCTGGGCCAGAAATGACAAATGGAAGAATTGAGTCAGAGATTTAAAAATTAGAAGCAAAAGAGACTCAAGAGGAGAAGTGACCCAGCAGGCCAAAAGAGTGAATAATATGAGAAAGAACACACACACACACACACTACGAGAGAAAGAGTATTCCAGGGACCAGACAAAGACCCTTTGTCAAGTAAGGGATGGGTCCTGTGCCCACAGGGGAGGGGGACTGACAGGCCAGGAAGCCTGCATGGGGGAGGAGAGCAGGCACACCTGCCCCTGGCCCCGTGCTCTGACCCCGGTGAGGGGCTGCACTGACCTACCTGCTCTGGATCCAGGTGGGCGGCTCCCTCCTCACTGGCCCCGGCAGCTCTGACGACCTTGTCCACGGGGCCAGACTCCAGGGTGACGCTGAGTACTGCATCATAGACCTCCCGCAGGGGCCCCCCCTGGCCGAGTGCTGGGTAGGAGCGGTTTCGGTAGGGCAGGGCGAAGAGCATGGTGTCGTAGGGCAGGAAGACCAGCCGCCCGTCTGCCAGGCCCTGGGCCCGCGCTTGTCTCAGAAGGGCCGCCTGCTCAGAGCCTCCCAGGAGCGCCGAGTGCATGCACAGCACCACGGCTGGAGGCAGACATGGCAGGCTCACTTTTGCAGGCCTTCCCTAAAGCCCGGAAGGCAGTGGCCCAGAGTCTGAGGTCCACCCCCACCCTCTGCTGCCACTGCCGAGCGTCCCCGCTCCACCCCCTGAGGGATGGGGAGAAATATCCCTTCCATCTGCTCCCTCTGTAACCCAACATCCAGGACCTCCCAGTCTCACCTGAGAACAGCTCCCTTCTAGCCTGCACACCCAGTCATCATGACCCACTTCCCACCCTCCCTGTGCCCTGCTGTCTCTGGCCATTGCTCATGTATGCTGACAGCTTGCTCTGGGTTAGCCTAAAGTGCTTTTGCAAACGTTTAGTCATTTGCTATTACAACCATGCTAAGAACTATGTTTATCATTATCTCTACTTTCAGACAGGAAACCAAGGCCCAGAAAGGTTAAGGAATGGCCCCAGGTTCCTGTTGCAATCCCTTTCTCTGAAAAATCCAGGAGTATGGAGCCACCGAGGAAGGTTGATGGCCTCCCTGATGGGGCCTGGGGACCCCTGTCATGTGGAAGTCAGAGCCTGAAGCCCAGCCCCTCTCTGCTGAGCCCTGGGTGGCCATGCTGAGTGGACATGGGCAGGAGCCACCCCATCGTGGCCTCAGAATAGTAAGAAAGGTCCTCGGAGAGCGACCCACCAGGACGAAGGGAAACGGAACGAGGGCTTTCTTTGTCCCTTTCCCTCTGCCTGGCTTCCTTCCACTTCCCACCAAACCTCCCCTCTCTTACTCGCAGTTGGAGCTGTTCTATATATGGCCACACGAGGGAGCGAATGCACAAAACTGGGGGTGGTTCATGGGTAAAAGCCTGCATTGATTTGTAAGCAATGCTCTCTTTATCTCCTCTTCACAACCCATGAAGTAAGTACTTTTATTAAGTTCATGCCATTGATGAGGTTTAGTGACTTGCCTGAGGTCACACAGCTGGCAGGAAGTGGGTCAAGTGTGGGATCCTGGCTATCTGAGTCCAGAGAATGTGCCCCTAACCACTCTGCATCCTGGCTCCTGAAAGTCAGCACAGTGGCCTGAGATAGCCCCGGGCTCCCACCCCACCGCTGATGTTTGAACCAGATTTCAAACTCCGCCAAACTCCTTGCCAACCCTGAGACTCGGGCGTGTTACTTCCCTCTCTGAGCTGCAAAGCGCAGGCCTCAGCAGGACTAGCTCCCAGGGCTTCTGGGGGGAGGGGGGGTGTGTTGAACTCGGGGTCAAGATCTAATCCCAGTGTCTGATTTGGAGGAAACTCCCCATCAGTGACCACATGGAGTCCAGGCTGCCCACGGGAGGGAGGCCCCGCGTACACTTACCTTTCAGACCGTCCACGCCCCGCAGCTGCTCCAGCACCTCCGCGGCCCCCTGCTCCCCGGGGCCCAGAGACGTCACCAGCACCACAGGCAGCCCGTGGGCCCTGAGAGCCACGGCCACCTGCCGGGCTGTGGCCGCCCAGACGTCCTGGCGGGAGGACACGATGGCCACGCGGGCCCAGCCGAAGTGTCTCATGACGGACAGCAGCACGCGGGCGGCCGACGGCAGCGTGGGCACCAGCTCACCCCCGCCCGGAGGAGCCTCGCACGCCCAGGAGAAGAGAGTCTTGCCCCAGCCTTGGGCCAGCAGGGCTGCCGCGGGGCAGTAACCGGGGTTGACGGGGCCCACAAAGGCAGCCACGGTGTTCTGGTGGGCCAGAAACGCGGCCAGGGCGCGGGGGGTGTCACAGCCCGTGGGAAGGACCACGGAAGCCAGCCGCGAGCCCAGCGTCAGCGAGGCGTCCTGGTTGGCCCGGTCCACGGCCAGCTGGGCGGCCTCTCTGGGGAGAGCCTGGGCAAAGATGGGGTCGCAGTCCCAGGGGCCCAGCACCCCCAGGGTAAACGCCCCCACCCCCCAGGCCAGGTGGGGGAGGGAGCCGGCCCACAGAAGGGCGCCCCAAAGAACCACAGAGAAAGGCGGCAGGGAGGGGGCGCCCCTCGGACCGGTGAATGTGGATTCCCACAGACCCTGGCATGTCCTCCCGGGCAGCAGCCTCCAGTGCCAACCTTCAGGGTACAAGCCCCCCTGCCGTCCTGGGAAAGAGGATAACGACAAGGTTTCTGGCATTTTCTGCCAGCACTTTCAACATAATTTGGAGGGAACACCCCCCCCCCCCCCCCACTTCCAGAAACTCAGCCTCCTCATTAGTAAACAAGAGATTTGGACCCATGATGTTGGGAGACAACCCGCCCCCCATGATGCCCAAGCCTGGTCCTGGGCTGGCGCTCGGTGGCTCAGCGTTGGGCTCTGGAGCTGGCCAGACTCGCTCACTGCTTCCCCTCCCCGTGGCCCAGACCAGGGTCTGAAGTTTTCCAGCCCCATTTTTCTCTTTGGCAAAACCTGGATGATGAAAGCTACTTGAAAGGTAGGAGAGGGTGGGGGAACAAGGGAGAGATCAACCAAAGGACTTGTATGCATGCATATGAGCCTAACCAATGGGCACAGACAACAGGGGAGTGAGGGCATGAATAGGGGGCAGGGTTATTGGGAAGGTAATGGGGGAGATGAGGACACATATGTAACCTTAATCCAGTGGTCGGCAAACCACGGCCCGCGAGCCACATGAGGCTCTTTGGCCCCTTGAGTGTGGCTCTTCCACAAAATACCACGTGCGGACACACACATACAGTGCGATTGAAGGAGTACCCCGATTAAGTTAATAACAATGTACCTACCTAATAGTTTAAGTTTTAAAAATGTGGCTCTTGAAAGAAATTTCAATTGTTGTACTCTCGAGTATATCGCTCTGTTGACTAATGAGTTTGCCGACCACTGCCTTAATCAATAAGGAAATTAAAATGCAAAAAAATAATAATAAAAAGAAAAAAAAGAAAGCCACTTGGTGGAGTTACTGTGGACAATATGTGAAGCACTCATCACAGTCCCTGGAGCTCAGGGGTTCTGTAAGTCCTACCTGGTCCATCTATTGCTATTATTTCTCCCTGCACTTGCCCTCCAAGCTGGGTCGAGTTCTCCTGGTGCTCAGTGCCTCCCCTGCCCTTACCTCAAGCCCAGCACCGTTCCACAGTACCTGACCCCGCTGGACCCCAGGGGTCCCACGGTGTAAGCAGGGCCTGGGGACAGGTAGCTCCCCCGTCGCATGTCTGTGGCTGGGGGGCTTACAATGCATGTGCACCATTCCCGCTCTGGCCCCCACACAGCCCTGTGCAGACAGAGGACTTTCTGTCCTTACCGCACAGGTGAGGAAGCACAGGGGAACTGAGGGAGGGCTTCTGGACTGGGACACTCCCCACTCCGTCCTACTGTGCCAGGACCTCGATGCCCTCCTGCAGCTTTGCAACTCCCGCCTGGCCTCTGCCTGCACCCCTAGCATTGCCCTTCCCCACCAAGTCCTCCCACACCGCTCATGCAGCCAGCAGCCTTCCACTGTGGGCGCCCAGGAAGGTGTGAGATCCCTCCTCACCCTTCAGAAGCTGCCAGGCTGGTAGGGAGGCGGGCCCCAGCCAGGAGCAGAGCTGACCACAGTGCGGGCTGCAGGCAGGGCCAGTGAGGAGGCTCTGAGGGCCTCCTGGGGAGGCCGCACGGGAACTAGCTGACCCTGGGGAGTGTAGCTTGAGAGAATAAGAGTAAGCCCTCCTGAAGCCAACAGTGAGGATGGCTTCTGCAGAGCAGCTCCTTAGAGATGACATTCAGAGCAGAGGAGTAAGAAGGGCCTTGGAGTCTCATCGGTGAACACATCCTACTTTCATCCCTCACTAGCCCCTCACCTTGGGCAAGACGCCTGGCTTCTCTGAGCCTCGGCATCCTCATCTGTAACAGGGAGCTGAGAACAGCCACCCGGTCCTGTGTGCGGAGACTGCCGTGTGGAGAGCACAGTGGGGCTGCTCGCTGCCGTAAGTAGGTAAGTGAGCAGCACGTACTGAGTAGGTCCATGCTAAACAGCTCAGTTATCACAGACATCACTCTCTGTGGGTCTTTGCGGGGAGGCAGGTGCACTGCGGTGCAGAGAGCTGGCTGGGAGGCGGGCATCTGAGTTTCAGCCCAGTCCTGCCTCTGCCCCTCAGCTGTAAAGAAGCCAGTTTGCAGATCTGGCCAACTGTGGCTCCTTCGGATCTGTGAAACCAGGGTTCTCCCAGCTCAGGGCTAAGTGACTTGGGGGGGTGGCTGCTCTCCCCGCAGCCTCTGGGGAGCCCTCTGCACCCTCCCTCCTCTTCTGCCATGATGCTCCGCGTGGTCTCCTAGCATCCCGGCGTCAGGACGAGTCCCTGGGAGGAGACGGGCTTGTTCTGGGCTCGCAGAGAGCTAGTCATTCCCAGGTGGGAAGGCAAGCGTACGTGGCTGATCCTAATGACAGCCACCTTGCCCTCAATTTGTACTTTCCAAAGCACTTGTGACCCACTGCTGTCCCTGTATTCCCTGAGGCCCTGAGTTGAGGCAAAATGACTGAGTGGGACAGTGACTGAGGTCTCTCCGAAAGTTAGGGCTGAACTGAAATAGGGTTTAGCTTCCCATGGCCCAGGCAAAGGCAAAAATCACCTCTTTTATTGATGACCTCAAACATCAAAACTGAAATATCCTAGGAGAGCCAAACTTCTAAACCCAGTCCTCTGTGTACGGGTGGGGAAACTGAGGCACAGAAAGAAGGAATAAGAAGGGCCTTCCCTAGGTCCCACAAAGCAGCAGTAGGCTCCCCTGACCCCACTGTCGTGCTGGCCACTCTCAGCATCTGGGAATTCTGCATCTGATGGCCTGCAGGCACTCAGAGAAGGCCAAGGCCTGAAGCAGGGTCAGCCGGCTGGGGGGTGGGGAGAGAGGGGTCAGAGCAGGAGCCAGCATTAGCGGCAGCTCTGCTGCTGGTTTGTGGGGTGGAATTCATATTTCTACCCATGCCTCTGCTTTTCCATTTGTCCTGGAAGGGCTTAATTTAAATGTTTAGGTCTCCAGCGACCCTTCAGCTCTGATGTCCGGGTTGTTAATAAATATCAGAAACAGATGACTTTTGTCTTTGAGGCTGGCTACGTCCCCTCTCCCAGGAGTGTGTGGGCTGCCAGTGCTCCCACCTCTGGCACAATGGGCTAACACACACCTTCCTGGAGAGAGGTCACTTGCATTTTTTAAAAAATATATTTTATTGATTTTTTACAGAGAAGAGGAGAGAGGGATAGAGAGCTAGAAACATCGATGAGAGAGAAACATTGATCAGCTGCCTCTTGCACACCCCCTACTGGGGATGTGCCAGCAACCAAGGTACATGCCCTTGACCGGAATCGAACCTGGGACCTTTCAGTCCGCAGACCGACGCTCTACCACTGAGCCAAACCGGTTTCGGCGGTCACTTGCATTTTTAACCACAGATTGCTTGGCTCATAGAATCAAGTTCAAGTAGTTAGTCAACTCCATCCTATCATAACCCAAAAAGATGAAGATGCCCTTAGCTACATTAACAGAAAAACACCCTCCCCCAATAGGGAAGGTGACAGGAATCAGGGAATGGGGCTGGGGGATTCCTGTCACCCTCCTGACCCCCCACCCTGGCCCTTCTTGCCTTCCTTCAGGACAAGAAGACCCACCTGCCATACTGCGCTGTTGGGGCTGACTCCCTGCCTCTTTGGGGCTCTTAGGCTCCCGCACCAGGGTCCTCGATGTCAAGCTCTTCAAACAGGCTCAGGGCTGGGGAGCCCCTGCTGTCACGACAGCTTGTGTGTCACCATTCCTGCTGCCGTAGGCTGCCAGTGACTCCTGCCTGAGGGCTTCATATATGGCTCATTCCCTCACTGTCCCCCCGCAGGAACCTGAAGAAGCCATTTGGAAAATTTGATCTGTACAGACTCCAGGGCTCCAGGGAACCAAGCCAGAAAGGAAGGAGGGAATGAAGGAGAGAGGACCTGAGGGAGGCAAGGAGGGGAGAAGGGAGGGAGAGAAGGAGGGAGGGGAGATGCCTTCAGCACTCCGGACAGCTCCAGGCCTGGCTGGGACTCCCCGGAGGAAGGATGAGCCAGCACCAAAGAACCCAGCATTTCGCTTATACCACATGGTCTCATTCATTTATGGATAATAAGGAACCTTATAAACAGTTGAACAAAAATTGACAGAGGCAAAGAAGCATAGAACAGACTGTCAAACTACAGCGGGAAGGTAGGGGAGGGTTGGGGGGTAAGAGATCAGCCGAAGGACTTGTATGCATACATATAAACACAACCAACAGACTCAAGACACTGGGGGTGGGGGGATGAGGGCAAGTGCTGGGGGGTAAGGGAGGCCAGGGGGAGGTCAGTGGGGGGGAAAAAGAGACATATGTACTACCATTTGTAATACCTTAAACAATAAAATTAAATAATTTTTAAAAGAACCCAGCATTATTGAACACCCACTGTGTGCCAACGCTATTTATACAACCCAATGAGACAGGTATTAATATTACTGTATTCCCACTTTATAGATAAGGAGAGTACAACTCAGAGAGGTTAGGTAATTTGACCAAGGACACAGAGCTAGTAAATGGAGGGGAGATGATAGATCCAGGTTTCTGCTCATCACCACACACTGATCCTTTGGGAATTATCATGGAGGCTTTCCAATCTTCCCTTTTAGGGTGGAACCTTATGGGCAGATAGACACCACTCTCCAGTGGACTGTCAGCCCTTCCTCCCCCACCTGCTCTCGTCTACTTCGGTGAAATCAGCTTTCACTAAGTGCAATAAGCATCTACCAAGTGGTAGGCTCATACATGCCCCCTCTCCCTTACCCTTACAACAACCTTGTGACCTGAGTGTTGTATTTTGCCTTCTTCACCTCACTTTATCCATTTAGCAATATTTACTGAGCACCAACTATGTTTCAGGCTCTGTTCACTTGAGCTACATCAACAGCAAAACAAAAAACCCCAAGTTTTTGTCCCATACAGAGCTTTATAGCAGAAGTAGAGAGTGATGTGTGTGTCAACAAGCAATACACATGATAAGTAAGTCGATTTATCTTTTATGTTGGAAAATGATAGGTGACACTAAAAAAAAAAGACTGGTAATAATGTCATATTATAATTCACGTGTTTCCCATCATTCTACATAAGCTTTATAATTATAATTTAATGGTCAAGAAATGCATTGAGTGAATGTATCATAATTTAGAAATTATATTTTTGTTGGATATTTTTATTTAGCCCTTAGTTTATGCTGGAAAGATTTTAGGGCCTCTGTTGATGTGCCAGACATATGCCTGTTCGCTCTCAGATTATTCTCTGACCTTCACAAACCCTACTGGGCTCCCAAAAAGGAAGTTAGGAAGGGACCTGTGTCCTGCAGGTGCTAACCCTGAAAACTTTACTAGTACTTCCTGGTACCCCCTGCCACTGGCTTCTGACCAGATTCAGCAAATTGGAGACACACAGGAGATTGGAGGACAAGAAAAAGGGAGAAGCCAGAAGACTCCCCCCCCCCCTCTGTGTGTGTGTGTGTGTGTGTGTGTGTGTGTGTGTCTGCACCTTGGACAATGTGCCAACATGGGCTGGGTCTCCTCTCCTCTCCAACAAGGGCTCGCCTCTTCAGCCCTTCCTATGTGGCCCCAATGTCTAGAATCAGGTGCCACCACCTCCTTCCTCCCTTTGTCCTTCCCCAGCAGGAGTGAGAGAAGCTTCCTGCTGTTACTGATCTCTGAATGGCTTCTAATCCCAACACCTTGCCATCATTTCCCCATTCTAATTCCCCACTATTCAACTACTGGTGAGGACTGTTTTCCAGAATGTACCCTGACTAACACCCTACATATCTGATTTGTTTGCAATTTCTCACCATTGTAAACAACTTTTTAATAGATACCATGTTTTTGTAATCTTTTGAATTTTTTCCTTGGGATAAATCCTCAGAAATAGCCATACTGGATCAAAGAATAGAAATGTTATTAAGGCTTTTATTGCATATAGTTTCATATTGCAAGTTCCAAAAAAAATCTATTGGATCAAGATATTCTTTAAATAATGGAGATTTTTTTAAAAATATATTTTATTGATTTTTTACAGAGAGGAAGAGAGAGGGATAGAGAGTTAGAAACATCGATGAGAAAGAATCATCGATCAGCTACCTCTTACACACCCCCCACTGGGGATGTGCCTGCAACCCAGATACATGCCCCTGACTGGAATCAAACCCGGGACCTTTCAGTCTGCAGGCCGACGCTCTATCCATTGAGCCAAACCGGTTTCAGCAATGGAGATGTTTTAATATGAGCTGAACATTAGCTATATGGATTTCTTTTAAGCTTTTGGGGAATGATAATGGCAATGTGGTTATATAAAAAAAATAGACATTTTTTGAAGTAAGCATACTTTAATGTGTGTAAGGGAAAATGGCAAGAAGTCTTGAGTTTGTTTGAAATTATTATACAAAAAGGAGGGAGGAATAAATGAAGTATGGAAAGAATCTAGACCATGGTTGTAGTTGGGTTCCTTGTACTATTCATCCTACTTTTGAGTTTGTTTGAAAACTTTCATAATAAAAGAAAATAGCATTAATACCCATTAAAAATGTACAAGTTTCTCCAGCCAGCGTGGCTCAGTGGTTGAATGTTGACCTATGAATCAGGAGGTCACAGTTCAATTCCTGGTCAGGGCACATGCCTGGGTTACATGTTCAATCCCCAGTGTGGATCGTGCAAGAGACAGCCAATGATGATTCTCTCTCGTCATTGATGTTTCTATCTCTCTCTCTTCCTCTTTCTGAAATCAATCAAAAATATATTTTTAAATATAAAATTTTACCATATCCTCCTCAGCATTTAGTATTCTGATCATTTCTAATTTAACCAGCATTTTAAGTTATCATGCGTTGCATTAGTTTTCCATGTTGTATAACAACTTACCACAATACTTAGCGACTTAAACAACGTATGTCTTAGTCTCTGTAGGTCAGAAGTCTGCGCACAGCCTAATTGGAACCTCTAGTTGTGGTCTAACAGGCTGCGATCCAGGCGCCAGTCAGGGCAAGTCCTCATCTGGAGGTTCAAGTAGGGAAGGATCCACTCCAAACCCCCTCGGGTGTTGGCAGTGGTATTCCTGGCAGCCCACTTCATCAACGCCAGCAACAGTGCCAGAACCTATAACCTCCTGGGTGGGCCGGGTGCCTCCCTTTTCCAAGAGAACAGTCAATGGTAAATGACCTCAGGACCCCGTGGAGGAAGATGTATGGCATACTCTTTCCTCAAACCCAGGATGACGCTCAGTCCAGAGCTCTGAGCCTGCGAGCTGCTCAGTCTGGGACCTGGGTCTCAGGCAATGCATCCACATGGTGATGACTCCAGGTCTCCACCCAGCAGACCTGGGTGTTTTCTTCCTGTGTTTGTCTAGCAGCACCTTGGAAGGCTTCCATGCACTTCCCCCAGGGGACCCTGCGGTTAGTCAGCCACCCCCACAGATCCCTAACACACCCCAAGAATCAAGAACCACTCCACATCTGTGGCTTATTTGGTCATTGTGTTCATCTTGTTTCTGGCGGTTAAGTGCTGCCATCTATCTGGCTCCCGTTATCCACACGGAGATCATGAACTTGGATTACAACCTCCCTCTCCCCGGCCACCTCTGGCTTACAGAGGACCAGCATCATAGAGTCCTTCAAGGGTGCTGAGGTACCCCCACCGCCATGAATGTGTTCCCTAATGTTGGCGAAGGGCGTGTTGGCGAAGGGGGGGTCCTCGGCTTCTCCCAGGGCTGTGAGCAGATTGCATGTAACAGATGCTCTCCAATGTGTCCACTTTCCTGAGCCTCAGACTCTCTCCTCCCAGCATCCCGAGGACGTTCTGGCATTTCAATACCATTTAGTGAAGCAAGGACCCCGGGGATATCACTTATGCAGAGCAGCGTCCTGGGGCCCAGAAGGGGTGAGTAAAGGCAGGGAGGGGGTCCGGTGGGCAAATGGAAGACACTGGCACAATATTTCCCTGAGAGAGTCCATGGGGGGCAGCTTTCGTCCGTCCAGGCCTTCGACAAAGAGGAGGTTTTCCCAGCAGCAGCTCTGGAAGTCACCTAAGGAGAAAGGGGTAACACAAGCTAATGTGCAGACCGGAGAGTGCCAGGCACATCCGGACGTTGGCTGTGTGCTGGAGGGAAAGGGTCAGGGTCAACCCATGCAGCTGACAGGCAGGCCTGGGGTCAAACCAGGGCCCAAGTCCCCTTTCACCTGGAAGACACCCTATTTCTGAAGTCTGTCCATCTTACGGGTGTGGCGCCTCCCGCGTTGGCACCTGGAGACCTCAGCAGACTCGGCTCACAAGGGTCCATCCAGGCTGACATCCCCAGCTGGAGCCCTACTCACTCTATCCTGCCATCCACCCCGTAGCCAGGGCCTTGCCAGGACTCATCTGACCAAACCTAGTCTTTAACCAACTTGTCCTGGGGGCCCAGCCAGACAAGTTGCAGTCAGACACGCTTCTGTGTCTGAGGGGGCCATGGTCTGGCGCTCACCTCCACAGAGAAGGCCCTGGTAGAAGCACGAGGTGTGCATGGAGCCATAAGAAGTCTTCATCCAGCAGAGGGCACCAAGGCCCCAGTAACTGGCCTAGACCAGAGTTTCTTGGCAGCAGAACGCTGCCTGCAGGAGGGCGCACCTGCAGCCAGCACCGGGCCTGGCTGTAGCTTGTTGGCAGCTCTGGCAGATGAAAGAATCAGAGACAGAGGACTGGGTCAGAGTCTGTGAGGAGCAGAGGGAAAGCAGGGGAGGCACAGGCTTAGAGACAGACCCAGCTGCCCTGCCTCCAGGAAAAGGGGTCCTCGGGGAGGGCACTTCATAGCCCAGATCCCAGTTCCCTTCTGTAAAATGGAGAAATAAGGGCACCTCCTGTTCTTGTCACGAGGATTAAACGAGGTACACCCCACACAATGCTCAATACGCCGGAGGCCCGCAGCACTCACGGTGGGTGAGGCATTCGTGGCTCATTCGGGTTTGTATGACTTCCAAGTGCAAGGTGGGAAATAAAGGGGCCTCTAAAGTCCCCAGTGGGGTCTCTACGCGAATAGAGAGAGTTAGGATACAGGTGGTTCTGGGGAGCCAAGGCAGGTCTGGGCCCGTGTGGGAGTTTTGTGGGAGCAGCTGCTCAGGGGAGGGAAGGTTCTTGGAGACAGAATCCAGTGAGCTCATCCTGCCACCTTGGGTGCATACCAAATCCCACCTCACAGCCCACCCAGGAGCTGCAGTGCCCCTTCTTCGTGTGGGAAATGAACATTTTTAAGATGCAACTGGGAGCTCACCGCCTCCGGCCACTAGGTGTGAATTTGCCGTCTGAACGGAGGGTTTCAGGAGGCTGCGCTTTTCCTGCTGCGTTTATGTCATGTGCTACTGTCATTCCTGATCTCTGCCAGGGAGTCATCACAGGGACCAGGCCTGATAAACTGCCTCAGAATGAGCTTGTGGGCAGGCGGCACCCTGCAGAAAGCTAGGCCCAGTTCCACACACTTTATTTTTTAATTTTTATTTTTTATATATTTTATTGGCTTTTTTACAGAGAGGAAGGGAGAGGGATAGAGAGTTAGAAACATCGATGAGAGAGAATCATCGATCAGCTGCCTCCTGTACACCTCCTACTGGGGATGTGCCTGCAACCAAGGTGCATGTCCTTGACTGGAATCGAACCTGGGACCTTTCAGTCTGTGTGTGGGTTGTAAATTCTGCCTTTGACTGACTAACCTATGGCATTGGGAGCCTAAGTCTTTTTACTGTGGAATGGAGGATCTTTGTGCCTGCCTCCGGGGTTGATGTGAGGTGTGGGGGCGGTAGTGGGGGGGGGTAGTGTGACAGGGGCTCCTGGCACTGGTAGGGAGTTGCTCAGTAAATGAATGTTAAATCTAGATTCTGCAAAGCATAGGGCCAGAGTGCAAGGTGCAGAACCTCTGGGTTTGTTGGAAACCAAGCCAGATCCTAATCCATGGATGGGTCAGAATTCTCTCTTCCTACTGAGTCTTGATCCATGTCCACGTGGAAAACATTCCAAAGGCTGGAAACTGGCAATTACGGCCAGAGTAGCTTTCAAAGAGAGGAAGCACTTTTTACAATAGATGAACCTGAGTGCCAGCAGCATTTCCCAGAGAGGCGATTGCCAGTGCTCATGGCCTAGCTCTGTGTGCATGTGTGTGTGTGTGTGTGTGTGTGTGTGTACAGGTGCGGGTGCATGCAAGCATGGGATGAGGTTGCTTGTGCAGCTGGTGCCCGCTCCCTGGGTTTGGGCTTTGGCAGAATGGGACACCGCGTCTGAGTGAGAGCCGCATCTGATTTTCTGAGCTCCCTTGAGACAGAGGCAGCCAAACGGGACCCAACCTGCCTCCTGGAGCCAGTCTCCCAGCTGCTGTTTCCATTACAGGGAGGAACCTGGCTCTGGTAGGGGCTCCCGGCTCCCAGCCCCGGGTCAGGGCACGGATGAGAGAGGAGACACTGGGCAGGAATAGGAAAGGGTGGGGACCCAGAAACACTGACTCAGGAACAGGCTGAGAAAGCAGTGCTGGGCAAGGAATCCAGGAGCAGTTGTCGAATAGTAATGGGATAAGAAGGAGACACCGAATTCAGAACAACTTTCTCATAGATGGGGAAGAGGTAGGAAGATGGGGAGAGGACAGAAAGAGACAGAGACTGTAGAGCTGGAAACAACGGAAACAGAGAAAGAGAGAAATAGGTTCAAGAAAGAAAAGTTAAGATAGGAAGTAGATGTTCAGAAAGGGCAATAAAGTCATAGAAAGAGGAAGGAGAGAGACTAAAGAGAATCAGAGGCAGAGGGGAAGACTATATGATAAGTCAGTCAAGGAGCACAAGAGAGGGGCAAATAAAAGGCCATGTGTCAGACTCAGGAGCTAGGAGAGCGCAGAGCCAGCAGGGGCTTTAGACTCTACCACGGTCATCCCTCTCCTATTTTACAGGTGAGAAAACTGAGGCCCAGCAAATCAGTAGCAGAACCAGGCTTAGATGACAGCCAACAAAGACAGTGAAAGGAGAAAGAAACTTGGCGAGAAGTTGAGAGCCCGAAAGAAAGCCCCAAAGGGGAGAGGAGCCGGAAGGGAGGAGGAAGAGGGCCAGCACCTGGCCCAGAGGCTGGGTGCTGTGGCAGGGAGACCCAGGACACCCAGAGCAGAGAACACCTAGCTTCTCCCTCAGCTGGGGACCTGGCATGGCCACAGGCCCGAGAACCTCTACCTGATCCAGGTCATGGCCACAGGCAGAGCAGCGCAAGTGTGGTGTAGGCTGAACGAAAATGAACACAGTGATTTTCATTTCCGCAAGCTGTTATCCATCCTCGTGATTCGGCTCCTGAGGTAAAACAGTAAATCCAGAGGAGGCATCCTGGAGGAGGGCACGCTGGCAGGCGTAAGAGATGTGAGCTGACGGCAAAGAAGGAAATGGCGTAATGTGGACAACAGATCCCAGAAGTCGCCATGACTCTCAGTCAGGGAAGTAAGGAAGTGCTCAAACAACGATGGGGATATAGGAAGAGGACACAGAAGTCTCTGGTCAAATCTGGGACGATGTGTGCATCGAAATAAATAGTGACAGCAACAGATTATAACTCACTGAATAAAATAAGAGACCGTGAATCCAAACTGCCAGGGAGGGAGGGAGGGAGGAGGAGCGAGGGAGGATTTGATGAGGAATGGAATGTTTATGTAGTTTCAAAATACTTCCCCACATAATACTCATTCATTACAAATAAGAAAAATGAATAATTGTCTGCAGTGTTTTTCCCTGTGAAGAAGCTTGGAAAATTGAGGACTTCCTGGGGCACAGTTGCCAAACCACCCCCGAACTGCATTCTTCAGACTTGTGTGGGAGAAAGACAAACTCCTCTTTTTACGTTTAAGCCACTATTATTTGGGGGTTTCTGCCATTCACAGCCAAATCTTGTCTTAACTAATATCCAGCAATAGTAGATCAAAGGAGAAAAGCCATAGTTTTCTCTCAGGTGAAAAAGAAAAAGTCAATAAGTTTCCATGTTCATTTGTGATTTAAAAAAAAAAAAAAAAAAAAAAAAAAAAAAAAAAAAAACCTTGGTATATGAGAGCTGCATTGCAGGTGAAGAATGGACAATTCACTGAAAACGGTGCTAACACTTCTGGTTATCCTGGGGGGAAAAATGAAATGTGATCTGAGAATCCAAGATGGCTGCTCGGGTAGGCAACTAGCCGCAGCCGCACACAACAATTTTAATAAAATACAACTAAAATATAAAATGGACATTACCCAGAACTACAGGAAAGTCGACTGACTGGAAATCCTACAACAAGAAGCAAGGAGAAAACCAGAAGGAAGCACGGAGGAGCTGTAAAAGCCTAAGGTACGGAGACACGCGGCGCGCGCGGAGAGGACGGAGCCGGAGAGGAGGGAGGCCGAGTTCCTGGCGGGTGTTCCCTAGCGGGAAGGAGAGAAAACTCCGACTGTGCTGGGCCCCTGACTGCTCTGAACCCCAGTTCTGGGCCAGACCCCGGGGGCTCAGGCTCAGCCATAGGGAGCTGGGCTGTAAGTCGGAACCCCGGGGTAGCGGAGAAAGGAGGTCCCGGAGGCGCGCACACTGCCCCCAGAGAAGGGACGGTCGGCTGTGCCCCGGGATTGCCCTGACGGGAAGGAGACTGGGGCTCCAGACTGCTGTGAACGCCACCTCCAACTCCACTTCCAACTGAACTGAACCCCAATACCGGGCTCATTGTGGGAGAGCATAGACTGTTTGGCAGCAGGCGAAAATCGAGGGCACCTTTCTCTCAGAGGCGCCGGCAGCGAGCACTGAAGGACCCGCATAGGGCGGGGCTGACGGAAGCCAAAGCTGCAGGCTCCACCCTGAAACCCCGTCCCATCTGTAACTGCGAAATGCGACAACAAAATAGATCACAAACGAAAGAAATGGAGGACAAAAAGCGTCTGGATATAGAGTTCAAATCTACGCTTATAAGGTTTTTCAAGAATTTCCTAGAAAAGATGGATAAGGCCTATGAGGATATGAAAAGAGATCAACTAGAATTAATAAGGAGTCAACAAGAAATGATAAGGGATCAACAAGAAATAAAGAATACATTGTCTGAAATAAAAAATATTCTACAGAGTCCTAAAAACAGAAGGGAAGATCGCAAGAATCAAGTCAAAGATTTGGAACATAAAGAGCCAGAAGACACCCCTCCACAGAAGCTAGAAGGCAAGAGAATCCAGAAAATTGAAGATAATGTAAGAAACCTCTGGGACAACTTCAAGCGAACCAACATCAGAATTATGGGGGTTCCAGAAGATGAGAGAGGGCAAGATATCGAAAACATACTGAAAGAAATAGTGTCAGAAAACTTCCCCCACCTGGTGAAAGAATTTGACTTACAAGTCCAGGAAGCGCACAGAACTCCAAACATAAGGAATCCAAAGAGGACCACACCGAGACACATCATTATTAAAATTCCAAGAGCAAAAGATAAAGAGAGAATATTAAAAGAAGCAAGAGCAAAGAAGGTAGTAACTTATAAAGGAGCACCTATACGATTGTCAGCTGACTTCTCAACAGAAACCATGCAGGCCAGAAGGGAATGGCAAGAAATATTCAAGGTGATGAATAGCAAGAACCTACAGCCAAAAATAAGCTACCCAGCAAAGCTATCACTCAGAATCGAAGGCCAGATAAAGAGCTTCACTAATAAAAAAAAGCTAAAGGAGTTCATCACCACCAAACCAGAATTATATGAATTGCTGAAGGGGGTTCTTTCAGAAGAGAAAGTAAACAAAGATAAAAATTATGAACAACAAATACGTAATTATCAACAAGTGAATCTAAAAACCAAGGAAATTAAAAAAATCTGATGAACAATATTAACTGTTGAATATAATAGAATCAGAGGTATGGAAGGGGAGTGAACTGACGATTCTTGGGGAAAAGGGGAGAGGGGGGCGTGGGAAGAGACTGAACATAAACTGTGCACCTATGGATGAGGACAATGGGGAGAGGGGAAAGGGCAGAGGGTGGGGTGGGAACCTGGTGGAGGAGAGCAATGGTGGTGGTGGGGGGGAGGAACATTTGTAATAATATGAAAAATAAAAACTTATTAAAAAAAAAAAAAAAAAATGAAATGTGATCTGCACCTTACATGGTACACAAAAGCCACTTCCAGAAGGAATAAGGACTGAAACGTGAAGGCCAATGTTCTGTGACTATTAGGAGAAAATATAGGAACATTCCTTTATGAACTTAAGATTGAGAAGGACTTCCTAAAAGATACATTAAAAAAATGCAAACATATGCCAAAACCGGTTTGGCTCAGTGGCTAGAGCATCGGCCTGCAGACTGAAGGGTCCCAGGTTCGATTCCGGTCAAGAGCATGTACCTTGGTTGCGGGCGCATCCCCAGTGGGGGGTGTGCAAGAGGCAGCTGATCGATGTTTCTCTCCCATCAATGTTTCTAACTCTCTATTCCTCTCTGTAAAAACTCAATAAAATATATTTTTAAAAATGCAAACATAAAGGGAAAGAAACGTGCCATAAATGTGACTACTATTGCCAAAACCGGTTTGGCTCAGTGGATAGAGCATCAGCCTGTGGACTAGAAGGTCCCGGGTTCGATTCCGGTCAAGGGCATGTACCTTGGTTGCGGGCACATCCCCAGTGGAGGGTGTACAAGAGGCAACTGATCGATGATTCTCTCTCATCGATGTTTCTAACTCTCTGTCCCTCTCTGTAAAAAATCAATAATATATATATATTTTTTAAATGTGACTACTATGGAGTTTAGAAGTTCTCTTCATCAAAAGGTGCCATAAAGAAAGTGAAAACACTAACGGCAAAGTGGTGTGTGCAGCCAATCGCATTTCCCCAAGATGAGGCGCCAGCACCTCCATCCAGGGCTCTTTCAGAACCTGGCCACGCCCCATCAGGAAGTGGAGTTTGTACCCTCTTCCCCCTGGACCCAGCAGGTCCCTGTGACTGCCTTGACCAATAAGGTACAGCCAAAGCAATGCGATGGGACTTCCAAGGTTCGGTCATAAAATGCCAAACAGGTCAGCCTCCATCCCCTGCTCTGGCCTTCTCTCCCCCACCTCATGCCCACCCCCTAGCACTGGGCAGGTGACACAGCTGTTTTCTGGTTCAGACCCTGGCTTCACCACATCTAATGGGATAGTGTGTTTTTTTTGTTGTGTTTTTTTAATATATTTTATTGATTTTCTTACAGAGATGAAGGGAGAGAGATAGAGAGCTAGAAACATCGGTGAGAGAGAAACATCGACCAGCTGCCTCTTGCACACCCCCTACTGGGGATGTGCCCGCAACCAAGGTCCATGCCCTTGACCAGAATCGAACCTGGGACCTTTCAGTCCGCAGACCAACGCTCTATCCACTGAGCCAAACCGGTTTCAGCTAATGGGATAGTGTTTACTTGAGCTTGACTTCTCCAGCTGCCTCAGCACAAACCCCCCACCCCCACCCCTGCCACTGCCCCCATGATCACCTGGCCTGGAGACCTACTTCGGTCTTACCTGGGAGCAGACACTTTCACAGCCTCCAACCTCACGGGCACAGAAAACAGAAATCAAAGGCATAGTCAGCATCCATTTGTGCTGCAGAGTCGGGGACAGGGTGGCCCGGGGCCAGCCTGTGTGGGTTCCCTCAGAGCAGGGAGCCTGACCCCGGGAGCTGCCTGGTGCTGTCCTCCAGCGTGATGCCCAGGAAGGGTGGGGAGAGGCTGGGACTTGGAGAGTCTGAGCCCTGATGTGCCATGTGACTGAGCATGCCACTTTGTGCTCTGGGACTCAGGTCCCTCACACCACGTTCCTGTGTTTCTCATTTCATACAGCCACTGCCTCACAGGGGGGGCTGACATGTGGAGCAGGTGCTCCCTAACAGAGCAGAAGGAATGCCCTCCTCCCCTCCTCCCCACATCGATCCTGGCCAGCAAACTCCAATTCGCCCATCAAGACCCATCCTGTTCCTCACCCCGGCAGGAAGTCTATCTTGACTCATCGAGCCACTCAGGGTCTCCATGCTGCCTTCCACCGCAGGCCTAAACTCTGTCTCCCACCCAGCCACCCTGAGGGTGAGCCCTCTGAGAGCAGGAATCATGCCTGAAGCACCTGTGTGTCCCACGACCCAGCCCAGGGCCGGGCACAAAGCAGGCACCAGGAAATGGCTGCTGACCGACTGCTCTAATGAGCATATAACGACATTTGTTCCTGTAAGAGGACACAGAAGGGTCTGCTCTGGCTGAAGGCCACGCAGTGCGTTGCCCGCAGAGTCCGAGAGAGTCACGGGGCTGCTGGGGAAAGTCACCAGTTTCCAGGCAGCTGCCTTCTCCCCTGGTCTCATGATACACACGAGTCCCTCCTTTATTCACTTAGCTCCCAACATTGGCAGTGTTCCAACATGGGCATGCTTGCTGTTCTGGTCAGATCGTCAGACAGACGTGGGGAGATTAGTTGGCATCCATGCTGATTTGCATACATCTTCAGACCCTTCCTGCCTGAGTCGGAGCCACAGGGTCAGCTCTCACTTGTCTGCATGTGGATTGTCCGTGGCTGCTGTGGACTCTGGGTGGCCTCCCCCTCTCAACAGAGGCTAAGGACCCACTTTCCCGTGCAGCCATAGCCGAAGACAGTCAGGTCCGGAGGCTTCCTCGCGCACCTGTTTCAATCCAGTCTTGTACAATTGTATGGCGTCTACATCAGATTGTATACTCGTCGATGGAAGGCTAAAGGCAATTGTAAAAATGATGATGTAGAATAGGGGTGTCGAACTCAATCAGAGAAGGGGCCAAAATCTAAAATCCAGCCTAAATCGCAGGCCGAATGGTTTACTGAACAGTCATAAACTGACAATGTCATAAACTGACAGCAGAGTGCAGTGATGACAGCGCGGTGCGGGCCACATTGCAAGGCCTGGCTGGCTGGATTTGGCCCGCGGGCCTTGTGTTTGACACATGTGATATAGAAGGATATTTAATTTGATGACAGGGGGAAATGATTACAGGATTTTAAGTTTTAAAAAAGAGCCTAGCTGAGACCGGTTTGGCTCAATGGATAGAGCGTCGGCTTGGGACTGAAGGGTCCCGGGTTCGATTCCGGTCAAGGGCATGTACCTTGGTTGCGGGCACATCCCCAGTAGGGGGTGCGCAGGAGGCAGCTGATCAATGACGCTCTCTCATCGATGTTTCTAACTCTCTATCTCTCTCCCTTCCTCTCTGTACAAAATCAATAAAATATTTAATAAATAAATAAATAAATAAGAGCCTAAAAATTAGGTATATATACATGAGAGTGCATGCGTGATCATGCATGTAGGTGAGTACACGGAGTGAATTCCAATCGCAGGCCACGCAGACTCAGCAGTGCAAAACGAAGCGGTTGCTTCATTTCCCCTAATTTAATGTCTACTGCGAACCCCCATTTTATGAGATGAAAACTTAATCTCAGTCATTTGTGGCTTCCCCACCACCACCCACCCACACAGCTCACCCCATGTCCTTTACCTGGTTCTTACAGGTCGGTCCTGTTCTTACAAGTGCCGTCAATCTGTCCACAGTGGTGTCCCCTGAGACCTCCCCTCAGCTTGTCTGAGCCCTGGCTGCTAGTCCTCAGCGGGTGCTGCCTGCTCAGGCCTTGCCCTTCAGTTCCAGGCAGCTTTCTTGGCCACTGCCCAGCCCCTGTGGTAGCAGGGGGCGGGGGGGGGGGGGCGGAATTCCTCTCCCCACAAACATAGTCACTGTCTAAGAACCCCCTGGAACCTGTGATATTACGTTATCTGGCACGAGGTGAAATGGCAACATAGGCCATGCAGATACAGATCTTGAGAGGAGTTTATCCTGGATCATCCAGGTGGGCCCTCCCTGCGGTCACATGCATCCCCTGAGAGAAAGGCAGAGGCAGAGTGGACAGACACGGAGACGAGACAGAAAGATGCAGCCACACACTGAAGAATGCCAAAGCCGCCAGAAGCTGGAAACACAAGGAGAATGCCCTCCCCGAGAGCCTCCGAGGGACCATGGCCCGGCAGCATCTCGGTTTCAGGTCGGGGAAGCCGATTTCAGACCTTGGGGCTCCAGAACGGTGAAAGAATAAATGCCTGGAGTTTTAAGCCAGCAGGTGTGTGGCAGTGTGCTGCAGCAGCTGCGGGAAACTGATACAGCTACACAGCAGGTGCACCTTCGACCTGTGAGTGAGCCAAGGGGACCCCGGGGAGCGTTCCATAATGCCCTACCACACACACACACACCCTTGGGGCCAGGCCCCCCCTCTTTCACCTCCAAGCCTCTCCTGGGGCATTCTGCCAGGCTCCCTCGGCCCCTCTGCTTGGATTTCTGCAACCATCTCTGCTCTGCTCCCCAGAGCCTCGGCCAGAAGTCAAGTGTCTTGGCCTCCTCCCAGCTCACGGAATCCCACCACACGCCTCTGCCTCCCTGGGGCTGGCCCAGCACACTGGCTTTCTGCGGGGGAAGCAAGGTGGGGTGGGGGAGTGTGGATGGATGATGCTGAGCCCCTTCTTAGCACCCCCAATTCTTCACCTTCCCTCCACCTCTCTCCTCTCCATTAGAACATTCCTTGTCTGGTCTGGAATCTCACTCTTCATCCATTTTTTTCAAATGTGTTGCTTACACTCAGACCTCAAAAGCCAACTGTTTTCTGCCTTTATTATCAGTATTCCACCATGGTACGCAGGTACAAGTCCCTGGCAGCCTGGGCGAGGATGTGATGGAGTAAAAGTCATTATCTTTGAACTTGTATGCATGTATTCATACCCCATGGGCACAGACAGCAGTGTGGTGAAGGCCTGGGGCGATGGGAGGGTGTGGGCTAGAAGGGGTCAATGGGGAAAAGGGGGGAACATCTGTATACCTTCAACAATAAACCTTGGGGTTTTTTAAGTCGTTGTCTTTGGGTCACCTATATTTTCTTTTTCTTTTTTTAATATATTTTATTGATTTTTTACAAAGAGGAAGAGAAACGGATAGAGAGTTAGAAACATCGATGAGAGAGAATCATCGATCAGCTGCCTCCTGCACACCTCCCACTTGACTGGAATCAAATCCGGGACCTTTCAGTCGGCAGGCCGACGCTCTATCCACTGAGCCAAAGCGGTCTCGGCGGTCACCTATATTTTCTTCATGGTACTTTACATGCCCATTTCCCCAAATATCTAACATTAGCATGTGTGATTTTTGTAATCTGTTCTATTAAGGAAATTATTTAAAGCATGTACCATTTAAAGTGGCTTTAAAAAAAAAAAAAAAAAAAGCAGGCATGGAAAGGAACAAGCGCAGGAACAAAGCTGCAACGGCCTCCGGATCGATGCCTTGGCTCCGGGCGGACACCCGCTTTGCTTTCAGCTTCCCGACAAGCAGTGAGCATGAGAAATGCCTCCGCCGTGCTCGTGAGATTGAAAGGAACCAACTGCTCAGCGAGACTGCTATTCTTAGGCCTCAGAGCAGACGGGAGTTTCGGCCAAGTATCCGTGAGACACTGAGTCTCACTCTGCTTTTTCACAGAGAGGAAACCGAAACTGAGTGCCCAGCGATGCGGCTACAAAGAGATGGACCTGGATTTAAACCCACGGAATAGGCAGGCAGGGCGATCCTTTTAAAAGATGTGTCAATCATGTCACGCCTCTGCTCAAAATCTCCACAGTGGCTTCTTAGTTTGTTCAGGGCTGACGTCCTTCCAATGGCCTCGGAGGCCCCGGTGCACTGACCCAGTAACACCCTGGACCCGTTATGTAATGTTCCCTCTTCCCCTTCTCCACCCAACAGGTCAGGCCAGCTCACCTAGGGCCTTTGTCCTGGCTGTTCCCCTGGCCAGGAACATGCCTCCCACAGATAGGTCATTGACATATCGGTGAACTCCCTCACCCCTTTCAACTTTGGCTCGAAGGCCCACACGGACCTCCCTATTTAAATTGTAACCTACGCTCCTCCCCCGCCACTACCCTGGTTACGGCTCTATTTTCATTCATAGCACTTGTCACCTGCTGTCACCCGCTGTCTGCCTCTTGTCCTCCGCTCCCTCTGCTGGAAGACAAGCTCCGTGAGCACAGAGTTTGTGGCTCTTGTTTACTGGTGTTACCTAAGTGCCGTGGACAGAAGCTGACATGTGGCAGATGCTCACTAAGTCAGTTGTTGAGTGGTTGAAGGATGCTCAGAGAATGCTGCCTGGCACGTAGCAAGTCCTCAGAGGATGTGGCTTAATTTATCTTACGAGCGTCAGGGCCATGGCCACTTCCCGTGGTGCATGTTGGGTTGGGTTGGGTCCTGTATTAAGCAGTGGGCATAGAAACCACTCTGTCCTCAGAGACTTCCCATTCTGAAGGTGCACACGTGCCGACTAACGTAAGGGGGATAACAAGACAGATGTTTTATTGGAGAGAGAAAGAAAGTGTCATGATAAGGGAGAACTTGTGGGCCAAAATCATGTTGGACACTGTCATATGTGTTTTCTCACTAAATGCTCCTAAGACTTACAGGTAGGTATAAACAGCCCTATTTGACAAATGAGTAAACGGAGGCTCAGGGAGTCGGGTAACTTGCCCAAGGTCAGGCTAGTGAGTGAGTCCTTCTGATGTAGAGAAATCTGAGGGGGTTGCAGGAGAGCTGGCAGCTGAAAGGTGAGCAGGAGAGTAACAGAAAGAGAAGGCTGGACTGCACATCTCCGGGGGCAAGGACGGTGGAAGCCAAGGCACAGATGGGTGGGTGTGGGGGAAGGAAAAAACTTCCCCCTACCCTTCAAGGTTCTTTCTGAAAATTAAATCTACATGAGCAAGATTAACAAGATAAAATAACCTAATTTAATTACATATGCATGTGTGGAAACCCCACCTACATGAAAAAGTCAGAGAT